>NC_088233.1:51063062-51414312 GCF_036934945.1 Oncorhynchus masou masou
TTTACGTGTTATTTCTTACATTGGTATTCCAGGTAATCTTAGGTTTCATTACATACAGTCGGGAGGAACTACTGAATATTTTTTGCCTCCAAATTCGTCATCAAGCTCAAGACCCTGGGTCTCGACCCCGCCCTGTGCAACTGGATACTGGACTTCCTGACAGGCCACCCCCAGGTGGTGAGGGTAGGTAACAACATCTCCACCCCGCTGATCCTCAACACTGGGGCCCCACAGGGTGCGTTCTGAGCCCTCTCCTGTACTCTCTGTTCACCCATAACTGCGTGGCCATAAACGCCTCCAACTCAATCATCAAGTTTGCGGACGACACTACAGTGGTAGGCTTGATTACCAACGACGAGACGTCGTGCAGGGAGGAGGTGAGGGCCCTCCCGAGTGTGGTGTCAGGAAAATAACCTCACACTCAATGTCAACAAAATAAAGGAGATGATCGTGGACTTCAGGAAACAGCAGAGGGAGAACCCCCCTATCCACATCGACGGGACAGTAGTGGAGAGGGTAGAAATTTAAGTTCCTCGGCGTACACATCACGGACAAACTGAATTGGTCCACCCACACAGACAGCATGGTGAAGAAGGCGCAGTAGCGCCTCTTCAACCTCAGGAGGCTGAAGAAATTTGGCTTGTCACCAACAGCACTCAAACTTTTACAGATGCACAATCGAGAGCATCCTGTCGGGCTGTATCACCACCTGGTACGGCAACTGCTCCACCCACAACCGTAAGGCTCTCCAGAGGGTAGTGAGGTCTGCACAACGCATCACCGTGGGCAAACTACCTGCCCTCCAGGACACCTACACCACCTGATGTCACAGGAAGGCCACAAAGATTATCAACAGGAAAACAACCACCCGAGCCACCGCCTGTTCACCCCGCTATCATCCAGAAGGCGAGGTCAGTAAAGGTGCATCAAAGCTGGGACCGAAAGACTGAAAAACAGACTGTTAAACAGACACCACTAACATTGAGTGGCTGCTGCCAACATACTGACTCAACTCCAGCCACTTCAATAATGGAAAATTGACGTAAAAAATGTATCACGAGCCACTTTAAACTATGCCACTTTTATGTTTTCATACCCTACATTACTCATCTCATATGTATATGTACTCGATAACATCTACTGCATCTTGCCTATGCCGTTCTGTACCATCCCTCATTCAGATATTTGTATGTACATATTCTTTATCCCTTTACACTTGTGTGTATAAGGTAGTTGTTGTGGGACTGTTAGGTTACTCGTTGGTTATTACTGCATTGTCAGAACTAGAGGCACAAGCAATAAATCATTATCTACTATTATTCTGACATTTCACATTCTTAAAATAAAAGTGATGATCCAAACTGACATAAGCCTGGGAATTTTTACTCAGATTAAAATGTCAGGAATTGTAAAAAAAAAAAGTTTAAATGTATTTGGGTAAGGTGTATGTAAACTTCCGACTTCAACTGTATATCCCAGACAAGACTTTAGAATGGGACAAGTGAATACAAGTCAGTGACTGTAGCCATTTGTATGAATTTGAGAGACTGTTGCTGTACTCCCAGATAAGGCCCTGGCTTCCGGTACCACTGAAGGCTACAGTATTCAGTCAGGCAGCTTGAAGAAGATGTGTGACCATCCAGGCCCATGTCACAGCATGCAGTGGCCTGTTGGGGAGATTACAATAAATGCATGATGCACCTTTCATCACCAAAGCCATGTTAGTGTTTACTGCACATGCTGCTGAACAGTTCAACTCCTTAGTTTGTGTCACAGTTAGTTCATGCTTTTGATTTAACAAACCTGGAAACCAGGTGTGTTGAATTCAGGCAATTTTTATTTAACTAGGTCAGTCAGTTAACAATTTCTTATTTACAGTGATGGCCTACCAAAAGGCCTCCTGCCGGGACGGTGCTGGGATAAACACGTGTATATCATATATATTACATGTGTTATATATTACACACCACGACGAGAGACACCACAAAACTACATAAAGAGACACAAAACAACATAGCATGGCAGCAACATGACATGGAGGCAGCAGCACAAAACATGGTACAAACATTATTGGGCAAGACGGTAGAGACAACACATCACACTAAGCAGCCACACCTGTCAATGAGAGTGTACATGATTGAGTCTTTGAATTAACTCGTTGAAGTCGCTTGCCGCATCGAACTGACAAGAGAAGTGAGGCCTAAGAGGGTTTTATAAATAAGCATCAACCAGTGGGTCTTGCGATGGGTATACAGAGATGACCAGTTCACAGAGTGCTGTGATGTGTCCTATAAAGGAGCATCGGTGGTAAATATGATGGCCGAATGGTAAAGAACATCAAGCTGCTCTAGGGCACCCTTACCTGCCGATCCATAAATTACGTCTCCGCAATCAAGCACGGGTAGGATGGTCATCTGAATCAGGGTTCATTTGGCAGCTGGTGTGAAAGAGGGGCAATCACTGAACCGATGAATCAGCCGTTTGTCAGGGGTTCAGTACATAAAAACGTAATAGTACATTCAATTGAACGGAAACTGTTGTACTATTCAACCAGTTTAAAAACGGGGAGGGTAGGGGGTTCAAAATGCACCGCTGCCCTTTTAAATACGTCACTCATTGCTTCAAGACACACTCCGGTACACCCACTGAACCGAGCAAGCGTATCTCAAAGTATGTTCAAGAACGTACAATAATGTTTTGGGGAAAATGTGTCGTTCAGTACAAGGTGTTCCGCAACCTAACAAACATTTAAGCGAACTGAACGCACCCCTGGTGTGGCGCCTTGTTGGACAAAATCCGTCAGTACTTTAGGTTTACGAGTGTTTCAACAATGCATCGTAAAAATAAATGTCCGAAGATGTCACACCAGTTTCCCAAAACACACAGTGCACTCGTTACAAATAACTGTCGTTACAGGAGCTGTACCGTGCTGAACATTATTCAAGAATATAAACTAAAGAGCTTGCAGTAGCTCTTAAGATTTATGGCATTTCAAAATAATGTAATGAAACAGCAGGGAGCTGGGGCCTGTTGCACAAAACTAGGATAAGGGATTAAGCCAGGATATCTTGGTGATCCTGGCTCAATTGATCCGTAATCCGGTTGCACTAAAGATGGATAGGGGGCAGGAGGATATGTTATGGTATAAATTACCATGGAGATTTATTCTGTGGAGCTAGCCTGCTCCAGACCAGGCTAAATTCCAGGATCTATTTAATCTCATCCCTAATGTCAGTCAGCAGTCACCACAAATGGAAACCAATAGTTATTTCACTGCTCACTATACATTGTTATCACATAACTAGACCCACTGTTATTATTTAAACGTTTGTGATCATTAATTTCAATGATTTTGGATAAAAAATGATTTTTAGATGTTGCTATCATTAGATAATTTACAGTTTCCCATAGACTATAAGGCTATATATAAAATGATAGAATATTAGGGCCACAGAGGGAAAAAAACACAAGTCATAATATTGTAACCAGTTGTTTTAAAGGAGGACAGTTGTTAAAATGACAGATGTGGGGCATTTCAGTGAAATTGTACTTCAGTATGGTTTCATAAACAAAGACATGCTGATGTGCCAGAATATTAAGTATCACATTGTCATAAGTATCAAAACTGTAAAAACAATATGTAGCTTTTCTGCAGAAAGAACCAGCCTCATAAATGTATGACTTTATCCTTTTTCTTCAGTGTGGCCCTAGTACTCTGTCATATAAACAAATACACATTCCATATGAATATAAAAACACAATGTGTAACATTATGTTCCTTTATTGAATAAGGACAAAACAAAGCAGGTAAACCATCAGCTCCTTTCGAAACTGAAGTCACAGTGACTCTACAAGATGGAAAGCACAGAATCCAAGCATATTATACAAAATGATACATACACATTCAAAGGTCTGTATATAACACACCCTGCATGTCTGCACACTAAAATAAATGCAGGACAAATCCATAAACATCAACTGAACAGACAAATGAATGGATGCAGTAGCCTCCCTGCAGCCTTGTATTACACACAGTATACCGCACAAACATCATAAGAGGCCAAATTCGTCAAAAAACGAACCCAAAAAAACCCAAATTCCTCTGCCACCGCAGGACATATTTAACCAAAATTGAAAGCACACATACTAAGTAAAATAATTCAACACATATTGGTCCCTCAGCAGCCGACCACTGTCGTCATCAGGGAAGATTGCCGGATTGTCCCAGTCCATGGCTGGTGGCACTCTGGGGGCCCTCTCCTTCCTCAGGCAGGCCACATTGTGGAGGACAGCACAAGCCACAGTAATATCACATGCCCTAACAGGGCTGACCCTTAATTTGTGAAGGCAGTGAAAGCGTGCCTTCAGGAGGCCAAAGGTCATTTCAACTCTGGCCCTGGTCCTGGCATGGGCATGGTTGTAGGCCTGCTGTGCTTCCTGGGGGTCTGTGAAAGGTGTCAGGAGAAAAGGCTGGCAGCCATACCCCTGTCTCCCAGCAACACACCAGAGAATTCACCTGTCAACACAAAATCTCATCATTACTACCTCATAAACACAGTGATATTCTTGACACAGCCATGATGGTTATAAATAGGGGTTGTGTGGCTTACCTTGTGATAGGCACTGATAGATTTCAGAGGCCCGAAAGATTCTGGAGTCATGGACTGAGCCAGGCCATTTTGCCACAACATTGCTGATCACACAGTCAGCATTGCAGACCATCTGAAATCATAAGATGAGGAATATTACACCAATCAATGCACATCACTGGCAATGCAGAGTGTTCGTCAATGGACAATATCAAAAAGTTATGTTCACCTGAACATTAATGCTGTGAAAGGATTTCCTAT
The DNA here is from genome assembly GCF_036934945.1 of Oncorhynchus masou masou. NCBI lineage: Eukaryota > Metazoa > Chordata > Actinopteri > Salmoniformes > Salmonidae > Oncorhynchus > Oncorhynchus masou. The sequence continues at coordinate 51,067,913 of NC_088233.1, forward strand.
TCACAAAATCGGCCTCATGGGCACCTGAGGGGGCTTTTATCCTTGTGTGTGCAGTCCACTGCACCAATGACATTGGGGAAACCTGTCACACAAAGTAATGAGTATCCTACTATGTGTTAACAGTTGTCCTGTAATTTGTAGATCCTCTTACCTGCAATCCTATAGAACTCCTCTTTGATGTCACAGAGTCTTCTGTGGCCAGGGAAGGAGATGAAGACATCTGCTAATGCTTTGATAGCCAGACACACACTCCTTATTGTGCGGCAAATTGTGGCCTTGTTCAGCTGTTCTGCATCCCCCACTGAGTACAGGAAGGCTCCACTAGCAAAAAGCGCAAGGCCACACAAACCATTTGCTCCACACTCAGTGCATGGCTCCGTGCAGTGCGGTGCTTAATCCTGGGACCCAGTAGTCTGCATAGATACCTGATGCCATCTGCAGAAAACCTGTATCTTTCATATAGATGGTCATCAGGGAAGGCCAGTGGGTCCAACCGGTCCCTGAAGACCCTTTCTCGCCTGAAGGCTCTCCTCAGAACAAGTGCTTCTTCATCCACCACATCTCGCACGAATGGGCATGCCATTGTCAGAGCAGAAAGGAACACACAATTTTGGGCCTTCATATAGGCTAGTGGCCACACCTGGTGCTGGGGGTGGGCAAAAGAGGGCAATGCCTTATAACGATGACTTGGTTGTACTGATTGCTGGGAAAATAAAAAAAACCTTAGAAAGATGCCACCGTCCTGTGTGCTCACAATAAGAGCTCATATGTCATGGCTCACTTGACTTTACGAGAATATACCTAATTTTTATTTTGAGCTGTGTCATCTTCTTGGAGCTGGGGGAGGAAAGAAAAATAATGATTAATACATTTGTGTTACAGTTAGCATACAGTGTACATTGAAGGCATATCTCACCTCCCTCTCAAGTTTTTTTATTTCAAGGTCCAGTTTCCTAATTGTCCTCTTTTTTTATTTCGGACTCCAGTGCAAGATTTTCCATCTTTTTCTTCTTGTACTGAATGTCTATGTCTGCCAGTTCTATTTGGCGCCCTTACAACTTTCTGATAGCTTGTGAGCTCTGTGAACACAATACAATTAGCGCAGCTGGAATTTGGCAGGATGTGGTGTCCTTTTATTAATACGCACTATGTTGCCAGGCTGGTTTTCCCACTGTATAGCATCTGGGTCCTGTAAAATAAATTAGATTTTTTGATTTTGATGAGGACTCCTCACCATTGTAGAGTAAATAGTACTTTCACAGTCTTAACATGATACCTCATGCCTTCTGGAATCCAGAGAGATGGTCTCCTCCTCAGTCTCCATCATGTGCTGTTGCTGCTGCACTGGGGCCTTCACCCTATCACATTTAATCGGATTCATATTGAAGCTAGTAGACAAGACATGCCAGGCCTACAGTATGCCTTTGATGGAGTACTCACTGGATCAGCATCGTCTGGTGCTTGTGCTGGTGGCTCTAACAGGAACACAGTGCTGCCAGACACTGCAAGGCAATAGGTAAACCAAAGTCAGACAGTCCAAATTGATTCAATATGAATGTGGTTGTATCCCATGTAGAGATGGAAGGACATACCTTGAATGAAGCGGGTGGCATCTTGGGAGGAACCTATGCTCGTCTCTTTCCCCCCAGGGATCCCCTCTAAGACGGGCCTGCCTTTATTTAGCTCCAAGGCCATGTCCTCTGCTGGGGTAAGGTCAGCCTTTGGTGACCCACCACCCGTGCCTTGTCTGTGGGTATTCTTTTTCACTGCTAAAACAGTACAGACAATGTGTGAGCAGGCACCTTCTGGGTACAATATATGCTTGTGCTTTGTTAAATATTAGTCAGGGACCATACCATTCTGCAGAATGTTCTTGTATTTGATTTTGACCTGCTGCCATGTCCGTTTTGGCCCGTTCATGTTTAATCTACACACACACACACATTTAATGGAGTCACACTGCAAAAAATTACTTGGTATTTTTGTCTTGTTTTCAGTAAAAATATCAAAAAATTTATCATAGCTTTATACAGTGTGATGGAGTTACTTTACACAATTTCACTCATATCTGCAGTGCATTTCAATTAAATATTTAACCGTTTCATAATTACAGTACAACTACATTTTTGGAGATGTGAATTAAATATTTGAATTGTAATTGTGATGTTTCAGCGGAGCGGTGAGTGTGTAATTGTGCATTACTTACGCATTCAGGCGGTCTGCAATACTTTGCCACGCTTTTTCTCTTTGCTTTATCACTGTGGCGGTGTTGCCTTTCTTCTTAATTATATCTTTTACCTCCTCGTATGCCTCCATGAGGATTTGTGCTTCCGACGGGGAAAAGTACGCGGCTCTAGTTGCCATGGTAAATCAGTTAATCTGTGATCTGTGGCGGGGTCTATTTGAGTGAGCCGTGAGCGCGCACCTATCCAGGATTGGTTTCACCTGGCTTAATGAATCCGTGTCTGCTCATCCTGGCTTGGTCTTTGTGCAACCAATTAAGCCTGGACGCACATGTTTTGGCTTCATTGAGCTCAGCTGAGTCATTTATCCCGGATGTCTTAATTCTACTTTTGTGCAACAGGCCCCTGGTCTCGACCTTCGAGCCCGAGCGCTTATTGAATATGCCGCAAAAGCATGCTCGTGCGGCAGGATCGATTTCGGCGCGTATAAACCCAGTGTCGTTAGTAATCTCTTGTACACAATACCGATTTTTTCCAAAGTAATCTATTGTACACAATACAGTTCTCATCGTAACAATACATTTTGTGTAGCCTATTATAAAGTTTGTGTTTGTATTGTTTGCCATTTGTTATGTATTCGGTGTTTTTTCATGCTGTTTTGTATGCAATGTTTGCTTATATAAATTCTGAATTTCTTCAGTTTGTGTGAAAAAAAAGTCGCTATATAAATCTATATGTACCTAAAAATAGGATATGTTGACAATAGCAGCTAGTGTAACCGATGTAAAAGTTATGTTATACTGTTACATTGGTGCCGTGACCCGGATCATTGGTTGCTGAGGAAAAGGAGGTCAAAAGGGGGGTGAGTGTAACCGATGTGAAATGGCTAGCTAGTTAGCGGTGGTGTGCTCTAATAGCGTTTCAATCGGTGACGTCTCTCACTCCGAGACCTGAAGTAGTTGTTCCCCTTGCTCTGCAAGGGCCGTGGCTTTTGTGGAGCGAGGGTGACTGTTGTGTGCAGAAGGTCCCTGGTTTGATCCCGGCAAGGGGACAGACAAACTTTATTGCTAGCTAGCACACAAACAGTGCAGATAAATTCTTCACATTCATCTAATCACAGACAAAACATGGCTGACTTCTGGATTATCACAAGGGTGGATGCCATTCCAGTATTGTAATTCATAATTCTATGGCATTAACCATCATTCAGACATCAATATGCTGCAGCAGCTGTAGAAAGTTGATAACAATGAGACTTAGTGACAGGTGCAAACCATGAATACTAACATTCTGTAAAACTGGCGGGAACTTGGTTTATGCAAGATAGTCAAACAGGACATACAGTCGAGGCCAAATATATGGGCCGCAAAACAGGCACTCCACATGGTGATGATTTGTAGAGAGGAACTAGCTAGTTTAGCATAAGTATTGACAAGTGACTTCAACTAATCCCCATTTCCCATTCATACACACAGTACCAGTCAAAAGTTTGGACAGCTCATTCCAGGGTTTCTCTTTATTTTAACTATTTCCTACATTGTAGAGACATCAAAACTATTAAACATGGAATCATGAAGTAACCAAAAAAAAAGGGTTTAACAAATCAAAATATATTTTAGATTTTTCAAAGTAGCCACCCTTTGCCTTGACAGCTTTGCATTCTCTCAACCAGCTTCATGAGGTAGTCACCTGGAATGCATTTCAATTAACAGGTGTGCTTTGCTAAAGGTTCATTTGTGGAATTTCGTTCCTTCCTTTGTTTAAGGTCTACTTGACCAAGGAGAGTGATGGAATGTTGCATCAAATGACTTGGCCTCCACCATCACCTGACTTCAACCCAATTGAGATGGTTTGGACCGCAGAGCGAACTGCTTCAAGACTGTTGGAAAAGCATTCCAGGTGAAGCTGGTTGAGAGAATGCCAAGAATGTGCAAAGAGTGGCTACTTTGAAATATCTAAAATATATTTGGATTTGTTTAGTACATGATTCTGTATGTGTCATTTCATAGCTTTGATGTCTTCACTATTATTATACTACAATGTATAAAATAGCACAAATAAAGAAAACCCTTGAATGAGTAACTGTATCCAAACTTTTGATTGGTACTGTATATAAACACACTAAGATCATGTGTACATTTGTGAATTTACTCTCATATTCCCTTGAAGCCAACACTCAAAAGCTTAAACAAGGAACCAATGATAATGCTTCAACACCTTTATTGTGCAATCAGAACACCCTCCACACCTGTAGGCAACAGCAGCAACATTAGCAAACCAATGAGGTAGACTTTCAAACCCTAAAAAGCAGCACAAGAAACTTGATCCAAAAAAAGAAAGAGGGATGACAATAGGTCTTAGGAAGAGCCTCTGATGACAACAAAAGGGGTGGGAGAAGGGTATGGGGAGGTAAGCAATGTTTGGTCACATCATACTAGCAAAGTTAGTTCTAAATTCAACAGGAACCAAGCGGCTAAGAAAAACACTTCCGATGACATCTGTCCTGCTGAAAAAAGATAACAGGTGATTAAAAAAACAAGTCAAACCTTCTCAAATGCAAATCAAAAAGTACAACAGTAAGTTGATTAAAACTATGTACAGTCGAGATCAAGGTTCGTTCCAGTGTTATTTCCATATTAACTGATCATTAGTTGAAAGCCTGTTGGTTTGACTGGTCAGCATCTGGCAATGGATGGCTAAAAATGCTGGAGCACTGACAGCTAGGCAGAGCAAAGGCTTCAACCACTTCATATTTGTAAAAAAACTAAAATGTACAAACCGACAGCCCCATGTAATTACTTTGAAGGGGCAAAAACTAAAATCGGGCAAAAAGAAATTAAAAAGCAGTCAAGTAGATATTATATTAAGTTACCATGTTAGGACTTAAAACCATGAGTAAAAATGTGTAAAATACCTGCGTAAAAATATCAAGGTACGCTACTGGACAACTGATTCCCAAACTCCTCACCCCCAACAAAAACATCTACCTCTGAGGAATTTTGGTAGGTGTGGTGGGATGGTCAAAAAAATAAAAAAGGCACAGTCTGGCATCTGCAATGAAGAACAATGAGACCTGAAATAGATAAAGGATCAACAACAAAATCAACTCAAAATCTAGGGAGAGGAACATCTATGGATGCCTTTTAATGTCCTGCCCTGAATTATAATAGTTGTCTCAATAACTCCAACCCTTTACTGTGCATAAGGGCCATTAGTGAAAACAAGTAAACAGCAAAAAGAGAGCACAGTGCAGTAGTGAATATTCCTAGTGGTTCTTCCCCTGGGCCCTGTTGAGGGGGATAACAGGCTCTGGGGCTCCTGTGGTTAGCCTATCCCTCATCCTGGCTCCAGCTCCTGTGGGGGATCTCTGGAGCCCCCTGGAGTGTTGCCATGGCAGGCAGCTTAGCTGCAGTCCAGGCGCTTCTGGTTTCTCATGAGAGGCCTGTGGCTGCGGAGCACGTCCATGGAGTGCTGCCAGTGCCAGCAAGGGCGGCAGAAGTACTTGAAGCAGGCCTGTAGAGAAAACAAGTCACTCAGTCAGTCACCACTTCAGACTGGAGAACTTGCATTTATTTCACTAATAACAATAACCGCAATGCATCATCCCCAAACTGTTTAGTATTAAGTAATAACCCATTGGAGATAACCCATCAATAAAATTAGTGCTGGATTAGTGTCCTCTACCCTCTATTGTATGGGGTGTTCTCACCAGGTCTCTGCAGAAGAAGGGCCCTGGTTGTCGGTTACACACTTGGCACATGGAGTCCTCCAAGTAGGGGTCGATCTGAACCTGAGTAGACAAATCAATGCATTGATCCAGCCCTGTAAAGGAGGTTGAGTACTGGGTAAGGCTAGAGAGCTTAGGTTGCCTCAATCCATCTCTCAATGGAGATGCCCAATGGAAGCTCTCCTTACCTTTTTGGTGAACTTTGGAGTCTTGATCTCCACAAAGGCGGCGCTCACAGCCTTCAGGTAGCTCCTCTGGTTGTTGAAGGTCACACGTCCCGACCCTGCCGTTAAGGACACATGCTTAAACATCCCCTTCGTCAAAGTCACAAATAGCTCGGTCAGAATGTCAGCTATTAACAGATTCACTTTCCCTTGTACTATAAAGGCACTATTCCCTTTTTGAATATCATGCTACTTGTTATCCCGGAGAAAGAACAGCTCACGTGGTCCAGTAGATAATGGAGCTTGGGAGGGTAAAGACTAGTGTCAGGAGACAAGGCTAACCATTCCCAGAGTGTGTTGGTCCACACTACACCTACCTATGGGGTACTTGTGTTTGTCCGTGTCGATGCCAGAGTACATGACCCCTCCGAAGAGGTTGTTCATGATGAAGGCCAGGGCCTCTGCGTTGAGCATGCCATGCAGCGCGCCTACAAACACAGTCTTACTGGGGACCAGCCGCTGGGACGGGCAGCGCACAAAGTTACTGTCAACCAGCACCCAAGGGATTACCTGCACCTGAGGACATGCGGGGAAGGGGAAGATTTAAAAAAACGTAATACAGAGGAATTTGAATACTGCAGCCAATTATGAAGGCTCCATCCAAAGTCAGTTACACATGGAAATGAGTCTAACCCTAATGGGGCCAAAGACTGGATTAGTGAGAGCAATATAGCAGAAGAGCCAACCTCATTGCCTTCACCCATCTAATTCCTAAAGATCAGACAGCAGGTAGGTGCTACAAGAACGTCCTATGGACAGAAACGGAACCAGACGTTTGAAAGGTCACTACTCACGTCCTTGCAGCGCATCCTTCGGCTAGACATCTTGTAGTAATACTCCCTATAGTCATCCTTGTGGAGCAGGTCCTGGGTGCAAGCCTGCAGCAGCCCATGGACAGACCGCTCACTCTCAAACACCAGATACACATAGCCTGCAGAGACCAGTGTCAGTTAAAAAACACAGACAGAGTATATCATTCCCTGACGAAGGCCAGACATACCACGTGTCAGTGTTTTTCTACATTTTTCAATATCTATATCCCTGTAGCATTGTATCCCTGCAGTATATCCTTACTGCCTACACGCAAAAAAAAAAGAAATGTAAATAACATTTGCACATTTCCCTGAAATACAATTCAGGTTGACTATGGATTTTAGGTTATTTTATTCCACCGAAGAATAAACAAAAATAGAAGGTACCACTTACTGTGAAACACCAGAAGTGAATACATGCCAATGTACGTGTCCACCTCTGTGCTCTGGGAGAATGAGTAAAATAAAATGCCTACCACGTCAGCATTACCTTTAGGCATATTACCTTTGGGTGGGCAGCGTGGGTGCCTCCCATCCTTACCCGGCCACTCCACACTCAGAGGTCCGTACACGCTGAACGTGCTGACCAGGCTGGCTGTGGAGGGAGGGGAGAGAAGAGGTTAGTCACAGTAATTTAGCTGACGCTCTTATCCATCAAACCTGGGTTATGTTCAGTAGGGCACAAAGTTTTGAAACGGAAACAAAATTAGCATTGTTATTGTTTGTTTTTTTGGCTCTGCTTACCGACAGTCACATCCCATGGCACACCGCCCAGGAACACTTTACATGAGTACACTTGGTTCTTGTAGTTCCTGGGAGGCAGCTGGCCGCTCCATGTGAAGGTGGCATCGTTCACAGCTGGAAGAAAAAGTAAGAAAGATGATAGCACAGTACAACTGTAGCATGTAGAAGAATAAAGAGTAAAATGCAACTAAATTACTAGACTCCTGAAATTGTCAATCATTTACATTTAATTGGGCAATCTATTTAAGTGAGAGGGGGGAACCAGCAAGAACATGGCCGTGGAGAACTGGGGTATATTCTTTACTTCATGCAACAAAAACATTTACTGTTTAAGAACCAAAACGGAAGTGAACAGAGCAAACGGAAAGAGGGGCCCACATGAATCTGTCCAATAGAAACTCTTGTTTTCATTGCAAAATGTTTTCCGTTTGGAGTAAACTGTGTTGCAAATCATTTTGCAATCGAATCCAACAACCTGCAGCCTGTCTGTGCAGGCGAGCCTCCCTCTCGATGTTGAAGTGCTTCTGGGGCTCCTCCAGCAAGTCCCAGCTGGGCCACACTGAGGCTTGGGGCAAGCACTTGGCCAGGGGCACCATATAGCGGCTTTGGCCCTTTAGGGTGGGGGGCTCAGGGCTGATAGCAGAGTTGTCGTTGTGGAGGTCCAGGCGAGAACAGCCAACGGCTGTGCCTAGAATGTGGGGGTCCCTCTGTTGTACCCCCGGCATCATGAAGGGCAGGGGCGGGGAGATCCGCAGAGAAGACTGCAGAGAGGGAACACACACACACACACACACTTAACTACAGCCAGAACTGTGCACAGAACTCTAGTGCCAGTTCCAAATCAATACCTACCAGTGTTGTGTTGAGACCGATTCAAGATCAAGACCGGAAGGGGGACAAGGGGTTGGAGACAGAGTCAAGACCAGAAAAATGCCAGTCCAATTCAAGACAATTGTAATTTTGTAAAATCACCACCATAAGAGCGCAAAATATCCAGTATTTCAGTGTTCATATTTCTGAACATATGGATTCTTCAGACATTCAGAATAGTGAAAAAATACACAGAGGGAAAAATATAGCCACTACAAATTATTACTAGCCCAAACACCATGGGGAATAATTGGCCTTCTAAAACCTTCCGAGAAGGGGTAAGGATTTATAAAACAATGTAATTATTTTTAAATATTTCCGATTTATTCTCTTTAGTTTTTGTTGGAAAGGGTTAACACGAAAGAGAAAAATCAGGATTTATATATATTTTTTTCTTTGCTGGTCTCTAGCTAGCCACGTCAGCTATTGGCTAGGCCATCTGAAGCAAGATAAAGGCATCTGCCATTCAACTGTATTAGGGCAACATTTTGTGGAGTGACAGCGGAATCAACCAATAACTTTTTTATTAACTAGTCGAGTCAGTTAAGAACAAATTCTTATTTACAATGACTGCCTACCCCGGACGACACTGGGCCAATTGCGCACTGCCCTATGGGACCCCGAATCGCTGCCGATGTGATACAGCCTGGATTCGAACCTGTAGGACTGTAGTGGCGGCTCTTGCACTGAGATGCAGTGCCTTAGACCACTGTGCCACTCGGGGAGTTTAATAGGTGGGACTGTTTTTATATGTATGGAAACTTCTTGAAGGTCAACAAGTTACCGCGCAATAGCGAGCAGTAGTTTTCCCTGTCTCGCTAGCTAGCTTTTGTTGTCGGCTAGTTTGCAGTGGCTGCAGCAGGTGTTATCAAAGAGGATGTTGTTGCTAATTTGTTAGTTAAGTTTCAAATTATCATCATCATCATCAGGTGAATGGAACAGTGTTTATTGCAGAGTGCTTGCTGTTAGCAATCTCTTTGAAAATAAAGTGTGAGAAACATTGCTGCATTTAAAGTCCATATAAACCCCCTTTACAGCCCTATTGATCAAACAACCATGAAAGGTAGGCTCTCTTCCTCAGTCATGCACATCAACTAATGCTATCCAGAGCAAGAGGAGCTAAAATTTAACGAAGCAACATTAGATAAACCCTCTCAAACCTTTTCAGCTAGTTGACCGTCAAAATTGCACTGATAAACGATGGGGAATTGTAGCCTTGTCATCCTTCTGCAGTTGCCTGCCAATGCATGCTTATCCCAACCTAGCACCCAAGCTAACTGGCTAAAGTTGGCTAGGTAGCTACTTCCAGACAAATGAGAGAACACCTCACTGACCTTAGCGGAGCTGGTTACACGTTATCTAGAGGATTCTTGACCATCACGCTCCCCATCCAACCTGACAGAGCTTGAGAGGATCTGCAGAGATGGATGGGAGAAACTCCCCAAATACAGGTGTGCCAAGCTTGTAGCATCATATCCAAGAAGACTTGAGGCTTTAATCGCTGCCAAAGATGCTTCAATAAAGTACTGAGTAAAGGGTCTGAATACTTAAATCCAGGTGATTGAAGTTTATTTTTAATACATTTGCAAAAATGTAAAAAGGGGTATTGTGTATAGATTGATGAGATTTTTTTTTTTTAAATCCATTTTAGAATAAGGCTGTAACATTAAATGTTGAAAGTCAAGGGGTCTGAATACTTTACGAATGCACTGTATGTTGAAACGTCTTTCTTTCTTTCCTTCCCGATGTCATTCTTCTGTGAGCTGCTCCTTGCCAAAACAAGTTGAAAGCTGCACAATCTTGCTGCCTGCAGATGATATTGCACTGAAACTAGGCTGTGTGCGGCACGCATGTGAATATATTTTGCGCGCTTTGCGATTATGTAGGCTACTTTGTGCATGATTTATCTATTGTACTACATAATTGATAAGTCATATACCTCCACTACACTACTTTGATACATATCAGTAGGGATTAAGTAGCAAGTATATGCAATTCCCACAAAAAAAGGTGGGTATAATGTTTATACCTGCGTATACCCTCTACACCACTGGCCCTTTGGGAGTGCGCTGGTATTACGTTTGCTGTCCTTTCAGAATCACACATCTGAAGAAGGCTTATAGGTTCGCCACTGCGCAAACATGTCTAATAGATAAGGCTGTTAAGATAATGTTTTCAAGAAAGGAGTCTATACATCCATCCTGGTATGGCAACAGCTTGGCCTCCGACCGCAAGGCACTACAGAGGGTAGTGCACATGTCCAAGGACATCACGGGCCTCGCTTCCTGACATCCAGGACCGATATACTAGGCAGTGTCAGGGGAAGGCCCAAAAAAAGACTCACACCCAAGTCATAGATTGTTCATTACTACCGGAGTGCCAAGTCCAGGACCAAAAGGCTCCTTAACTTCTACCCCCAAGCCATAAGACTCCTGAACAATTAAATCAGATGGCCACCCTGACTATTTACACTGACACACCCCATTTTTTGTTTTTACACTGCTGCTATCACTTATCTACGCAGTCACTTTATTCCTACCTACATGTACAAAATAACTTGACTTGCCATACCCCTACACCCTGTATATAGCCACGCTATTTATATTGTGTTACTTTTTAATTGGACTATTTTTACTTCAGTTTATTAAGTAAATATTTTCTTAACTCTTTCTTGAACTGCATTGTTGGTAAGTAAGAATTTCACAAAAAGTTCTACACCTGGTTAAGGGTTTGTAAGTAAGCATTTCACAATACCTGATGTATTCTGAGCATGTGACAATTCAAATTTGATAGACATTTGGTCTGGCGAAGCAGTTATGCGCTGACAGAATGGAAGCTGAATTATTATTATTTTATTATTTTTAACTCTGCTGTCTGAGACGGAGTCAAGACCGAGTACAAATGTATCCAACAAGACCGACCCAATGTATGATATCGAGACTGGTCTTGAGTACTACAACACTGATACCTACCCAACCTTTACTCTGACATACATTTTTCACAATTAGTTTGTTGTTGATGGATCCAGACAGTTTAAGTGCATACCAGGAATATTTTTAGCTGCCTCAGGCTAGCCATAACTTATTATAGTGTAATCAAATGTGGCAAACCGCTATTTCACTATAAAAAGCAAAAAATGGCCTACAACATCTTGAGTATAGCTGAGGAGTGATCTGATTAAACAGGGCCCCTTAACTTACTGTTGAGTTTGAATAGTAGACATCAGCAGTGCTCCTCATCATTCACTAACAGACCTTAGCTCAATTATTAGCCTTTAAAATGCAAAATTTTATCTTCACCCAATTTTATCCAAACAAAACTTGCTTAGAACTCCCAAAAGGCTAGGGCCGGACCTGAATCTGGGCATATGAAACTGTGCCATAAAGACGTCTATTCTAGGGTCTTCAATCAAAACTCACCAGCAGCTCAGAGAGGTGGTCCGATCCGGAGCTAAAGCCGCTGGTTTCAGAGTCGGCCGGGCTGCTGCAGCGCGAGTCCAGGAAGGAGCGCCCCTCCACGCGGGGATTTCCACCCTGACTCAGCCCAGGGAACATCGCCAGCAGATCTGTGGTGCCCAGAGGTTCCAGGGCCTGGCCCAGTGGGCTACCCAGCATGCCTAGCACTATAAATACAAAGAATACTCATGTGCTCATCATACTGCAACTTGAGAGGGACATCACTGAAGGAAACCTCAACAAATTCACAGAGCCAGTGAAGACAGCATTGTTTCCTCAAGGTCAGCGTTTCTTAATTCTGGTACTTGTGCATAGGGGTGCACGTTTTAGCCCGTTTTAGCCCCAGCACTACACAGCGGATTCAAATAACTCACTCAAGCTTTGAATCAGGTGCGTAGTGCTAAGGCAAAAACAAAAATGTGCATCCCTTTGGATTCCTGCAACCAAGATTAAAAAGCGCTGCTCTGGGTGATTTCAAGTTATTAACCTGGGAACACATTAAAGTGAAGCACACAACCTTAATGTATGGGTTTTAATGGTAAAAGGTTAGAGCAGAGGAGGATTCAGAGGAACAGCCCTGGACCCGATTTCCCAAAAGCGTCAACACTAAGTTCATCATTATAACTTTCATAAGCGCGTCATTAAAATCGGGAGCGGTTTCCCAAAAAAACATTGTTAGATTACGAGCATTTTTCAATTTCAATGTTAACACCTGCCTAAGACCGCTCATAGAAGAGCTAAGTACGTCATTAGATACTTTTGTCATACCATGTCACTTTATACACAGATCTCCACTAAACATAGAATCACATGGATTATCCCCATCTCTGTGACCGTGTTAACTTCAGAACAAAGTTGATAAGTTGCCAATGTCTTTGCAATTGATACAAACAAGCAACGTATAAAACGATGCATCAAATGAAAAAATCCTATTGAAACACATTTCATGTTCAAGCAATTGAGTTCCAGTTTGCTACTTGTAGGCTACTGTCCAATTTGTCTCAATACATTTCATGTGTAGCCAAACAGTGTGACGAATCTGTTATTTTGTGTATTTTCATTGATCAGATGTCAGTATTGTGACATTATAATTTTAAGGTAAGATAAAGTACAGCGCTCCCCTTCTTTTGATCCTATCAGTATTGACATGCTCCAACGACACACTTAGCATCTCTGCAAGGTGTTTTGGGAAACTCGTGTTACATCTTTGGCCGTTGTAGAAAAGATGCATTGTTAAAACACTCTTACTCCTAAGTCCCATCGCTGTTGGGAAACTTGGCCCTCGGCATTCAAATGTGATTACATTCTGTGGCATCACTGCCCTGGATGAGGGTGCCACTGCCAGGCCAAACAAAACTGCGTCAGCAGCGAGTGTGCCATGCCAGAGACAAAACTGATTAGTCATAGCAAAGAATTAAGAGACGTGATGAGGCAGAACCAGGGCTGGCCCTTTCTGGAAGAGTGTTTACCCTTGTGCACAGAAATAGGTCTGATGAATCATCCTTGGAAGTAGGAGCTCATTGCTGCCACTTGCATCAGAGGCCATCCTAATCCAGAGAGCACATTATAGATCAAAAATCATACCAGCACACCCCAAAAGGGGATTAGGGGGTTCTATTAGGACATTTGAAAGAATGAATCAGAGCCAGGTTTATCACAAGGGGTTATATTAGGGCTGTGGCGGTCACTACCTTTTGACAGCCAGTGATTGTCAAGCAAATAACTGTCGATCTCACGCAAAAATGTGCTTATGTTAATTAACGGCAATTATCATGAACACATTTCGCATCTCCCGGCTTCCACACAAGCCACTGATGCATACCTTTGGAACATCTACATTTTAAAAATCTATAAGTCCATGTAACATAGGCTACACCTTCACAACAAATCCATTATTTTAGACAGTGTAAGAGCAAAATTATTCAAATACTTTTAATTGCATCAAATGGTCGTTTTATGCAACAGAATAGAGTTCTTAGAACTCTCTATTGTGTCTGTGTGAACTGAAAGTGGGCCTCTGGGAGATAACACTGACAGGAGATGTACAATGTCTTTGGGGATACCGCATTCCAGAACATGAGTTAATGATGTCTGTTCTATACAGTACCAGAGTCATGGCTCCAGCATGGAGTTGAGGGGCCAGACACTGGTCTCTACACAATGAAAACCTTTTACAGCAGATACTGTCTTTCCTATAAATCTTAACCTTGTGACCCATTCCATACATCTGTTGTGTTTATGTAGACTGGAAGATGGACTTTGCTGGCTCAAACCAGCTTGTTGAGTTCGCAGTGATCACCTCCAGGGGAGGTTACTGACCAGCTGCATTACTGCAGTAATTAAATAATGTTTGATTTTTAGATTTCTTCAAAACAATCTCTCCTTTTGATTACAATATTTCCACCACAACAGGCCTAAAGAAACATGATATGAAGAAAATGTAGTCTATTTCAGAAGAACAGAAAAGCATACTCTGAGTTATCCTTATGTTAGGTACTGATCTGGCTATGCCATATGGCTGTGGGCTACAATAGTTCATTTAGCAGACAAGATTTGCTTAGTATTACGTGGCATTATTTATAGTATGAAGAATACAAATTTAATAGCAAGAATATTTTCTCCAAACGATTTGAGGGAGTTCGCACATGCAGCTATTCCATGTTGAGCGGTTAACAAAGAAATAGATACTCCTACTTAATTTAGAGTTATGTAACATTAGTTGTGATACAAATGGCGGGCCATATGTTTAGATTTTTAATACATTGTAAGGCTACATGATGCGACTAATGATGATTTGAAAAAAGTTGTTTGAGAGGCATGAGCTCTACTTTGTTTTTTATGCAGGCTATAGACACTTTGTCGTCTCTCATTCACTGCCTGTTCACCCCACTATCATCCAGAAGGCGAGGTCAGTACAGGTGCATTCAAAGCTGGGACCGAGAGACTGAAAAACAGCTTCTATCTCAAGGCCATCACTGTTAAACAGCAACCACTAACATTGAGTGGCTGCTGCCAACACACTGACTCAACTCTAGCCACTTTAATAATGGGAATTGATGGGAAATGTAAAATATATCACTAGCCACTTTAAACAATGCTACCTAATATAATGTTTACATACCCAAATTATTCATCTCATATGTATACGTATATACTGTACTCTATATCATCTACTGCATCTATATGTAATACATGTATCACTAGCCACTTTAAATATGCCACTTTGTTTACATACTCATCTCATATGTATATACTGTACTCGATACCATCTACTGTATCTTGCCTATGCCGTTCTGTACCATCACTCATTCATATATCTTTATGTACATATTCTTTATCCCCTTACACTTGTGTGTATAAGACAGTAGTTTTGGAATTGTTAGTTAGATTACTTGTTGGTTCTTACTGCATTGGTGGAACTAGAAGCACAAGCATTTCGCTACACTCGCATTAACATCTGCTAACCATGTGTATGTGACAAATAAAATTTGATTTGACAATTTGAGAAGCTCTTGATAATGCATTGAATTTCCCAGCGGCATTCCCTTTGTGTGGCCATAATGTAACCTAAAAAAATCCATGCCTTTTGCATCCCTGAGTGCTGCCTGCTCTGAAGCACCTCTGGCTCACGGGGCTCCATCACCTGATCGGATCTTTCTCACAGGCTACAAGTGAAGACAGCCACATCGGGACGCAACTGCGTGCGTCCTTATCCAATTCCAAGGTGCATATTGAAGATATTTGAAAAACTGTCCACATTTACTCCGTCAGCCAACAAGATGAGTAGGCCTAACGAACAGCAAAGGCACTAGCCTATGTCAATCTACTAGCATAGTACAAAAGTTGACCCATTCTATTCTGTGCCAGAAATAAATAATCCTCCTATAATCCTGGGACAGTTGTGGGATGTGATGTATTAATTTGTGATCTAAGCACTAGCATAAGGGTTAGGGTTAGTTACTGACTGATATAATGTGACTGATTTCTTCACATTATATAAGCAGCAATGCGTACACAGCAGTAAGCTATAAGCGTGAATGGTCCATTAGTGGGAAAACACCATTATGACCACAAATGCAATTATGCATGTAATGCTTTTATTATAAAAGGTGCATTTTTATGGCGAAAATTATCTTCCCCAAACATGAAACTAACACACTGCATGAGCCAGTTAGGCCCTACACCTGTTTTAAAGCGGATTAATGTGGTTAATTTTAAAGAAGTTATTCGGCCACTTTAGTTATGATAAACCTTATGAAAACATACGGGCCTATGGGCAAGGCTACATGTGGCAAACTGTGATTAGAAAAAGTTATTTAAAAAAAGGCATGGTTTGCCTTAAGCTGGGCATCATTCCCAAGTGCTAATATATAATTCACAAGTGAGTAGGCTAATATTGTCACCCATCAGACTATTCTTGATTTAACCTTTACATATACTAACTAACATGTGTGAAATTAAATTTGATTTAGAATGGACCATTATGCACGGTCTCTAAATTGGGGCAGGGGGGGGGAAAATGTGTCATTATTAAATAGCGAATGGTGGACACTTTTTTCTGTGGTTCATTTTCATGCCAGCCAGGTCGGCTATACACCTGTTGTAAAAATCAAATCAAATTTTATTTGTCACATGCGCCGAATACAACAGTTAGTGAAATGCTTACTTACAAGCTCTTAACCAACAATGCAGTTAAGAAAAATAAGTGTAAAGTAAAAAAAATAGAGTAACAAATAATTAAAGAGCAGCAGTAAAATAACAATAGTGAGGTTATATACAAGGGGTAACGGTACTTAGTCAATGTGCGGGTGCACCGGTTAGTCGAGGTAATATGTAGGGATGCATGATATATCGGAATCGGCCAATATTAGCTAAAAATGACAACATCAGCCAGCTGTCCAGTTTAACGTTGATGTGCAAAACTGATGTCAAAGCTGACGTGCATACCTATATAACGTAGGTACATGAAGTAAAGACGCTGCATAAAATGTTGCGCTACAGCATTCCTAACCGAGACCAATGTCTTGTGTGGATCAACAAGTCAACAATTTGAGCAGTCATTTGAAATAGTAAGAACATTTCAGCGAGACAACTCAAAGGCAAAATCCATTAACACCAAGATAATGGAATCCATTGCCCTTGACAATCAACTGCTCTCTGTCGTGGGTGATGTTGGCTTCGCGACTGGTTGAGCACCGCCAGGTACACACTACCAAGTGTGCCATTTTTCATGTTGCCCTACCGGAGTTACACACATTAGCTTCACGACATACTATGGAACGCCGTTTGGGTCTTTGTGTGTCAAAAAAGACGTCAATTAACACTATTTGACACGTTAAATAAGCTTTTAATTTACCACGTCAAATAACAGTTCTATTACAGAATGTTGTGTGTTCTGAATTTACACGTGCAAGCCAAGCGCCACCACCACTATCAGTAGCACTGTCAAAGTCTGCAAACAAGCAAACACTGGCCACGAACGATGTGTTTACAATACCACGTTGGTAATAAAGAACAATTAGTTAAACTGCAACTTCTGGGGTAGCTAGCACCAATACAACCAGCCTGAAGACCATGACCAGTAGAAACAGCAGTTATTTTCATTATTTTTAGTAATGATTTAGGAATCCCTGTGAGTAAGTATTAGCTAGGTAGCAACTTGTTCGCCTATTGAAAATAAATAGCTAGCATTATAAGCAGCCAGCTAGCTTCATCTGGCTAGTGAAGCTCGACCGGAAATAGGTTGTGTTGTGAAGCTAGCCACAATAAGGATTAGGCACAATAGTGGAATTTGCAGTTGGCCTTCAAGATAAAAAGCACCTCATTAAAAGTGATGCAGAAGGTTACAAATTGGTGGAATCCTGCCATATTTAGACTAGATAATATTAAACAAGGTTGGAATGTGAAGCAATGAAATGGGGTATCAGTCTACTCTGTGATACCCACAGAACACAATTGTTAAGCGTTTACGTGAATATTAGCGTTGTCTCATAGCGGGACTGCGACTGTGAAATCCCCTACCCAGTCAGCCTATTGTGTGTATTGACATATTGCACTGTACAGCTTTACCTAAGGATTGGGGATCAATGAAATAAGCCATCAGTCTACTCAATGCCCAATATATTTTTTCCCAACGTCCTCAGACTTCAAAATACCCACTTAGTATTGTTTTTCCTGGGGAATAGTGTTCAGTCCACATAGGTTGACAATAAATGTGGCTCAATTTACAGTTGTTTCAGAGTCCCGCAATAAGAGTTACAATGCTAATGTTGTCTGGGTGTCACTGAGTAGACTGTAACCCATGTAATTGATCTATAATCCATAGGCTGTACAGTGAAATAAGTATGCCCCCAATGCAATTCTAAAGTATAAAACATCTAGTGTGATTTCAACAGATTAAATCATTTGTTAATTTGACACTTTTGTTGATTTTATGTAACATGCCAACCTCGTTTAACATGATCTATTCAATTATGGCATAATTCTACTATTTGTATTCATTTGCATCACTGTCAATGTCATATTTATATTTTGAAGGCTAACCTTGTGGCTAATCCTTATTGTGGCGAGCTTCACAGATGGGTCCGAGCACCATTAATCAAGTAAAATAGCTTTTTTATAAACTAGGGTAATTTTAGATTACACCTAGCTATGTAGTTAGCTAGCTAACTATAGCTAATGTAACAGATGTCGTTTTGCTATGTTTTTGGGGAAGAACATTGTTTGCATCCATAAGCTAGCTTTTTTTTTTTTTTTAAATGACCAGCACTGTAGGTGTGCGAGACAACGTTACCAGCATCATAGCATACGTATCGATGAATCGTTGTGACATATGACATACAAGTGAGTGTAACCAATAGGTAATAACTCCGTAAAAAATGTATGAACGTGTTAACTTATGTGACATGAGGTCATATTCAGGTCCTGATTGGTCAACAATCTTATTTGACGTGTATCTTTTGACACGCAAAGACCCAAACTGTGTTCTATAGAAATCCTGGTTGAGAATGAAATGACTGAACAAATGAAAAACGAAACAGCACAGCAAGTAAGTGAAAGAAATAGGTTTTGATCATGTTTTACTGGTAATGGGGACATACGTAAACGCCAACAAAATAACCTTTTGGTCAGCATGGTGTGTGTGTTTAACCTTCATTTAACTTGGCAAGTCAGTTAAGAACAAATTATTTACAATGACGGCCTACCCCGGACGACCCTGGGCTAACTCTGACTCCCTATCACGGCCAGATTTGATATAGCCTAGATTCGAACCAGGGACTGTAGTGACACCTCTTGCACTGATATGCAGTGCCTGAGACCGCTGCGTCCGCGTGTGTTAAATATTTAACTGTACTAGAATGCTTAAAAGGCCGCTAAAATGTTGGTTATTGGCTCCAGGATGCTGGCCTTCTAGGCAGCGTTGCAAAGAAAAAGCCATCTCTCAGATTGGCCAATAAAAAAAAAAGATTAAGATGGGCAAAAGAACAGACACTGGACAGAGGAACTCTGCCTAGAAGGCCAGCATCCCGGAGTTGCCTCTTCACTGTTGACGTTGAGACGGGTGTTTTGCAGGTACTATTTAATGAAGCTGCCAGTTGAGGACATGCGAGGACACAAATGTACTTGTCCTCTTGCTCAGTTGTACACCGGGGCCTCCCACTCCTCTTTCTATTCTGGTTAGGGCCAGTTTGCGCTCTTCTGTGAAGGGAGTAGTACACGAGATCTTCAGTTTCTTGCAGTTTTTCTCAGAACAAGAATAGACTGACGAGTTTCAGAAGAAAGTGCTTGTTTCTGGCCATTTTGAGCCTGTAATTGAACCACAAATGCTAACGCTCCAGATACTCAACTAAAGGCCAGTTTTATTGCTTCTTTAAATCAGAAACAGTTTTCAGCTGTGCAAACATAATTGCAAAAGGGTTTTCTAATGATCAATTAGCATATATATACATATATATATATACACACACATACATATATATACATATATATATACACATATACATATACATATATATACACACACACTGCTCAAAACAAATAAAGGGAACACTTAAACAACACAATGTAACTCCAAGTCAATCACACTTCTGTGAAATCAAACTGTCCACTTAGGAAGCAAAACTGATTGACAATCAATTTCACATGCTGCTGTGCAAATGGAATAGACAACAGGTGGAAATTATAGGCAATTAGTGACCACAGACCACTGTGGTGACCACAAACCACTTCTCAGTTCCTATGCTTCCTGGATGATGTTTTGGTCACTTTTGAATGCTGGCGGTGCTTTCACTCTTGTGGTAGCACGAGACGGAGTCTACAACCCACACAAGTGGCTAAGGTAGTGCAGCTCATCCAGGATAGCACATCCGTCAGCGTAGTGTCCAGAGCATGGAGGCGCTACCAGGAGACAGGCCAGTACATCAGGAGACGGTGAGGAGGCCGTAGGAGGGCAACAACCCAGCAGCAGGACTGCTACCTCCGTCTTTGTGCAAGGAGGAGCACTGCCAGAGCCCTGCAAAATGACCTCCAGCAGGCCACAAATGTGCATGTGTCTGCTCAAACGGTCAGAAACAGACTCCATGATGGTGGTATGAGGGCCCGACGTCCACAGGTGGGGGTTGTGCTTACAGCCCAACACCGTGCAGGACGTTTGGCATTTGCAAGAGAACACCAAGACTGGCAAATTCGCCACAGGCGCCCTGTGCTCTTCACAGATGAAAGCAGGTTCACACTGAGCACATGTGACAGACGTGACGGAGTCTGGAGACACAGTGGAGAACGTTCTGCTGCCTGCAACATCCTCCAGCATGACCGGTTTGGCGGTGGGTCTGTCATGGTGTGGGGTGGCATTTCTTTGGGGGGCCGCACAGCCCTCCATGTGCTCGCCAGAGGCAGCCTGACTGCCATTAGGTACCGAGATGAGATCCTCAGACCCCTTGTGAGACCATATGCTGGTGCGTTTGGCCATGGGTTCCTCCTAATGCAAGACCTCATGTGGCTGGAGTGTGTCAGCAGTTCCTGCAAGTGGAAGGCATTGATGCTATGGACTGGCCCGCCCGTTCCCCAGACCTGAATCCAATTGAGCACATCTGGGACATCATGTCTCGTTCCATCCACCAACGCCACGTTGCACCACAGACTGTCCAGGAGTTGGCGGATGCTTTAGTCCAGGTCTGGGAGGAGATCCCTCAGGAGACCATCCGCCACCTCATCAGGAGCATGCCCAGGCGTTGTAGGGAGGTCATACAGGCACATGGAGGCCACACACACTACTGAGCCTCATTTTGACTTGTTTGAAGGACATCACATCAAAGTTGGATCAGCCTGTAGTGTGGTTTTCCACTTTAATTTTGAGTGTCACTCAAAATCAAGACCCCCATGGGTTGATAAATTTGATTTCCATTGATAATTTGTGTGTGATTGTTGTCAGCACATTCAACTATGTAAAGAAAAAAGTATTTAATTAGAAAATTTTCATTCAGATCTAGGATGTGTTATTTTAGTGTTCCCTTTAAGTTTTTGAGCATTTACATATACATACATACCACACACACACAGTGGGGAGAACAATTATTTGATACACTGCCGATTTCCCTACTTACAAAGCATTTAGAGGTCTGTAATTTTTATCATAGGTACTTATGTCATGCAATAAAATGCAAATTAATTACTTAAGTCATACCATGTGATTTTCTGGATTTTTGTTTTAGATTCCATCTCTCACAGCTGAAGTGTACCAATGATAATGACAGACCTCTACATGCTTTGTAAGTAGGAAAACCTGCAAAATCGGCAGTGTATCAAATACTTGTTCTCCCCACTGTGTGTGTGTGTGTGTGTGTGTAATATATATATATATTTTTTTAATCAGCCATTTCCAGCTCCAATAGTAATTTACAACATTAACAATGTCTACACTGTATTTCTGATCAATTTGATGTTATTTTAATGATTTTTTAAAGTGCTTTTCTTTCAAAAACAAGGACTTTTCTAAGTGACCCCAAACTTTTGAACGGTAGTGTACGTGCTCGTAGTTCGTCTATTTTATAGTCCAATGATTGTACGTTGGCTAATAGGACCGATGGTAAAGGCAAACCCACTCGCCATCGGATCCTTACAAGGCACCCAGACCTACATTCAAGATATCTCCCTCTCCTGCGAATGACAGGGATGAGGGGCTTGTCGGGTGTCTGGAGTAAATCCTTCGCGCCCGACTCGTTAAGGAAAAATAATCTTCTTCCAGTACGAGGTGAGTAATCGCTGTCCTGATATCTAGAAGCTCTTTTCGGTCATAGGCGATGGTGGCAGAAACATTATGTGCAAAATAAGTTACAAATAACGTGAAGCAAGACAATAGCACAATTGGTTAGGGGACTGTTAGGGGACGGAAGCCATCTCCTCCAGCACCATTATCCTGTCCTAGAAGCAATGTACTGAATATTAGGAAAGTTGAGAAATAAATGTAGTAGGCCTAGCCTATAGAAAGCTGATGGAATCCTCTTTTTAAGAGGCCATCACTTTGTTTTCTCACGCAATTGCATAGCCTATAGAAATGTTACGCAACATGAGCTCTCATGAAGTGATTAGATTTTCAATACATTTGTATTGATGTCAGAGTGATTATAGGGACAATAGAGTGCTGAGTACCAGGCAGTTAGCAAGTTTGGTAAGCTACTAATAAGCATCATCTGCATCAGATTGGAGAAGCCTAATTACCGTGATCTGACGGTCACATAGAATTTGACTGTCTTCATGACTCGTGACCGTGATACGGCACCCGCTACAGCCTTAGGTCCTATTCCTTCCCAGTGATCACAAAACCAGTTTCTAACAAAGCAAAAATCATCATTCTTCCATTTATCCAAAACAGACTACTCCCACCTCACCTACATTTCATAAAGGTTTTTTAATTTCTTAAAGAAGAAACCCATTTTCCCTCCCTTATGAAGGTTTTGTAGGTATGTGTATAATATGGCACTGATACTCACTGGAGGGCGAGTTGGTGTGTGACGGAGGCTCCATGGTAGCGGAGGGCTGCTCCCAGCAGGCTAGGCTGAGCGACTGCAGCCCCAGGCCCAGCTGAGTGAGATCAGACAGGCCACCACCACGGAGCGTAGAGCCCTGGGCTATGGAGGGGCAAGGAACCTTGCTGCCTATATGGCTACCCATCGCTGCAAGATCCCCATCTAGTAAGTATGGAGAGAAGGAGAGAGCGAGACAGAGTGAGTATAAACGAGGCAGAGAAGGAGTACAAAGAGAGAGAACCAGACTAACCAAGTTGGGAGAACCTGAGTAAGAGAAGGCGTGAATCAGACAAAATGACAGAGAGCAGGTATAAAGGGAGGGTATAGTGAGAAAACATTCACAGCAGGCAACACCAAGAGAAATGCACAACCTCTGGAACATCCAGTCTACATAGGTACTAGACTAACTACCTACCACCTCATCCACCACACCCCTCCCATCATCTCAGCCTTACCAACCTACTGTACCCGTGCAAGAGCCCAGAGGCTGCCATGCCTCTGTCGGCATCACCACCCAGCTAGGCATGTGACCTGGACTCGGCTGCCCTCACACACTCCTGACACTGCCATTCGGTCGTGTGAGAGATGGGTTGAGTAAAGCTCTCACTCAGCACATGGATCCAACCAGGCAGCACCCGTGGCTGAGTGTCTCAGGAAGCAATGTGCTCCACTCGGTATCTCTCGGTAGAATGTGTGAGCGTGGGGCTCAGCAGTGCTCCCCAGAATCTCTCGGCCGACTGTGTGTGCGCGTATGGCTGACTCTCCTGTAGCTCTCGCGAGTGTCCAACCGCCGCTGCGCACTGATCAGACAGGCTGAGAGCTGCTTTCTCTTGCCTGCCTAAGCATGTGTTCTAAAACACTGACTGGATTCACACAACAGCAATCTGAGGAGAACAGCAGTCTGAGAAGTTGGACCCCCTCCAGATTCAGCCCCTCCCCATATGCCTCAGTCTGGTCTGACTCAGCAAATCGGACCAGTAGTGAGGCAGACAGATTCAGCTCGCTTGATACCAACACTACTATTCATTCAACACTACAAAAAAAGCCTAGAAACTTATTCAGAAGAGTATAAATTTACTGCTCAGATAAAGCTATATTTTGAGATGCATAATTCTCAGCCTTGTAGAACAGGGCATTATGTCAGTTCAATACATTACAATTCCATCTGCAATGTTACAAAACTTGCATCTTGCTGAAGAAGCCCTTTACCATTTGGCAAAACTAACAAGACGTCCCTGTAAGGAGAAGGAAGTCAAGTTCTGCCTCGGTATTGGCAGGAGCCAGTACCTGGATCGGTTACAAGAGCAGCATGAATGAGCTTCAATGCTTTCCCAATCTCATTGACAAAAAGAGAATCAGCTGACTGCCATTGTGGTCTCATACTGCTATAGAATGAGTTCTGCAGGAGTTATGAGAAACAATGCTGAGAACTCAGCACATTTATCAAAATAAAACTGAAAAGGGATGGGTCATAGCTGTTCAATTCTAGACTAGGTCCAATTTTACAATGCATTTCTTAAATGGCTTTGGAATTACCTGACAGGTGATGGACACGCTCCCCCTTGTGGTTTGTGGGTGTAGTGCACACCCCAGTGAGGTCCAGAGAGTTGCCCAACATATTGTTAATTCGGCGGAAGATATCACCATTGCTGCATGTAGGCATGGCTTGAGAGCCTGTATGCCAGTGGTCATGGAGCCTCAGGTCTTCTTTCTGTTTGCAGTATGAATGTAGAACATGCAATGTATAACAGGCAGACAATACTGCACATACATAAAATGTAGGCTTATTCCCCAATAAAGTAGGTTTATTAAGTAGGTTTATTCCCCGTGTAGTCTAGATAGGAAACGTTGAAATAATAGACCTAGTCTTTACAACTTGGCCTTGTTGGATATTATTTCTCCGGTTGCCACTGCGTTTGAGGTAAACTTATTATCAGTCAAGTGATGGTAAAAACGCGATTAAATATGCACTAGACATAAAAGGCAACCATAAATACATTTACATCGTTAAACAGTTAGAGCTGGACTGGTGATTATTTATGAATGGGAAAATGTTAAATTGAAATAACATATTGAAAAATGTCTACAGCTAACGTTAGCAGTTGCACCGTGGACAAAAGCTAAAGATGCTAAAGGTTCATTTTACAAAAGGACATAGTCGTTGAACGACTGGGAGGTTTATTTTATAGACAGCGCTCGACTATTCACACAAAAGTCTACTTACCAGAGAAAAGGCCATATTATTGGACAGGAACCCGCGGGGATGTGTCAAATATCTGTCTGCCTGCCTCGAAACACTACTTGAAGACTACTTTCAATACTCAGGTGTCATGATTAGGAAAATGTGCGTGAACTTATCTGTTAACGGCATGCGGGGTAATTCATTTGAAATGGCTGAAGCGGCACCACTGAAGTAGAGATGCACAGACCAACAAATCAAATTTTAACTAAATTAAAATGGGGTACATCACGTCGTAGTTTCAGTACTATAACTTCCAGTATTTGATTGCCTCCTGTTAACCTCTGAAAACGGATTTTGAGGCACCTATTGAACTATTTTAAGGTTCAGCACGCGGAGGGAAATCACACTGTCTGCTCATGGGCCCTAGGGTCAGTTGCTTCCAGACATGACGTCATATCACATCTAAATTGGATACATTGTACTTTACAAACAGGAAGTAGCTGAATTTGAAGACAAGTCGATAACAAATATCCACATCAAAGAGTATCAAGTTAGGTTTTCCATCTCTCCGGTCCATATACAAAAAGGCTATAGACATTGACAGATTTCATCCTTTTAATTTCATTATTTTCATTTGAATAATAAATAAAAGCTTAAACATTACATTATTTCATAACCACACAGAAGATATGGTAGACCATAATCATGACATCAGAAAGAGAAAGCGAGTGTGCATTAAAATAACAATACCCTTTAAATGATTGCTCCATCCACTATTATCTTAAATTCATTGCAAAGTTTTCATTTTGAGAGAAAGGTTTAACCATTTAAAGTTATATATAGCTTTGTATTTTAGGGGAGGAAACAATAGACCACTGCCACGTTTAACAGTACTTTCAATAAGGTACTTTTCATAAGGTCAATGGTATGAGTTAAGCAAATTATGTCCTCAAATTGTCTGCATACCAGTAGTAAAATGAATTTGAAATGACATGTATATTCAACTTAAATGATTTGTTCTTTGACGGTGTCATGACTCCACAAACCTGTGAATTAAGTTCACAAGCTTGAAAGATTTACCAGTGCGATACTGAACAAATAAAACAATTCAAATTTCAAGGAGTAAAAAACTGCTGTCATTTTCCCTTTTCTTTCACTCTCCAACTTTCTATGATAACTGTTATTGATGCTTGCTGTATTGAACTCCTTTGGTGTGACGATACAAATACATGTTCCTATGGCAAAAAAAAATCTAAACAAATAAATAAATAACATCACTTATGTCACGAAGGCAGCTCACAGATATGCAGGTGGGTTATGTTATATCATATCACGTGTCTCCCCGATACAGAGCAAGGCCCTTTACCTGGTGTGACCCATTGGCGCCCAAGACAGCATAGTGCAGTTTCCTTAGGATCCCATTTCCGTAGGTCTCATTATGACAACATCAGTGGGTTTATAGCATGATAGAAACCACTTTTAAATATAGCATGGTTAACCTATACTGGAAATACAGTAAGTATATGCAAAAGTCAATGGAAAGGCAGGAAAACACAGATAGCTGCTGATTACAGAACAGTTTGCCTTGGGCCATGATGATTTAACATTGTCATGTTTTGAAATCATTCATACACACAGACACAAACACACACTAACACAGACCTTAGATTTTGTATTAAATATTGCAATGCATTCAATCACGTTTACTGTATATCATTTTCAACCGCAGGACTCCCACTCAATAACATCTATTCTATGTGTATGACATTTAGCGGGCCAGGCGGTAGAGATTGAGAATAGAGAACTACACTATTCAAAAGGGGACTTCATTGAACATTCAGCAGACCAAAGTAAATTGAGGAGTGACCACTTTTTTCTTGATGATGATATACCCTGTTACTGTACCTAAGTAATGTTGGTAATGGTACCACACTACATTTTTAAAAAGGCATGGTGTTTTCTACATAGTACATTTGCGCTTGGCTGAAACAAGTATAGCAAGAGTATAGGTGAGGACTCGCAGTCTTTAGTTTAGCCATTCGTAGATATGGCTAAAGAGAGCATGTCAAACCTTTACAGCAGTCATGACAAATGATAAGGAGGATTTTTGGTTAGGATAAACATCCCACTGGGCACTGACCTCAGTTCAATGTCTAGTTTTGATTAAAACATTTTTGAGTTAACATGAATTCAATGTGAAATCAACAAACAAATCTAGGTTAAAAGTTGTGTGAAAAAAAAAAATTCCCTTACGTTGATTACTTTTTGCAAATCCAATCAGATTTCCATGTTGATTCCATGCCGTCACATATTTTATTTGATCAGTGGGATGATTCTTAATGACTTATTGTCTTTACAAATCATGTACAGTAATGCCATTCTGTAATTTGTTACGACGGTTCGTAGGAAGTGATTTTAAAAGTCAAAGTGGGGCCTATTATTTCCCCCAGATTTGCGTCTTTCGTATAAGTAAAAAATCATCATAATTTGTTTGAAACCTGCATTACATGGAGAATATCAATTGAGCGATGGATCAAACCTGTCTTCTACATATTCTTATCAGACTACCAGTATCTTAAGGAAGAGAAAGAGGACTCTAAGTATTGGGGTATTTGGAATGGGAGTGGATGAATGTGTGGTTGTATGTATGTGAGTGAGCAAAGGGAGACAGAACCGAGCTGTAGGAGAGGAAGGAAATTGCTGGGGTCAAAGGTCAGGGGTCAAGAGTTAGGGGTCATCACTGGGTGAGGGCCTGAAGGATGTCCTTAACCAGCATCGTGCCAATCACCATTTTCTCACAGTTGACCGTCAGCTGGGCGGCCCCGTCCTCTTTGGTGACCACACTGACCAGTACAAGGCTGCCACTGGTCACCGTCTTCCCAGCGAACCTGTGAATCGGAAATGGGGGAGGAGATACAGGAGGGCTAAGTTCAAAGATCAAAGAGCAGAAGTAAAGATGAAGTTGAATAGTTGAATCAATATGACACAAAACAGCAATATTCTTTCATGATTTCATAACTTCCTATTTGACACATTCCCCTACTATCTCCCCTGTCTAATAAAACATGCAACATACTAATTCAATAAATAAAAAAATCTACATCAATATTTATTCTGGCGACATCTGCCAACTTCGCCAACTTTTCCAAATGCCCTCCACCCTCACCTGCACTCCTTGTCTGAGCCACAGGGCACTCGGCTGAGGTTGGCGGCAGTGGTAACCCTTTGAACGACAGCGTGCTCGCCCTGACACTTCTCCTCCAGGGTCAGCTTCTCTGTGATCTCATTCATGCCCATCAACTGACCTGAGGACAGTACAAAATAGCAGCGGTCAACAGACGAGTGGTCAAGGAGTCTGCATCAGCATCTCAATTGATCTTCCCGCGATTCCTTGCATCCTATCTCCTCGGCTCCTTCCCCTCCGTATTGGAGGAGACGGTCCAAGGTCCCTCGCCTCAGACCTTCTTCTCCAATACCTTTTTAGGGATGCAAGGAAAGAGGATGTGAGGAATCGAGGAAAGATGAATTACAGGTTCCAGCTTGAGTGAGATTGAACCTGTGTTTGAAGGTCAATTGAATTTTTGTTTTTATGAATGCTCATTGTCACCAGACTCCTTCAAAATAGGAGACTGTCGCGTGAATACCTAACATTTTAACCAAACCTCCTTGTGTAATATCTCACACTATATGGAGGCATTTGTGTCCATATACCATTTGATACTACAACAATCTAAAAGCCATACAACTCTATAGGGTCTACTACCATAAAAGTGTTGGGTTTTACACAATTCTCTTAGGACTACACTAACTATATAATGCCTTAGGATTAAAAGACTAGAGATATGAGCCATTACATAAGCATGGGGCTTAATGTGAAAAACTCGCAAAGCAGTGACACTTTCCTAAGAATAAGAAAGTAATCTGATATTTGCCAAAAACAGGAGTTTGAGGGGAATAGCCTGCATGTGGATTACTTTATCTATCAGGTTGCAGGTCTATAACTCATATTTCTATCCTGCTCGTCTTTTTGTCAAACTCATTTTCTCATATATCACTGTCAAACTTCCTTGAACATAGAAAACGCTCCCTGAAAGAGATTGAAATGTCCCCTCTTCATTCTGTGACGTCTTAGTTATATTTAGCTGAATTCAGCTAAACTTCTGCACAAACTTCCTCCACACTAAATCTAGAATACAATGACCATTAACTTGAAATGTATTATAAAACACCATTATATGCATTAAATGGAAGCAGCATGCTATACTGTCCTCTAACCACTCAGACAAAGTTAAGTTAGCTCTACTTCTCTAAAACATCTGAATGTGGCCTACAGTATGCATTAGTTACAGCCCATGTGTCTTACAGCCCGTATAACACAATCAATGCTGTGAAAGAAGAGCACAATGGTTTTAAATGCAGTGCCTTTAAAAAAAATTGGACATCCTCTTTGCGCATTCCCGGAACTACAGTAGGACATTGATTTGGGATTAGTGGATCTAAGTGGAGCATTCCCAGTCATTCCCAGTGGAGCTACAGTACATGTTAGAGGCTGGGATGCAGGTTAGGTTAGGTCAGTTGTGTCTGCCATTGAAGTGAACTGGAGATACATAGTGCAAATAGTCATTGGCACCCAGGCATTAGATATCGCTGTGGGGGTATAGGAGGGAACAGCTTGAAGCAAGGGGGGAGATGTTGAGGGGAAGGATGGGGGAGGAGAGGTTGAGTCTCGTATGGGGGGGTAGGTTGTTAAGGCAGGTGGCACATAGACAGCTGACGAGAACAAGTTCTATCAAAGGAAACTTACCTAGACTTTGTAATAGCGTCTCTATTGGGGCCAGTATCAAGAGGGAAGAACGGAGGATATGACACGTTTAAACACACAATATGGTTGGATTTGAGTTGAAAACCTTGCCCAGTGTTAGTGATTATGCTCCAAGGGTGACCATTGCTATTAAACCAAGTTAGAATGAATACCAAGGTTTCCTGGTGGATGTGGATTTGATCAAGTCAGAGGTGATAGTGCGGTAGTAGTCACATGCCATTGTTAGGGTTAGTTTGTGTAGTGACTGGTGGAAACTTCCATTCATCACTGACAAAAAATAAATATACTATGATTTGCCTCAGAAATGTATTAATTCTTGAGTGTTCTTTTGGATACCAACTCAAAACAACACCCAGAGAGGCAAAGACATCTCAAAACACACTGCTTCAATTCAGGGATTTTACTATTACAAAACTGTAAAGTTGTATTACTCTTTGTTGACACTAGCATTGTTTCTTTAGCGCAGTCAAAATGGGGCCCATATTGTTTGATTTCCATACATTGGTTCCTGTGCTCACCTTGCTCCTTTTTGAACTCATTTTCTGTCATAAAGATTGGCATCATCAGCTCTCCAACCGGTGGCTGGATCGACACAAAGAACTTCCTGGTGTGAGTGCTTCAAAGGAACAATAAGACATGACATGATTCACTTATAGGAGAATAGAGCAATAGGACTGTGCAGTGATTAGGGTCGCAAAATTCCGGAAACTTTCCCAGGAATTCTCTGGTTTTCCAGAACTCCCAATAAGATTCCCGGAATAAGTAGGTAGGGAATCCTATAACTTGGAATCTTCCAACCAGGATTTCTGGAAAAAAAACAGGATTTCTGAGAAACCAAGTTTCCAGAATTTTGCAGAACTAGTTTGATACTTGACTGGCCATATAGGGGGAGGGGGGGGGCAGGCTCTCCCTACAGCCATCAGGGAGCAGGCTCTTTCTTACCAGAGCTGGAAGTTGGCTGCCTGTGTGGAATCACAGAAATCGATGCCCATCACCACGCTGACAGTCTCGCCCGCAGGTAACACCTCTGAAGACAACACAAGATACTAGGTAAAAGAGACAGTGCACTAACTAGCCCAGAACAATGACAAACAGCTACCTAGATAGATCACTGAATGACTGAGGTGTAATTTAAACTGACCCCGTTGCAAAACTTAACCCAACAAAGAACCATTTCTTTCAATGAGCTTTTCCAAAAAGTCTTCTTCAGATAAAAAAGGGTTCCATGTAGAACCCTACCGGTCCTCAAAGGATCCTTTTGAACCCCTTTTCAAAACTATTAAAAGAGGAATTCTGTTGTGGAATGTTGACTGACCGATCTCAGGGAACTCTTTGATCCTCATGCCTGATTGCAACTTGGCGTCCTCCACGTGCAGGCTCTTGGCCTCGGAGGTGGCGCTGTTGGTGAACTGGATTTTGACTGCCACCATGTGCGGGTCGGGGCTGAACGGCTGGCGGCTGAAGCAGTACTCCACTGACAGGCCCTCGCCGGTGATACGGTGGAGCAGCTCATAGGTCTTCAGATTGCCAGATGGGATGATGGTCTGTGGTACGGAAACAGGTAGGGGGGGGTTGAGTGAAAACTGCATGTACAGCCAAGCAGGCTTACATATTGTATCAAACACCTGGACACTGGCTATAGTGTTGGGTTGACTGTCGCTGGACACAGTTTAGAATCCCAGTTGGGGTTACTGTAGTAGGTTGGCCCTTGTGGGTATCCATACCTATGTATGACTATGTATGACATGTGCAGACTAGGCTAGTAAACATGCTGAATCAAGAACCTCATTGTTGTACCTCCTTATTTTAGATGATACTGCATTGTGTCAGAAGTGGCTTTAATAATCACATAAACGTGAAGGACTTACCAAGTAAATCATACATTCAGTATGAGGATGACGTGTGAAATGCTTGATAATGTATGTGATATCAACAGAGCAGTGGTGGGCCGTCAGGGCCAGCAAGGCCTTCTCTGCTGGCCTAAACATCATCAGAATATAATTTTTTTTAAATATATTTTCCCACAAATATGTATTAAATTATTCCCCAGAGTAAGAGTTACACTCTTCATTTCATAGCGTTCCTCTTGGTTGCACTGCTTCCAGCCCCAGGTTGAGATTTGGAGGGCTGGTCTTTATGTTAGATATTTTATCCAATCATATTCAGCCATCATGTGTTGCCAGGGGTCTAAAATCTGCCCTCAGGCCTTCAGAATCAACAGTGCGGGCGCTTGTAGCTTAAAGTGAATGGAAATTAAAATTTAGAGGCAACCAATCAGCTTTAGAGTTGGCTATTGTACGCCTGCTGGCTGGCTCCAGTGTTACACAGGAGCCAGCTAGCAGGCGTAGTGCCTGCACGTCTTTTGATTGGCTTACCAACTAGGAAACTAGGAAACTGAAATTGATCAACGATTGATCAACGAATTAATTTGCGTACTACTAAACTGTTTTTTTCAACCCACAATGGCGGATGGAGAAGATATCGATTTGGTCGAGGATATAATTATAACGCCATTCTCAAGACAAACTTTTCAAGAAAAGTTAGACATTGTCAGGAGAGGTAGATGCCGACGCTACAAAGCCGACGCCACAAAGACAGGCTCCGAGAAGCACTGCAAACTGTACTGCTGGGAATGCCTATTATTTGCAAGTGATCGATTTGGTGTTTGGAGCCACACTGGCTTTGCAAACCTGAGTTGACTAACCAAGGCAGCAACGAGACACCAAAGTACGGCTGGGCACTTACAAACAATGGTGCTTTTGAAAACTTTTGGGGACACCCGAGTGGATCTACAGCTCAACGAACAAGCACGCAGGGCAACGAAGCTGCACAATGAAAAGGTATTGTACTCTTCCCCTGCAATTCTCTGAATAAAAATGTAAATTTCAAGGTGACGCAACGCCTGGTTATACTGCGTTTCTGTCTGAATGTATAGTGTCTAGAGCCATGGCATCATAATGATGGTAATAAGAGGTGGATTAATTCGGGTGGGACTGTGTAGGACTTCACTGAAGGCCCAGGCCCCAGAACCACGGCACGCTACTGCAACAGAGAGGTATATTTTCTGGGTGATTTAAATATTGACTGGCTTTCATCAAGCTTTCCACTCAAGAAAAAGCTTCAAACTGTAACCAGTACCTGCAACCTGGTTCAGGTTATCAGTCAACCTACCAGGGTAGTTACAAACAGCACATGAATGAAATCATCAACATGTATTGATCACATCTTTACTAATGCTGCAGAAATTTGCTTGAAAGCAGTATCCAAATCCATCGGATGTAGTGATCACAATATAGTAGCCATATCTAGGAAAACCACAGTTCCAAAGGCTGGGCCTAATAAAGTGTATAAGGGGTCATATATTAAGTTTGGTAGTGATTCCTATAATATTGATGTAAAGAATATCTGTTGGTCTGTGGTGTGTAATGAGGAGAAAACAGACACGGCACTTCCTTATTTTAGATGATACTACATTGTGTCAGAAGTGGTTTTAATAATCACATAAACGTGAAGTAAATCATACATTCAGGCTGACAGGCTGTTTCAAAGCAAAGAGGGCACGTGTTGGAGATAAACAGCGCAGATCATCATTGGGCTAGCAAGGACTAATGAACAAGGACTAAGTTACTGCTAGCACATGTTGCAAGAGGAAGGAACTGCCTGGATTTCAGGGTTTGCGATTCCAAGTTCAGCGGGCTCTCGTGCAAACATGGACAGGCCAGTGGCTTATGCTGACGGATTTTGCATTAGTCCCCTGGAGAATTTAGATTGTACGTACATTCAGGCGTTTTGAAAGGTACAGAGTAGCTTCAGGCTTAAATGTGAAAAATGTGGCATTTCTAGATAATACACTGATCTACTCTATGGGTGATGAAGGCGAGGATATATTAAATGCTTCACCATTCACCGAGGAAGATAAACTTAACTACTGTGCCATTAAAGACTGTGTTGAAATGCATTTCGTAGGGAGACATTATATTTGAAAGAGCTAGGCTTAATGTGGGCAAACAGGAGCAGGGTGAAACCACCAACAGTTTTATCACAGCTGCTCACACGCTAGCGGAACATTGTCGGTTTGGCGCACTCAGGGAAGAGTTGACCCGAGATCAGATTGTAGTGGGAATAAGAAATATCTCACTTTCTGAAAAGCTACAGTTGGATTCCCAGCTTCCCTTGTCCAAAGCTGTAAACAAGGTTAGGCAGAGTGAGACAGTAAAAATACCAGCAGACAATGTTGCACCACATCAGCTCCTTGCAGAGTGAAGAGTGAGGAAACACATGCGTTTTCATACCGTGCAACAACAAAAATGGAGGGGAACACAGAACAGAGACCGACGCAGTGAAAACAATCACAGACAGCACCAGTAGCCAGTTCAAGTGTTTGTCGCAAATGTGGGATAATCCCCTTTCCACAGATGGGAAGATTGCCCAGCAAAGGATGCGAAATGCAGGAAATGTCACTTTACAGCAGTCTGTCGATCACCTAAAGCCCATTATGGTGGGAAGCTGCTATAGACCACCAAGTGCTAATCTGGATGTATCTGGATGACATGTGTGAAATGCTTGATAATGTAAGTGATATCAACAGAGAGGTATATTTTCTGGGTGATTTAAATATTGACTAGCTTTCATAAAGCTGCCCACTCAAGAGAAAGCTTCAAATAGTAACCAGTGGCTGTAACCTGGTTCAGGTTATCAGTCAATCTACCAGGGTAGTTACAAACAGCACAGGAAGGGAATCATCAACATGTATTGATCACATCTTTACTAATGCTGCAGAAACTCTCTTCCACATCAAGTAACTCATGCAATCAGTGAAATTAGATGTAAAAAACGGATAAAAAACATCTTATGGAACAGCGGGGACTGTGAAGCAACACGAACATTGGCACAGACACATGCATACACACACACACACGATAATATACGCACTATTCACACACATACACATGGATTTTGTACTGTATATATGTGGTACTGGTAAAGTAGAGGCCTGAGGGCATGTGGATGTATTGTAATGTTTTTAAAATGGTATAAACTGCCTTAATTTTGCTGGACCCCAGGAAGAGTAGCCCCAGGAAGAGTAGCCTTGGCACCAGCTAATGGAGATCCATAATAAATACAAATACAAAGCAAACGCATGAGGTCTCAGAGGAGGAACAGCAGCTACAGTAGGACAGCATCTTTCTGGGACAAGTAAGGAAAAAACAATGATGGCGGGCACTCGGATATTAAACTCAATGGGGAGGTTGTGTCATTTAAACCAGACACATGGGCAGCAGTGACCGCAATCCCCACAAAACTGTATAGCTATAGTAGAAATGGCCCTTTGCTCTCTACAAAACTGTAAGATATTACCAGTGGAAGGGCAGTTGGTGAGTAAACTGGAGAGTAAAGACAAAAGTGCCATCCAACCTGTCTTCGCCATTCACTCTCTGGCCAGACCGTGGCTGGGGCTGCCAACAATTGAACTGGAGGACCCAAGGGATGTTTTCCAAAAGACATTCCCAAAAGGGTCCCCCCCCTCTTACTTACTAGCCAAAAATAATTACTGGTCATGGGGTCACATGCAACAGGTGGCATTTGACAAGATCAAAGGAGACCTGCTGTCACAGAGAGTGTTGACCCAGTACCGTCCCCACGCTATGACAAAGGTGTCAGCAGATGCATCATCTTTTGGGCTAGGGGCGGTCCTCACACAGACGCAGGACAACATGGAGTGGCGTCCAATAGCATACATCTCCCAAAGCTTATCCGACACAGAGCAAAGATATGCTCAAGTGGAGAAGGAGGCGTTGGCAATCACATGGGCAGGTGAAAGGCTCAGCCAATACCTTATTGGCCTGCAGTTTACAGCAGAGACTGACCACAAACCACTGTTGGCTCTGTTAGGGACAAAAGCACTGGACGACTTTCCTCCCAGAGTCCTGCGCTTCCGACCTCAGATTGCCGAGGTTCACCTACAATATGGTGTATGCGCCAGGAAAGGCACTGATCACAGCAGACGCACTCTCCATGCCCCAATTAAAAGTCCATTAACAGAGGAAGAGCCATGTCTAGAGGGGGAGGTACATGTGTCCATTAATGCAATAAGGGACAGTCTACCTGCATCTCAGACCAAACTGCAGCAGATTGCAGAGGAGCAACAGCGAGACCCCATCTGCCGACAGATAGTGCAGCAGTGCAAAAAGGGATGGCCCAGGCAGGAGGAACTGCCTCAGCTGCTGAAGCCCTATTGGGTGCACCAACGTGACTTCCACTGTAATGGAGACCTTCTCATGAAAGAACAATGAGACTCTACAACGGGAAATTCTAGAGAGTGCATGAGGGACCCATGGGGATAGCCAAATGCAGACAGAGGGCTCAACAGTCGGTGTGGTGGCTGGGTCTGAGTACTTAGATTGCCAAGCTGGTGGCCCAGTGTGAGGTGTGTGCACAATGTTAACCTTGTCATCCTGAACCAATGATGGTGAGGGAGCTGCCAAAACAGCAATGGAAAAAGGTAGGGGCAGATAAGAACTTATGGGAAAAAGACAAAAGTCATTTTTTTCTGGGCAAGGGGTTGCTGAGTTCCTGGTTACAGATAACACTCCCCAATTCTCCGCAAGCTCCTTTTCTGCATTTGCCGTATAATATGAACTTCACACATGTGACCAGAAGCCCCTACCAGTCACAGAGCACCGGTGAGGTAGAGAGAGCTGTGAAAACAGTCAAAGGACTGTTGAAAAGGAACAAGGATCCATACATGGCTCTGTTACCATACAGAGTTACACCACTGCATCATGGGCCGTCGCTTGCCGAGCTCCTGGTGGGCAGGAGGCTGCGCTCCCTCCCTTGCCTGTCTCGCCGGCTGGGCTTAAACCCCAATGGCCTAACAGGAAGGCCTTCACTGAGAGGGACAAATGGCTGAAAAAAAACACAAACTGGAGACTTTAAATCGGAGACACCGTGCTACGGAGAGGCAAGAGCTGACAGAACGTCAACGTGTGTGGATTACAAACTAAAATACACCAGAAATAGTGCTGAGGAAAGCAGATGCCCCCACGCTCCTATGTGGTGGACAAAGGCTCCGAGGAGGTACGGATTATCAAAACACACCTCAGAGCTCTTCCAGATCTACTAGGCACACAGGTTGAGGAGGCCACAGACAACGCACAAAAAGAGGGAGAAGGAGAGAGAATGCTCACAGAGCCAAAAGACTGCTCAAAAATCATTCTCACAGAGCCACAAGCTCGCCCAAAAAGGGATGTGAAGCCACCAGAGTGGCTGAAAGACTATGTTACATGAATAGAATGCATACTGTTGGGGAACATACCCAGCAAAAAGAGACTGTACCTAAGTTAATGCATACGTGTTAAAGAGAATAATAGTGGTTTCCAAATTGCATTTCAGTTATGCTTCAGTGGTTATGAATGTTGAATTATTTTTCATTGGAGAGGGGAAGATGTAGTAGGATGGCCCTTGCGGCTATCCGTACCCATGTATGACATGCACAGACTAGGCTAGTAAACATGCTGAAGCTAGAACCTCATTGTTGTGCCTTCTGATTTTAGATGATACTACAGTTACCTGCTCAAATTTACCAGAAAATACTATACATCTTCAAAAATATTCAGTAAAATTGGCACTCATAAAATGTTATAAAGCTTGGAATGTATGGTACTTAATATCTCTTTAAATCTACATTATCTTTCTCTAGCAATCTACATCTATATGAAGTGCTTAGGCCTTCGGGGTTAGGGGCTATGGGTAGTTTGTCCTAGAAAGGGTACTCACCGTAGGGGACAGAACGTTGTCGGTCAGGGACAAGCCCTCCAGATCTGTCACTAGGCTGCTGGACAGGAAGTTGTTGAGGGGCGTGACTTGAGACGGAGATGGAGCGGGGTCAACTAGGAAAAGGAAAGAGCACAGCGTTTTCTCAAAGACTGGGGAGCAATCATGTATAGTCTGATGCTGCGCTAATGTAAACTAACAAGCAAATAGCGGCGATTCTGCCTCATGGACAATGGCGATTGTGGACTTCTGAAGTTGCAATGTTCAGTACCACAGACACGGATATATTAGATTTTAAACATTTGATTTCAAATTTGAAATAATAGGGAATAAATCTGCACATAATTAAAATAGATTTATCCAGTGACATCCATTACCAATCGTTCATCATTCCATTCATATTCTATGTAGGACCACTTGAGGGGGAAAGTGTAGACTGTCACTGTATTCCTGGTATCGTGGATTTAGTAAAAAGGAGGTGAACTTACAGTCATCAAAATCAAGCAGAGACATTTCTTTCTTTTCTTTCTTGTTCTCTTTTTTGGGTGGTTTGGATGGAGGTTTAGATGCTGTGGTCTGAAAAGAATAGAAAGAGAAACTAACCCACAAGCAGAAGGAGACCTGCCACCTGAATATAGTGTATAAAAGGAGGGAAAAAAGTAAATAGATATAAACTATATTACCACTTGTGCATGAAAGCAAAGGAATACAGTCCCACGCTGGCGCGTTTTGGACTTCTAACCCCTTTTAAACATAGTGTGTTTGAGCTACAGACTTCTGTTGAACCATTGGATTAATCTATCTCTTCTGCATCCATTGAAACCAATCACTAGTCTGTGTGATTAACTTGGGCTGAGCTAGGGCAGTGTTTGTGAGACAAGGGCGGGTCCCAAAGGGGCCTGCGGGCGGTTCTTCTAAAAAAAACGTCTCTAAAGCCAGTGGTTTGAGCGGAGACTCTTTCGAACACGTACATGTAATCGTGCATGTTCTGCATGCATTGTTTGCTCTATGACGCTCACAAGCCATACAACAGTTTTTTGAAGGTACAGTGTTTTTCTACATTGACGATCATAGGAAATCCCAGGCCGTACTGTCTATAATACTGTAATAAGCTCAGATAGTGGCAAATGTGAGGTTTGGAATTTGTGACAGCAACTGACTAGTTGGATATTCATTTCCCAATGAGCAAACATAAATTCATTTTTATCAGGTTTTTACTTGGCAGACCTTATTTTTATTTTTTACATTTGTCAATAAAACTGTTTATGTCAAATTGTAAAACACTTCATTGTGAAGCTAAATATAAGGGCTAGACATGCAGATAAATGAAAGTAGTGCCTAGGGCAACTCCACAACTTTTCAACCTCATTTTCATTATCTCCAGCACAATACCAGTGTCAATATATGTGAAAATGGCGAATTTCGACATTTTGTATAATCTTTTTGTTAACAAGTTCTACCTAATGACATCATCAAAACTTAAAACATTTTATTTGACGGGAGCAAGAAAATACCCTCCCTTGGGCTAGAAATTCATTGCAGTTTTTGATCCTACCTTGTGATGTCACTGAGAAGCATTTCTATTTTAACCATGGATCGCTCATAGAAACACTGTTTTCACATATGTAGAAACTGGTTGGTGGTGGAGATTATGAATATGAGGTTGAAAGGTGGCAGAATTGCCCTTTAAGTTTATTAGTTTACTGTATCCATTGGGAATGTTGACATCAAAGAATATCTACATGCTTTATGCCAACCATCAGATAATGCCAATGTAGAATGGGTGTTACGTTTTTCCTTTATGAAGTCTTATAAATTGAAAAATTATTTTTTACAGCTTTATTAGCGTACACCTAATATGTTCTCCCTGTTGACGATGCTCATTATATATTAAGGTTGAACCAAAAGATTACATGTAACAATAAAATACAAAATTATTATGTGAAATTGAATGAAACAATTTATGTAGATGCTATTATTATGTACAATATTCCATGTTTCTATATGATAACAATAGCGTAATATATTTAATATTTTTTAACTATTTTGTAACAGTTTCACCAATTCATTTTAATTAACTTAATCATTATGACACACCCCTCACTATTGTCATTGGTTACACTAATAGCATCTGTGTGTCTGTCTACATAACCTGGTACAAGTATTCATGACATTACACTGAGGAAGGCACAGTGATGCCGAAACATTGGTAAATACCCATTACTTTGCTGGGAGTTGATTCATGGAGTGTGCGACTTTCTTTATTTGATAGTCCACTGGGAATTTTGAAATAAAAGAATATCTATGTGCTTTATGCCAATATCAAATAATGCCTATTTAGAATGTGTGTGTTACGTCTCTCACTGTGTGTGTGTTTGTGTATGTGTGTGTGTGTGTGTGTGTATATCTGTAGTACGTGTATATTCGAGTCTCTCATTACCCACCTTCTTTTTCTTCTTGGTCTCCTCCTCTGACTCCTCTTCTGACTCCTCATCCTCTGACTCGCTGCTCTCTGACTCACTATCGTCGTCCTCCTCGGATTCTGACTCGGAGCTACCAATCCGCGGTTTGCTCTTCTTCTCGCTTTTCTTCACATCCTCTCCACTGCTCGGCTCACTGTGATGCATTGGTAAACAGGTATAAAACGGTTTAATGAAGGGATTTCACATCTTTAGAGCTCATGTCATAGCATTGCATTTCCTAGTGCTCTGCTACAGATTTTGACTACATTCTTTGGGTTACACACATCAGATTGAATATGAATTAATAGGTAAAGAAAAAAACGTACAATTTAAACTTTTGACTGGAATTCCTCTTTAATCATTATCCAGTTTATGTATAATTGAGATTAGGGCCAACAATTCATTGTCAATGGCTGATATTAAAGATACATTATAACGGTTTTGTATAATTTTAGCCAGTAGTTTTGAAAGTAGCGCTCAAGAGCCAAAATGTGTCCCCGAAAATTGTGCACAATTGTGTACATCATCACATCATTGTTCTCGAGCCTCTGTAAAGTGTGAGAAGAGAAGAGAAGAAAAAAACTGTGGTGTGCATGTGGGGTGTTCATGTTGGGCTCATTGGACAATACTGTGCTGACCTGATCCCACCTCCCACTTTAATCTTGCAACCTCATTGGACATTGTTCCACCTGCCAATCAACATTGTCTATCAGCTTCGGTTGTCACGCATGGTCTCGTCAGGTTAATATGGCAAACCAGCAAACGAATGTGATAATGTAATTTTATACAACAGAAAATGTATACTTATGTTTGCATCAAATGTCTCCTTGAAAGTCAGGTATCAATTATATCATATGCCTACGTGATGAATGATGATCGCTGGCAATTAACAACTGTAGTGTTGCCTACATTGCATTGCCCCATATCATAGAATATAAGTGTGAAAGTTTATAAAGACAAAAAGTGGACACATTAAATTAAAAATTAAACGGTTGAGACAACATAAAGAGGAATCTGGTAATGAATGGTGTGGCTGTTGAACAAGTTGAGACTAAATTACTTGGTGTTACCTTAGATAGTAAACTGTCATGGTCAAAACATATCGATTCAATGGTTGTAAAGATGGGGAGAGGTCTGCCTGTAATAAATAGATGCTCTTTTTTCATAACAACACATTCCAAAAAGCAAGTCCTGCAGGCTCTAGGTTTGTCATATCTTGATTATTGTCCAGGTCGTGTGGTTGAGTGCTGCAAGGAAAGACCTATTTAAGCTGACCCAGAACAGAGCAGCACATTTTGCTCTTCATTGTAATCAGAGGGCTGATATAAATACTATGCTGCCAGTCTCTCTTGGTTAAGAGTTGAGGAGAGACTGACTGCATCACTTCTTTTTATAAATGGTTTGCGTAGTCAACTTACACACACCTCTGACACACACACACACTTACCCCACCAGACATGCCACCAGGGGTCTTTTCAAAGTCCCCATACAGTACTATATAGAGTCATTATTTCATGGAACTCTTCCATCTCATACTGCTCAAATGAACAGCAAACCTGTTTTGTTTTTTTAACTGACAAAGCAACACCTCACGGCACAAAACCTCTCCCCTATTTGACCTAGATAGTTTGTGTGTATGGATTGATATGTAGGCTACGTGTGCCATTTTTAAATGGATGTCCTTCTGTTCTTGAGCTGTTCTTGTCTATTAATGTCAAATCAAATGTTATTGGTCACATACACATGGTTAGCAGATGTTAATGCGAGTGTAGCGAAATGCTTGTTGCTTCTAGTTCCGACCATGCAGTAATATCTAACAATTTCACAACAGCTACCTTATACACACGTGTAAAGGAATGAATAAGAATATGTACATATAAATAAATGGATGAGCGATGGCCGTGCGGCATAAGCAAGATGTAGTAGATGGTATAGAGTACAGTATATACATATGAGATGAGTAATGTAGGGTATGTAAACATTTCATAAAGTGGCATTGTTTAAAGTGACTAGTGATACATTTATTTCATCCAGTTTTTAATTATTAAAGTGGCTAGAGATTTGAGTCGGCATGTCACTCAATGTTAGTGATGTCTGTTTAAAATGTATTTTCAATGTATTTTCACATTTATCAAAATAACTAAATGGTAAGCCATGCATACACCAAAAACATAATTTAGGAGATACAAGTTGTGAGCATAGTTTTTCTGATTGGGTTAACAATGATCTTCTAATGTGTGCCTACAATGCCATCTTTAGTGCACGACATTTTCTGGTTTATAGAGAAATACATTGAAAGAGATCTATGAAACCACTACCGAGGTCGAATACATACATCATTTATGATGCATGGATTTGATTGATGTATTCAATGTATTTTCACATTTATCAAAATAACTAAATGGTAAGCCATGCAGCCACTTGAAAACTTGCTTCAGTGGGGGTTCACTATATCACAGGAACGAGCACATTCTAAAGGATGGCAGGTTAGAATGTAGATGGTTCATAAATGCGTGGGTACAACATCACCCGATGCACTTGCTAATAAACTCGGCTCACCGAATCAATAGCTATCAGGAATACTAAACAATACACTGGCATGTCGATTCCCAAATGTGAGGTTTAAAAAAATAACAAGGTAGTTTTCAATTTTCCGGAAACATTTCTTTAAGCGAAAAATGTGTGTTACCTTTCACTTTCTGGAACAGGTTTCCTTGCTTTGATCTTCTCCACATTCTTCTTTTTCTTCTTCCCCTCTTCCTCCTCGTCCTCCTCGCTTGCAGACTCCGACTCCTCGTTGCTCTCCTCACTCTCGGATCCCGAGCCGCTCTCCTCACTGCCACTGCCACTCTCTGAGCCGCTGGCTGTGTCTGAGGCTGGGGGGTGGAGAGGTTTCTATTCATCCCATCCTACACAGATTCTGTCTCATATACTTAAAGGTAGGGTTGCAAAAGAGCTGTAGGTTATTGGCATTTTCAGAATTAAAAAAAAATGAACAGGTAATCTACGGCAACTTTGGTAATTTATACTTGAATAACTTTTTAAAAAATGGATTCATAGAAAATATACATTTTTTGTTCATCTTTACATCTGTCTCCACCTTTTCTATGAGGTTGTCATGGAAAATAAGCGAATACATTTAGAAAGCATTGAATCAACAATGGCATAATTTTCAAATAACTGCAACGGTCACAACTATTTACTTTTTTCACAACTGCCTCCAAAACATTTACAACAAAGACATATTGACATAGTAAAATAAATAAAAGTGTGTAAAAATATAAAGGATATTTCATGCTGAAACCCTGATATTAAACACCAACGGTATTCACTAAGTTGATGGAATATATTTAGGATAATGTTTTACAGTTTTTTTCATAATTTTCTTTCATTTAAAAATCATCTTATTTATTTTATGAAAATTACATAAAATCCTTGAAAGTTTCCCAAATTCCTGTGGTTTACTGGTAAACGTAAAATACCCTCCCTTTGCAACCCTACTCATAGGACATGATAAAGCACATACAGTGGGGCAAAAAAGTATTTAGTCAGCCACCAATTGTGCAAGTTCTCCCACTTAAAAAGATGAGAGGCCTGTACTTTTCATCATAGGTACACTTCAACTATGACCGACAAAATGAGGTGAAAAAATCCAGAAAATCACATTGTAGGATTTTTAATGAATTTATTTGCAAATTATGGTGGAATATAATTATTTGGTCACCTACAAACAAGCAAGATTTCTGTCTCTCACAGACCTGTAACTTCTTTAATAAATCCAGTTAGAGATAGGGGGCATTATTTTCACTTTGGATGAATTGCAAGCCCATAGTGAACTGCATCAAAATCTGAAATTGCTAATATATGCATATTATTATTACGATTGGATAGAAACCACTGAAGTTTCTAAAACAGTTTGAATTATGTCTGTGAGTATAACAGAACTCACAGGGCAGGCAATCTTCCAAGTTTTGAAGTTTTGAAATCCTGAAAGTTGGGACAACTTTGACGTCATCGCCCCCTCCCTTCCCAACAAGTTATGGATCTGGAAACACTTCCTACGTCTTCCACTAGATGTTCTTATTCAGTAGAAAGTGTAATGGAGCATTTGCTGTGAACTTTGACCTAATGGGAAGGAAAGTAGTTGGTGTCGCAAAAGAATGCCATTTTGTTGTGGCGCGTTGGTCTTTGATTACTACGGCTGTTCCAATCAGCCCCAGATGAAAACGAATGATCCGGTTGGATATTGCTATTGGATATATATGATTATAACATCCTAAAGATTGATTCTGCACTTAGTTTGACCAGTTTCTTCAACCTGTAATATGTCTTTTGGAAGATTTGGAAGTTTTTATGCAAA
The DNA here is from genome assembly GCF_036934945.1 of Oncorhynchus masou masou. Classification (NCBI taxonomy): domain Eukaryota; kingdom Metazoa; phylum Chordata; class Actinopteri; order Salmoniformes; family Salmonidae; genus Oncorhynchus; species Oncorhynchus masou. Next base: position 51,112,551 of record NC_088233.1, read on the forward strand.
GTTATCCTGGACCAGAAGTCATTTTTTGGCCATGTGAGCTGAAAGTGATAGCAAATGCTGCTACTTGGACACTAGAATTGAACATTATGAAACAAAACGATTTATTGTTGAACTAGGACTCCTTGCACTACATTCTGATCAAAGATCATCAAAGGTAAGGGAATATTTATGTTGTAATTTTGTATTTCTGTTGACTCCAACATGGAGGAGAAATGTTGTTACGTCTGAGCGCCATCTCAGATTATTGCAATGTTAGGCTTTTTCCGTAACGTTTAAAAAAAATCTGACACAGCGGTTGCATTACGAACCAGTGTATCTTTAAATATATGTAGAACATGTATCTTTAGTCAAAGTTTATGATGAGTATTTCTGTTATCTGGTGTAGCTTTCTATAATTCCTCCGTATATTTTGGAGGATTTTCTGAACATGGCGTCAATGTAAACTGAGATTTATGGATATAAAATGCATATTATCGAACAAAACATAAATGTACTGTGTAACATGTCATTTGACTGTCATCTGATGAAGATTGTCAAGAGGTTCGTGATTGATTTTTTTTTAAATCCTGCTTTTGTGATTTTTATCTTTTGATGGAAAAAAATGTCTACGTTTTTTCTTTGGTTTGGTCTAACACAAATATATGTTGTGTTTTCGCCGTAAAACATTATAAAAATCTGACACGCTGGGTAGATGAACAAGGTGTTTATCTTTCATTTGATTTCTCAAGAATATTTTTGCATTCCCTGCGCCACCTTTTCAGCTGAACGGGGGGAGGGGGGTGGAGTTCCCGTAGGGGAACCCATCGCCTCAACAGGTTTTAAGAGGCTCCTCTGTCCTCCACTCGTTACCTGTATTAATGGCACCTGTTTGAACTTGTTATCAGTATAAAAGACACCTGTCCACAACCTCAAACAGTCACACTCCAAACTCCACTATGGCCAAGACCAAAGAGCTGTCAAAGGACACCAGAAACAAAATTGTAGACCTGCACCAGGCTGGGAAGACTGAATCTGCAATAGGTAAGCAGCTTGGTTTGAAGAAATCAACTGTGGGAGCAATTATTTTGAAATGGAAGACATACAAGACCACTGATAATCTCCCTCGATCTGGGGCTCCACGCAAGATCTCACCCCGTGGGGTCAAAATTATCACAAGAACGGTGAGCAAATATCCCAGAACCACACGGGGGACCTAGTGAATGACCTGCAGAGAGCTGGGACCAAAGTAACAAAGCCTACCATCAGTAACACACTACGCCGCCAGGGACTCGAATCCTGCAGTGCCAGAGAATGCTTCTCAATGCTTAAGCCAGTACATGTCCAGGCCCGTCTGAAGTTTGCTAGAGAGCATTTGGATGATCCAGAAGAAGATTGGGAGGATGTCATATGGTCAGATGAAACCAAAATATAACTTTTTGGTAAAAACTCAACTTGTCGTGTTTGGAGGACAAAGAATGCTGAGTTGCATCCAAATAACACCATACCTACTGTGAAGAATGGGGGTGGAAAAATAATGCTTTGGGGCTGTTTGTCTGCAAAGGGACCAGGACGACTGATCTGTGTAAAGGAAAGAATGAATGGGGCCATGTATCGTGAGATTTTGAGTGAAAACCTCCTTCCATCAGCAAGGGCATTGAAGATGAAACGTGGCTGGGTCTTTCAGCATGACAATGATCCCAAACACACCGCCCGGGCAACGAAGGAGTGGCTTCCTAAGAAGCATTTCAAGGTCCTGGAGTGGCCTAGCTAGTCTCCAGATCTCAACCCCATAGAAAATCTTTGGAGGGAGTTGAAAGTCCGTGTTGCCCAGCAACAGCCCCAAAACATCAATGCTCTAGAGGAGATCTGCATGGAGGAATGGGCCAAAATACCAGCAACAGTGTGTGAAAACCTTGTGAAGACTTACAGAAAACGTTTGACCTCTGTCATTGCCAACAAAGGGTATATAACAAAGTATTGAGATAAACTTTTGTTATTGACCAAATACTTATTTTCCACCATAATTTGCAAATAAATTCATAAAAAATCCTACAATGTGATTTTCTGGATTAAATTTTTTATTTTTTTTGTCTGTCATAGTTGAAGTGTACCTATGATGAAAATTACAGGCCTCATCTTTTTAAGTGGGAGAACTTGCACAATTGGTGGCTGACTAAATACTCTGTATAGGCAAACACTGTATAGGCAAACATTTCCATGGATGCACACACAGAAACGCTTTTTACGTTATCACAGTATTATTCTTCATGCTAGCACGTGTGGTGAAGCGGGTTGTGAGGTTGTGAATGGAAGGAAGCAGCCCTAGTCACCACTGTCAGCAGACTCGGTCGGGCCAGACTCGCCCTCCGAGTCAGAGTAGAATGGCTTGTCCGCCTTCTTTTCTTTCCTTTTCTCACGGCTGCTGCACTTGGTCCACTCCGGCACCTGGCAAAGAGGTCAGAGGTCAAAGAGTCAGCCATGTCACCACCACGTCCGAAGCATTTCAATGGAAGCAGAGAAGAGGGGTTCATCCGAAATGCCACCGTATTCCCTAAGGCAATACTTTTGACCAGGGCCCGCATAGGGCTCAGGTCAAAAGTAGCGCGCTATAGGGGAATGGGGTGCCATTTCGGATGCAGCCAAGGATCGAAGACGCAGCATGGCCATGACTGCTTCCCCCTGGGGCCGACCCTGTGAAACAAACCAACCAGCCATAATGGGCATCCATTATGGTACAGTCCCGGGAAGCTTTAGTTTACACAATTGTCATAACATGTACTGTGTAACATGTTTAACTTGTATTTATCGTTTTCCACAGCTAGGTGGCAGCACCAAGGTGATGCCTTCATGGCCAGTTTGGTAATAGTGTTTGATTTAGATTTTTTAAAGGGAGTAGTAGTTCCAATAAAGATGTGATGTCCTCCAGGAGCAGTCAATGTCCTGGCACTGAAAAATGTAACAACATTAAAATGTATTGTATTAACCAGGGTGTATTCTTTTCTATTCTTACTGATACGGTATGTTAGTTGTTTATCTCACATGCAAAAAACAACAACAACAACAACCACAAAAAGTAAGAAGAAGAGAAGTTTCAACAAGTGGGAGGACCGTCAACTCTTCTGAAGGAATCAACTCTTTAATGGTAGAGACAGAGGAGGTTGCTGAGCTGGGTAGTTTTGCTGAGTTAGCTAGGCACAGTACAGCAGCTACGGTAGGCCTGGGGTGTCAAAAAGCACTTTGTCGCTTTGGGGAAGGAGGGGGGGGCTCAAAGAGGCAAGCTCTTTGCCACTGACTGACTCACGCTGGTTAAAGTTGTGACTCTTTCAAGCAGCGTAATAACCTGGCAGGACGGAAGAAAGAAAAAGATTGGGATGGAAGTGAGATGACAAAAAGGAAGAAAAGTCTAGAAAGAGGTATAAAAAACAAGGCAAAAAGGAACAGACGGATTCAAGTTGCACTTACTCAATACTGTAGATGTTCAAAAACAGTTTTCACTTCTAAGCGATTGCTACTACAAGGCCTTATCTTACTCTCTTTAAAAATATATTATTTAACAACAATTAAGCATTCATTAAACAACATTACCAAAGTACTTTAAACATTACTTCAACAACTTGAAATTACTTCAACTAAGCAATTTGTTAACTTACTGTAACCAAGTTATTAAATAACTTAATACAGTTCAAGTTAACAAATTCACAATTACTTATGGTTATCATAATCATTACGGTACATCCAATATCTAAGACTATACATCAATGTTAAAGCATGAGGTGGTGTTTGCTTATTGAACTTCGCTATGGTAGTGCAACATTGATTGAATGAATCCAGCGGGGGTTGAATGGTGGAATACATGAGGAGAGGAACATAGAAGATCGAGAGAGGCAGATTTTGGATTGGAAACAAGGTTGGCACACACCGCACAACAAGAAAGAGTCAAACACAGCAGTTCACACGCAAAATACACAAACTGTACCACTACCACAAGTCCAATTTCAGTTACTAAAATTAGAGACCAGTAGCCTTACTATCCATCTGGCTACGGTCCATTTCAAAACTGAAACTTTCTCTTTATATAAATAGCTATAAGAGACCGAGCTGACTTGGACTTCTATAGCATTAATTATTGAAATACGTTCATAGAATACCTGTAGCAATTTACCATCCTTTATAGGCTCAGCTAAGTAATAAGTGAATTCCCATCTAAACCAATCGGCACTTTGACATCCAACACCAATCTTTTTTAATATGGTGCCACAGCTGGTGTGCGATCTTTAATATTTACATCCTGCAGTACTGCTCAGCGGAGTTGGAATACTTCATTAAAAACTGTAGACCATACTATTTACCAATAATGTATCTATATTTTTCATAGCTGTCTATTTACCACCACAAACCAATGCTGGCACTAAGACCGCACTCAACGAGCTGTATAAGGCCATTAGCAAACAAGAAAATGCTCATCCAGAGGCAGCGCCCCAGTTGCATTTTTTTTTTACGCAGGGAAACTGAAATCTGTTTTACCAAATTTCTACCCGCATGTCACCTGTGCAACTACAGGTGAAAGAAATCTAGATCACCTTTACTCCACACACAGAAACAAATACAAAGCTCTTCCTCTGCCTCCATTTGGCAAATCTAACCATAACTCCATCCTCCTGATTCCTTACAAGCAAACACTCAAACAGAAAGTACCATTGACTCAGGCAACACAGAAGTTGTCCGATGAAGCGGATGCTAAGCTACAGGACTGTTTCCCTAGCACAGACTGGAATATTTTCCGGAATTCATCCGATGGCATTGACATCCGATGGCCGGTGACATCAGTCACCGGCTTCATTAATAAAGTACATTGATGACATCATCCCCATAGTGACAGTGCGTACATATCCCAACCAGAAGCAATGGATTACAGGCAACATCCGCACTGACCTAAAGGCTAGAGCTGCCACTTTCAAGGAACGGGACATTAATCCGACGTAGACGTAGAGCCGGAGTAGTAGGTTTTGATCTTAGTCCTGTATTGACGCCCTGCCTGTTTGATGGGTCCTGCTATGACCTTTGACGAGCAATCAAACAGACAAAGCGCCAATACAGGCCTAAGATCGCATCCTACTACACTGGCTCTGATACTTGTCAGATGATAGCAGTGCTTGCAAACTATTACAGATCACAACAGGGAACCCAGCCGCGAGCTGCCAAGTGATGTGAGCCTACCAGACGAGCTAAATGCCTTCTATGCTTGCTTCAAGGCAAGCAACACTGAACCATGCATGAGAGTACCTGCTATTCCGGACGACTGTTTGACCACACTCTCCGTAGCCGATGTAAACAGGTTAACATTCACAAGGCCGCAGGGCCAGACAGATTACTAGGACAGGTTGGTCATGGCTCACATCAACACCATTATCCCAGACACCCTGGACCCACTCCAATTCGCATACCACCCCAACAGATCCACAGATGACGCAAACTCTATTGCACTCCACACTGCCCTGTCCCACCTGTACCAGAGGAACACCTTGTGAGAATGCTGTTCACTGACTACAGCTCAACATTCAACACCATAGTGCCCTCCAAGCTCATCCCTAAGCTAAGGACCCTGGGACTGAACACCTCCCTCTGCAACCTGGAATTTCTGATGGGCTGCCTCAGGTGGTGAGGGTAGGCAACATCACATTCGCCATGCTGAACCTTTAACATGGGGGCCCCTTAGGGGTGCATGCTTAGTCCCCCCTGCACTCCCTGTTCACCCACAACTGCGTGGCTGTTTGCTGACGACAAGACAGTGGTAGGCCTGATAACTGACGACGGTGAGACATTCTATAAGGAGGAGGTCAGAGACCTGGCAGTGTGGTGCCAGGACAACAACCTCTCCCTCAACGGAAGCAAGACTAAGGAGCTGATCATGGACTGGGGATGGGTCGAGAAGCTTCAAGTTCCTCTGTGTCCACATCACTAACAATCTATCATGGTCCACACAAACCAACACAGTTGTGAAGAGGGCACAACAATACCTTGGGTTTGGCCGGCCGAGATATCCTTGTCCCATCGCGCTCTAGTGACTCCTTTGGCGGGCCGGGCGTATGCACACTTACACGGTCGCCTGGTGTACGGTGATTTCTCCGACACATTGGTGTGGCTGGCGGGCATTTTGTCAAGAAACAGTGCAGTTTGGCTGGGTCGTGTTTCGGAGGACGCATGACTCTTGACTGTCACCTCACCCAAGTCCGTACAGGAGTTGCAGCGATGGGGCAAGACTGTAACTACCAATTGGACACCAATAAATTGGGGAGAAAAAGGGATAAATAAAAAAAGATTCTATAAATGCATTACTGAGAGCATCTTGACTGGCTGCAACACCACTTGGTATGGCAACTGCTTGGCTTCGACCACAAGGGGCTACAGAGGGTAGTGCATATGGCCCAGTACATTACTGGGGCCATGCTCCCTGCCATCTAGGACCTCTATAACAGGTGGTGTCAGAGGAAATCCCTAATAATTGACAAAGACTACACTCTGCTACCACATGGCAAGCGTTAACGATGCAACAAGTCTGGAACCAACAGGACCCTGAACAGCTTCTACCTCCTAGCCATATGACTGCTAAATAGATACCAAATAAACTGAACAAAAATATAAACGTATCATGCAACAATTCCAAAATTTGACTGAGTTACAGTTCATATAAAGGAAATCAGTCAATTGAAATAAATTAATTAGACCCTAATCTATGGATTTCACATGACTGGGAATACAGATATGCATCTTTTGTTCACAAACACCTTAAAAGAAATGTGCCTCACAATGGGCCTCAGGATCTCATCATGGTATTTCTGTGCATTCAAGTTGCCATTGATAAAACGCAATTATTTTAGTTGTCTATAGCTTATGCCTACCCTACCGCCACCATGGGGCACTTTGTTCAAAATGTTGACATTAGCAAACCGGTTCCCCACACAACGCAATACACATGGTCTCCTGTTGAGCGGCTGTTTGGACGTACTGCCAATTGCAATCTGTGGCATTGTGTTGTGTGACAAAACTGCACATTAGAGTGGCTTTTTATCGCATTTACATGTTGCGTTTATATATTTTTTATAATTACAGTATTTTACTAGGTGAATTTCACTTTTACTTGAGGCATTTTCTATTAAGGTGTCATGACTCTCCTGTGAGGACCGAAGGATCAGGTTACTGTGAGTCCGCTCTACAGCGCCCTCTCTCTCCCGCAGAGGGGAGAGGGGTGACGTTGGCCATTTTATGACGCTCATAAATAACTTGTAGAAACAGGATTGAGGGGAATGAAACCTTTTGTTTCAAGGAGATTACTCCCGCCAAAACTACAACATCAAAAGGCTGGATAATTAACAATATTTCTGTAATCCAAACATTGGGTATGGTCCGTGGCTATTTAAAGAATAATGATGTTAGCCTTCTAAATGAAAAAAATGTTTTTCATATAAAGTCTTAACCAGGGACCACACCCACGTGGGCAAAGACATTATGTCGGCGTCGTGGAACGCCCCCTTTGCCAGAGTGCATAAAACCCCTCGTGAAGATTTAACATACAGTGGGGCAAAACGTATTTAGTCAGCCACCAATTGTGCAAGTTCTCCCACTTAAAAAGATGAGAGGCCTGTAATTGTCATCATAGGTACACTTCAACTATGACAGACAAAATGAGAAAAAAATCCAGAAAATCACATTGTAGGAATTTTAATGAATTTATAGTTTCATAGTTGAAGTGTACCTATGATGAAAATTACAGGCCTCTCTCATCTTTTTAAGTGGGAGAACTTGCACAATTGGTGGCTGACTAAATACTTTTTTGCCCCACTGTATCAGACCAAGCAGGTGGACGGTGTTGAACCGGACGTCACAAATGGTTAGACTCTATGAGACCAGAAAAACGTGGAGCATGGCTGCACGTTGAAATGGTAGGAATTTAAATCTCTAGATATAGTACATAGCTGGGTTGCTACAGGCGTGTAAAATGGTTAGACTCTACATTAGACCAGCGTGACTGACAGCGTGAACTGAAAGATACGAAATGGTTAGAAACTCTCTCTCTCGAAGAAGAAGAAGACGACGACAACACAGGAACATTCAGCTTGCAGCTGTTTAAGTTATTCAACTGTATGTACAATTATTGTGGAATTCCTTTGTTTTTCCCTTTCCCTCTCTTTTGAATCCACCATTTTGTGTAACAAGCCATCATATCGGTTTAGTCCACTAGGGACCTTTCATTGCATTGTGTTAGTGAACAATAAGTATACTGTGTGTTTATGTATTTTCTGTGTGATTATTTATTTGGTAAATAAATAATTACGCCAATTTGTATATCGCTGATTCATCATTTATGCTAGGGTTCATGCAGATATCGAAGAATATTGACTGTGACTGATGTAAGAGATATTTATATCTTTAGAGTTTAGTCAGGAGATAGTAACTTGTTAAATAACTTTTCCCGTGGTGCCCCAGATAACTACTTAATGAATTATTATATGATTAATTTAATTGCGTAATAATTGAACGTGGTATGTAATTATTTTATCAAATAACAGTCAAACACATTAATGATAGTCATGACACGACAAAGGTATTTTTACTTCTACTCAAGTATGATAATTGGGTACTTTTTCCACCACTGGATAGAATCCTCTGCAAAGGGTTCTACCCAGCACCAAATAGGGTTCCCCTATGGGGACAAATCAAAAACCCAGAGAAGGTTCTACTTAGCACCTTTTTTCTAGTGTAGCTAGACTATCCATACGATAAGATCAACTAGTTATTTGGGCAAACTACCCCTTCAAGTGTCTGGAATTAGTCATTTGGATGAACTCTCTCTTTAAGTCACTGAAGTGCCCTGTTTGAGTGGTACAGAGAAATTAGAGAGAGTAGGGCAGTCAGCAGAAATACACTGCACTCTCAAACGGGAGGCACCTCTCGCGTGTCTCCTAGCAAGCCGATCCGCCCCTCACTGCTGGTTATAACCTCCTCTATCTGCGGACCGAGGGCAGAGAGAGAGAGGTCATGGGGTCAAAAGTTACCAGATACAAATCCACATGTGAACTCGTCTGGAAATCTGCTTTGGTCATGAATGACACATTAATGCAGAATCATGGGGAATGAAAAGACATTGTTAAAACAAACATAAACAGTTCACGGAGCAACGATAAACCAATGGAACAAGCAAACCAAATCAAGAAGTCCCTCCTCCAGCGCAACAAAACATTTTTTTAAGGGTTTTGTTGGAGGATTTGGACGTAAGGAGCGAGCCTTAAGGATATTGATTTGATGTCAGCCTTTGGCACATATCGTTGAAAATGAACCGATGGCACATGGAATGATAATGTGGAAAAATGGGAGCCTCTGTGGTTTGGGTAATTAGAGGTGTTTAGGTGAGACATTACTGCATGGCGGTTATTTGAGTCTGTGTGGTGTGTTTTAGTAACAGTACATTTGCTGGGTTGTTTTCATCAAACAGAAGAAAACTACTTGGAGTTGTCCAATAAACGCTTATTATCGTTTTCCGTTGTAAAATTAATAAGACCTTGTTTTCCCTCTTTTCTGTGTGTTCCAAGCTGAGCTGCATTGCTGGAAGGTACCCTTCCACCCCCTTATGCCATGTGCCATTGGCTCAAGCAGGTGAGATATCACCAAAGGGGGTGGGGGTGTGGGTGATTTGAGTGTTTGTTACCCTATAGAGGCCAGAGGAGCAAGGGGTCTAATGGGTAGCATAGTATTGGATAAACTTGGCAAGTAGGCCACAGCTAGGCCAGCTAGAGTTTACTAGCGGACACCTGACAGTGATTTCCCAATTTCACTAGTGTGTGCTCAGGTGTGATAGCTAACTAGCCTCAGCTGCCATTAGCATAACAATATTCCACTCTGTTACCAGTTGATCGGAGTTCACACTGGGACAGGTCATTCCTGTTGCCCAGTCAATTTCAGATTCATTCTGTTACGTTATTAGCTGTTTCGTAATCATGTTTACTGGGCAGATAATATGGCAACCATACAGTTCAAGCATCTGGGTCCTTGAACTTGACTAAAACAGAATTAACCTTTTCAGGGCACATTCTGGCACCACTGGCAGTATGTGCGGAAGCAGCATCCCATTGACAATGCATGGGAGACAATAGGGATGTGCGTAGTGCATACGTGGATGACGCTATGCTAATGAACAGTGAGTGACCAGTGAATGACTGGCAGGTGGTCATGATTAATGAAGTCAGTGTTATATGTCAGTGTCTGGGTGCTACTGCAATTTGGTGGTGGTGCTGCGCCCCCTCCAAGGCATTGCCCAACTAGAGGAGCGCCCCTCGGGCCCCCCTCGGGTTTTGGGGTGCCCCAAGAGGCCCCCTGTCTCTGGCTGTTACTGTTTCCACTGCACGCACAGACTCCTTCACCTCCACGTTGCGCACAGAGGGATCTGGGGCGGCCTCGGGCCAGTCAGGCAGCACCTGGTAGCCGCCGGCCTTGGCATTCAGTAGGTGGGACAACGAGCCCAGCTGGAAGTGGTCTCGATCTGGAAAACACAGAGAAAAAAAGACAGTAAGATCCACATAATTACATAAAACATTACTATATTGTATCTCTATGGTATGAATTATGGTAAGGACCATGTTCACTTGCAATTTATTTTAAAAGGCTCATGTCTAACAACACAAAACAGAAGCAGAAATAGTAAGAGACTCAGATCTGAGTCCCTGGTCTCAGATCTGGTTGGGCCTTCTTGCTAACTCTGCGGTCATTATCGCCATAGATGTTGGCAGTAGAGCACAAACTGATCTGGGACCAGGCTAGTAAAAAAGAACACCATCTGATGAAAGACACCTTTAAATGGAGATTCGAGGACGGGCGCAGGCTTAAGGGCCAGGAACAGCTTCTTGGCATACTTGCTGAGGGCACCACTCTTGTCAGTGGGCACGATGAGCTGGCGGATGAAGCGTGCCCGGTCGCGAATGTCATAGTTCTGGTCGTACTTGGCCAGGTTCAGCACGTACTGAGTGAGCAGTTTTGTCTGAGGGAGGACAGGAACAAGGGAGGAGGGAGTGTGGGAGGAGGGGAAAAGAGAGAGAATGTTACTTTCAACTGGAGGGAGGTGACAGCTTGGTGCTAGAGACACAGAGAGAGAGACACAGAGAGAGAGATATTTCAACACTGTGGACAGCGCCATAGGGATGACTGTATCATACCAGTGGATCATTGGTGGAAGTCCCATAGACATTGTAACGACTGTACAAGAGCCTTGGCTGTACCATAATGAATCATGCTGAAAGTCTAAATCACTACCTACCTATGGAAAATATGCTTTAATGGTGAGATGGAAGTGTTTTTATCCAAAAAGGGAGTAAGCCTGCTTGTGCAGTAAAATGAGAACAACATTACTTGCTTCTCTGCCATCTTGGGAAAGGGTTTAATACAAGACACTGCTGCGAAGCTGGGGAGCTAAAGGACGTGGCCATACTAAACCCACTGTTTTCTCAGTGTTTTGGTAAAGGCTTTACAAATACAAGCTGCTGTACCAGCTGTTCCCAAGAGAACCATGGCATAGAAGGAGGAATAAAGACAAATGGAAAATATAGCCTAGTGCTGGCCTGTCTTATTCTCATATGCTGAAACATGAGGTGATGGCGGCAGCTGAATGGCACGAGAATGGGCCTCAAGATATCTTTGTGCATTCAAATTGCCATCGATAAAATGCAATTGTGTTCGTTTTCCGTTGCTTATGCTGGCACATACCATAACCCTATCATGGGGCCCTTAATGTTGACATCAGCAAACCGCTTGCCCACACAACACCATACACGTGGTCTGCGGTTGCGAGGCTGGTTGGACGTCCTGCCAAATTCTCTTAAACGACGTGGGAGGCAGCTTATGGTAGAGAAATTAACATTAAATTCTCTGACAAAAAGCTCTGTTGGACATTCCTGCAGTCAGCATGCCAATTGCACGCTCCCTCAAAACTTGAGACATCTGTGGTATTGTGTTGTGTGACAAAACTGCACATTTTAGAGTGGCCTTTTATTGTCCCCTAGCACAAGGTGCACCTGTATAATGATCATGCTGTTTAATTAGCTTCTTGATATGCCACACCTGTCAGGTGGATGGATTATCTTGGCAAAAGAGAAATGCTCACTAACAGTGACATAAACAAATTTGTGGACAACATTTGAGAGATTTAAGCTTTTTACATGTATAGAACATTTCTAGGATCTTTTATTTCACCTCATGAAACATGGGAACAACATTTTACATGTTGTGTTTATATTTTTATTCAGTGTAGATGCTGGCACCTGTTCGGAGTTGGCCAGGTAGAGTTTGTCAGCCAGGAGATGGTTATAACACATTATAACAGGGTCATACATGCTCAACACAAGTCCTAAATGGATTATAAGTGCATCACCTGTTTGGAGTTGGTCAGGTAGAGTTTGGCAGCCAGGTTGATGATCTGCAGCTTGACGATGTCTTCCTCGTTGGTGAAGGTCTTGGCCATCTTCCTCAGGACATCCGGAGCGATCTTGGGAACGTGCTCGCAGTACTCCCCGATCAGCCACAGGATACTGGCCCGCGCCATGGGCACCTGTGTAGGCAGACAGCGCATGAACATTGGGCATGCAAACAGTCAAGTGGAGAAACTGGAGGCTCGCTCTGGCTCTCGGTCATATGTTACAATTCCTGAAATACAATCATAATACAATACAATTGTAACACAATACAATTAACATTTCATTTTAATTTCATTTCATTTCAACAAAAGTGCCTATTTGTTGATTACTCAAAACAAACTGACAGCACAACCAAGCAGGACTGTTGTGAAGATTTGGGGACAAATATGCTTTCAAAAAAACATTAATTATGACAAGAAAAAGAGCACCTCATGTAGTTAGACTATGGGGTCAAAGTTAAGATCAGAGGCCTACGTCCACGTACCTGGATGTTGTCGGTGAGTTTGGCCATGTGCTTGATGATGTCACTGTGCTGCTCGGGCTGCATCTGCAGCAGCTTCTTAATCACCACCACCGACTCGGCCACTACTAACTCTGCAACCGACACATGTTCATGCTGATATTTCACAACCGTCATTGAACTTTTGTTATATCACATGGGTCGTTGAGAGGAAATGTTTAATATGATGTCAGCTGAAGCACAGGGAATCCTGATATGTGGAGGTTCAAACCCAAAACTTGACTCTACAGGAATGACCCCAACACAGCCAAAACCCATTTGTAAGAAAATCAATACTTTAAAAGAGATGTTTACCAGCCGTGACTGTACTTGCTTTTCTTCCCCCTTTCTTCAGTTTACAATAGGATTCACTATATCTTTACCTTTAGTAAAGATAGGCACATAATTGAGGAATATGATATAGGAAAACTTTCAATAAAAAATACCTTGTTTACAGTATTTAGATGTTTCTACAACTTAAGAGTCGACCAGTGGTAAATTGAAATGATTGGACATGATTTGGAAAGGCACACACCTGTCTCTATAAAGGTCCCACAGTTGACAGTGCATGTTAGAGCAACAACCAAGCCATGAGGTCGAAGGAATTGTCCATAGAGCTCAGAGACAGAATTGAGTCGAGACACAGATCTGGGTAATGGTACCAAAAAAATGTATGCAAGACAAGAACACAGTGTCCTCCATCATTTGTAATTGGAAGAAGTTTGGAACCACCAAGACTCTTCCTAGAGCTGGGCGCCCGGCCAAACTGAGCAATCGGGGGAGAAGGGCCTTGGTCAGGGAGGTGCCCAAGAACCCGATGGTCACTCTGACAGAGATCCAGCGATGGGAGAACCTTCCAGATGGACAACTATCTCTGCAGCACTCCACCAATCAGGCCTTTATGGTAGAATGGCCAGACGAAAGCCACTCCTCAGTAAAAGGCACATGACAGCTTGCTTGGAGTTCGCCAAAAGGCACCTTAACAATTCTCAGACTGGGGGCGAAAGTTCACCTTCCAACAGGACAACAACCCTAAGCACACAGCCAAGACAACACATGAGTGGCTTCGGAACAAGTCTCTGAATGTCCTTGAGTGGCCCAGCCAGAGTCCGGACTTGAACCTGATCAAACACCTCTTGAGAGACCTGAAAATAGCTGTGCAGTGATGCTCCCCATCCAACCTGACAGAGCTTGAGAGGATTTGCAGAGAAGAATGGGAGAAACTCCCCAAATACAGGTGTGTCAAATTGTAGCGTCATACCCAAGAAGACTCAAGGCTGTAATCGCTGCCAAAAGTGCTTCAACAAAGTACTGAGTAAAGGTTCTGAATACTTACGTAAATGTTATATTTACGTTTTTATTTTTAATACATTTGCAAAAAAAATAAAAAATCAGTTTTTGCTTTGTCAGTATGGGGTATTGTGTGTAGAATGATGAGGGGGAAAAACAATTGAATCCATTTTAGAATAAGGCTGTAACGTAACAAAATGTGGAAAAGGTCAAGGGGTCTGAATACTTTCCGAATTAGGAAGGTGTTCCTAATGTTTAGTATACTCAGTGTATGTCCATGTGTTTGAATAATAGACCAAGATCGACTCTCCGGAGGTTGAACTCAAGTATTTTGAATAACCCACAGATGAAGGTACAAATGAATCTGGACATTTAAACCTATTTGGAACAGAATGACAACGGTGTGGTGTCACCGTCTGTGCTCTGGGATGTATGCAAAGCTGTAATGAGGGGGGAAATGATCGCCTCTACATCTCTTTTAAAGAACATTAGACGAGAGAAACTTAATAAACTGCAATCTCAGTTAAAACAAGCTGAAACAAGAAATTAAAAAGATGAAGAATAAAATGGAAGAAAATGTACTTCCAAGAAGAAAATAAAAAGTATATTTCTACAACAGAGGTACTATGAAGTAGGCAGTAAGTCTATGAAACTATTAGACTAGTTGGCCCCCTTGGGCCAATTAGTGACAATTACTCAAATGTATGTTGCGTGGGTTAATGAGAGAGATAAATAAAGAAAAAAAATCTAATCAAAAAGTCTAATTTGCGGAAAATATAATGGGCTGAGCTAAAAGGTCCTTATGGGAAAATTGTTGCTTAATTTCCTTATGGGGGAAGCAGATATAACTGTCTACAAGATAAGGAACCCCCAGACCAAAATAATTCAACACAAAGTAGAAGGGATACAAGAGAGCTTTCAAATACTGTACAGAAACCTACACTCCCAACCACACTTTGACAATGACTTACAAATAGACACATTTTCTTACTCACTGATCTTACAGTACCCACCATCATTGAAGAACAGAATGAGATGTTAAGCTCAGAAATGACCACAGAGGAATTAAATACAGCTATTACTGGTACCAAAGCAAACGAATCCTTGGGTACGGACGGTTTCACCTCTGAATGGTAGAAATCATTTAGAGAATAGATTATCCCAAGTTTACTTGCAGCCTGTAACTGGGCATTTCAGAAAGGTGAGATCCCCTCGTGGATCCCGGTCCTAAATTTGCATTAAAACTATACACATCTATTCTAACTAGAAAAATAGAAAGTATCTTACCAGAGCTCATTCACTTAGACCAGACAGGCTTTATCCGACAGACACACTCAGTACAATATTACACAAACATTACAAATGATGATACATTTCCAAAAGAATAAGGTAGAAGCCATTGCATTGGGCCTGGATGCTGAGAAGGCTTTTGATCCTGTCAGATGGGCCTATATCTATTCAGTTAGGACCTTATTAAAGCCTTTCGGGCATTATATGATAGACCATTAGCAAGAATTAAAATTAATGGTGACCTCCTCAAACCAGTTTGTATAAGAACAGGGTTTGACACAGGGATGCCTGGCCTCGCCCCTCCTCTTCGCCCTATTTATAGAACCCCTGAGTCAATGGATTAGACAGAATTACAACATTAAAGTGATGGATATGGTGGGAGGAGAGAAGATATATGAGATAACCAGTTTAAAGGATGGGCAACAAGAGGCCTCTCAGTCTACTGTAATTTAGTACACAAGGGGGCACTTCAAAGCTTCCAAGTAGAGAGCCAAGGATTAGAACATGAAGATTTCCATTAATATCTTAAAATATGTCACCGATTTGATGAAATCATAAAAGGTGGAGGACTCTGAGACTATAGAACATGCCATATTCAAATATTAATATCTGCTTATAAATCAGAAACATGCAGCAAAACTATCTCCAGACTATACAATGACGTCTTAAAGTACAAATCTGAAAATCTGAAGACACACTATACTGTGTATATAAAAGGAGAAATGGGAAAGGGAGGCTAACATGGTCATTTCTGTGGATGAGTGGGAAACCCTATGCCAATTACAATGGAAATCAACAAGCTATTTGACTTGTGGGGAATTTGGATGGAAAAATATGATGCCGTTCTTTAACACCCAGGGTAATGGAATGGAGTGTTGGAGATTAGGAAGGCCTATTGAAGCAAACCATTACCACATATTTTGGGAATGCCCAAAGCTTGTTCCATACTGGCAGGATGTCCATAAAGGAATGGAAGCCGTATTTAGTGTTGATGTCCCATTCAGAGGGGAGGTCCTGTATTTAGGGTGCATTACATTTGATCTCAGCGATGCTTTAGGCAAACACTTGATTGGGATACTTCTAGTAGCAAGTAAGAAAGCCCCGACAAAAAAAAATGGTTACAACAAGAGGCGCCCGTGGTCGATGATTGGACAGATGTGATACGTGAGATCCTGGTGATGGAGAGACGGACCTTTTCTCTGAGACTACGAAAAATTACTATCATACAGATTTGATTGAAATGAGTATATAACAGTGTTAAGATCCGATTTTGTTTCATGGTCAAAGTGGAAAAAACAAAACAACATCCCCCTGTTCAACTGTTAATAGTTACTGTAAGAAGAAGAAAAAGAGAAGAAATAAAATCACGGGGATGAATGCCGAATTATTAAGACCGTCGATCGACTTGTTTTTCACATGTTTTTTTGTGCTCTTTTCCTTTTGAACTGTTAACTGACATCTGCCTCTCGCTGTTTATTAACGGTGGCAGTATGGACCTAGTGGAGCGGCGTGGCCCTGAGGGCTGCGTTGCATGAATAGACTTGCATCTGGACTATTGCCAAACTATGGATAAAAGAAGTCTCAATGATAATGCAAAAATGTCCCGTGTGTCGGAACGGGAAGACATCTACTCACCATCGCGGTTGGAGAGCAGCTGCACCAGGCCGTTGAGACAGGTGTCCCTCACCTCCCCAATGTTGGTGGCACAGCGGCCGATGGCCTGGATGGTGGCTGCCACAAAGTCCTTATCATTGCTTTTAATGTACGTCTGCCAGAGAGAAAACATGGAAGGAAGTTAACCCACTGTAGGCAGACGTGTACTGTACCACCATGTACCCCGAGCGACAAATGTATCCAAAGACACAGGAAAGCAAAACAAATGATCATCCTTATCACAAATGGCAGTCAAGCTAACCAGAAGTCTTAACCATTTTTACTATACCTGAAATTCTCTCAGGATGGTGGATATATTTGTCTCGTTGGCCAAATTGGTCAAAACCTCCAGCTGACAAAACAATCAAGACTATAATTAAAGTTCTGAAATGTCAACGTGTTGCAGCATACTGTCACACGAAAGGAAAGCATGTCAATGTGAGAAGTGTTTGGTCACCTTGAGGACTTTAATTTGGGTTGGGTCTGTGGAGCGGATGTAGAAACTCTTCAGATAGGGCTCAAACATCCCCTGGGAAACACAGAGACAAATAACATGTACAATTTTAAGATCGTGCTGCAGACCCCATGCAGTACCTCCTCGGTTCCAAACAATCAGCCCCTAAACAATTTGGAATCAATTTTACCATTCAATACCCCTTTTGCACCCTTTGGAGATATTGTTGAAGCTATGACTCACCCTTCTCTTGATGGACATTGTTGCCACATTCTGAAGGACGACATATTGCACTTCACTACATGGGGATAGAAAGGGGGGGAGGGCAGGGAGCGAGAGAGAACATTAATATAATTAATTACATGCAGCTGCCTCTCCACGCACGCACGCACGCACGCACGCACGCACGCACACACACACACACACACACACACACACACACACACACACACACACACACACACACACACACACACACGTAGCTGTTGTCACGTCACATGGTGACAATACTGAAGTCATCCCTGGGCAGATGGATTGAACCTGTTGTCTGAGCAATTTCATGGTGACATTTCCTCGTTGCTGACTGATGACCTCATCACTGTGCACGCAGCTCCACAACACCAGAAATAAACTAAAGAGCAGGTGCTAGACAGGCAGGATGAGAGACAACAATTTCCTTGCTTTTTGTGACATTGTTTACTGTTTGTGCCTGTTCTTGTCTTATGGCCCCATTCATGTGGACTCTAGATTAGAGTTATATTAATAATATTCAAACAATATAAAAAGTCTAATTCACAGGTGTAGGATCTTAATGTGATCACCCTGTTGTGTGAAATACAAACTTGTAGCTTATTCAAGGTTTAGCAAGGCTTCTAAAGTTAGTAATTTCCTCTAAAATATCAGACTTGATTTGCTCTAATGACAAATGGATTAACCCCTACAAAAATGTCCATTAATTATTATCCACATAATAATTCCCATTCCCTGTTGCTGCAGGATTATTTTGCTGCTGTGAGAAACTGGTCAAATTAAAACCCAACCTATGTAAATGAATGACACTAATATAACCATAGAAGTTATGACAATGTAGTAGATAAGAGAATTCTCTAACAAATTTAGAACAGGGTGTGGAGTTTCTCTAATGGAAAGAGAGCACTGACTCACGTCATACAGCATGACGACGAGTACAGAGAGGTCATGGCAACACGTCGGTTACAATGACTCCATCTCTGGGAAGACAATGGGAAAGAAAGACGACACTGACCTGTGACTTCTCATGAGGCGCACCAGAGCCTTGGCAATGACGCCTACCTCCGCTTTGGGTGCCAGGTGGAAATATAGCTGAGCCACAGCCATCACCACCTAGTGAGAAGAGAGAAGGAAGAAGAGAGAAATAATCATTACAATAGTAGTAGTACTGGTAGTAGTAGAAGTCGTAGCAGTAGTATTAGTTGTATTATACTCACTGCTGCGTTTCGACTCTGCAGTAGGGGCTTGGTATTCCTCAGCAGTAGCCGGTGGTCTGGGTCCATGATGTAAGGCTTCCTCTTGACAATGGCAGTCGCCTCGGTCTTCTTCTTCTCCTTCTCCTCTTTGTCTTCCTCATCATCGGTGTCATCATTATCAGAGCCATAGAAGGCTTTCTCTCCACCACCCTCCTCCAACAGGGATTCCTATAGAGAGAGAGAGGGAGGGATGAGTGGAGTAACAGATACACGCACACCCACACACAAACAAACACACAACCACGAAGACACAGTATGCGGGGACCTGCTGTACTCACGTTCATGTTGGGGTTGAGGAACTGCGTCCGGGCGTAGCGAGTGAGCATGTTGATGATGACCACCTGACCCCACTCCTCCACGTCGATCAGCAGGTTACACAGCTTACGGTAGTTCTTATGGATCAGGTCTATGCGCTCAGGGCACACCTCCTCAAAGGCCATGACAACACTACCTGCCACTAGCTGCAGGCACAGTCAGAGGGAGAGAAATTCTCTAAGTCCTGTAGAAGATACCTTAAGCTCAAAAAATGGCCATATGTTGACTTTGGCAGAGGCATGAAAATTGGCACATCAGTATCATTTTCACACTTAACACAACCTGATATGGTACCATTCACGCAAGCCTGTAATGCCACCAATAGGCTAAAGCAGAATATGGGTTTAACTGAGCTTAAGTTTTCAGTCATAGTTTCCCTTGTAAAGAGCGTACAGAGTTGGCTAATGGGAAATATTTAACCTACTGTGGTTTTATCAGCCAGGAGCTTCTCAATGACCTCAATCAGACAGTCCTTCTGCTCTGGGTCCAAGCTGAGAGGAGACAACAGACATGTGTCAGGAAGTCAAGGAGCTGGATTCTATCTCTCTCTTTCTGTCTATATCTCTTTTGTACAGACATCCCCCCCATGTTATACCTGTAGAGTTTAGGGATGGCGTGAGCTGCCGTCTTCCTCACATAGGGGGACATGTCGGAGGCAGCCTCTTTGATGGCCAGCATCATGATAGGGACAATAATGGTGACTCTGATGCTGGAGAGCACACGCAGAGCACTGGCCCGGATCAACTGGTTAGGGTCCTAGAAAGACAGACAGAGAGAGAGACAGCGAGAAACAGAGAGAGGGAGACAGAGAGAGAG
Organism: Oncorhynchus masou masou; assembly: GCF_036934945.1. Taxonomy (NCBI): domain Eukaryota; kingdom Metazoa; phylum Chordata; class Actinopteri; order Salmoniformes; family Salmonidae; genus Oncorhynchus; species Oncorhynchus masou. Next base: position 51,132,810 of record NC_088233.1, read on the forward strand.
AGAGAGAGAGAGAGAGAGAGAGAGAGAGAGAGAGAGAGAGAGAGAGAAATGTTAAGAGATCATTGTATGACTCAATTAACTCAAATTACTTCCTTTATTATACATATGCTATGATTTACTGCTGGGATATCTTTGTCTCCCTCCAATGGTTAAGGTTAGGATCAGGGGTAGGATATCTAATGCTAGATCTGTGGTTATGGGCAAGGTGACTGACCTTCAGGCCTCTCTGAAAGGTTGAAATGGAGAGCAGAGCCAGATCCTGCTGCTCCTCAGCATAGCGCACCAGGTACACATAGACCAGCTTCTTCACCTGAGATAGTGAAGAGGTCGGGGAAGAGGAGAGAGGGGGGGAACTTGAGACATGACCGTACAACACACCATTGGATATATTCCCCAAAACCTGCCATTTATCAATCTACTATGCTTCTATTCATTGCCATTCACTGGCATTCATAGGCAGTCTATAAGAAAAACCATCACCTTAATATTTGCCTCGCATCCACACCTTGTTTCACATGAAACAGAGCAATATTCAGTCTGGATGCAAGACAACCTAAACATTGCCAAGCGTTCAACTACTCTTGTGCCTCTATATTGTTTGCTTCATTGTCTGCTTGAGACAGTTTACAAAATGAAAATAACAGGCAATTTCTCCAATGAAGGTATTAACAGTTTGATATATAGGCCTATGCACGGCTCAAAGATCTAAAAAAGTAACACTCGGGCCAGCCAGTACCCCCCTGAAGAATCTATGTATATGTGAACTCAACTTCATGCAACAGTATATGTGGGATGGCTGGCAGGCTCCAAGACTTACCTCTATGTTCTTGCAGGCCACATTCTTCACCACTGCTGGGAAGAGGTCCGAGGCATTCTTCCCTCTGGCGATCATCTGGGGATCACAAACCCAGTACAGAACAGTCACACACTGGACTGCATTGTCAAAACCATCCATTTAGCCGTATGTTATTGGATTAGTGAGAAATGATGAACACTCAAATACAGTGCCTTGCGAAAGTATTCGGCCCCCTTGAACTTTGCGAACTTTTGCCGCATTTCAGGCTTCAAACATAAAGGTATTTTTTTGTGAAGAATCAACAACAAGTGGGACACAATCATGAAGTGGAACGACATTTATTGGATATTTCAAACTTTTTTAACAAATCAAAAACTGAAAAAATGGGCGTGCAAAATTATTCAGCCCCTTTACTTTCAGTGCAGCAAACTCTCTCCAGAAGTTCAGTGAGGATCTCTGAATGATCCAATGTTGACCTAAATAACTAATGATGATAAATACAATCCACCTGTGTGTAATCAAGTCTCCGTATAAATGCACCTGCACTGTGATAGTCTCAGGGGTCCGTTAAAAGCGCAGAGAGCATCATGAAGAACAAGGAACACACCAGGCAGGTCCGAGATACTGTTGTGAAGAAGTTTAAAGCCGGATTTGGATACAAAAAGATTTCCCAAGCTTTAAACATCCCAAGGAGCACTGTGCAAGCGATAATATTGAAATGGAAGGAGTATCAGACCACTGCAAATCTACCAAGACCTGGCCGTCCCTCTAAACTTTCAGCTCATACAAGGAGAAGACTGATCAGAGATGCAGCCAAGAGGCCCATGATCACTCTGGATGAACTGCAGAGATCTACAGCTAAGGTGGGAGACTCTGTCCATAGGACAACAATCAGTCGTATATTGCACAAATCTGGCCTTTATGGAAGAGTGGCAAGAAGAAAGCCATTTCTTAAAGATATCCATAAAAAGTGTTGTTTAAAGTTTGCCACAAGCCACCTGGGAGACACACCAAACATGTGGAAGAAGGTACTCTGGTCAGATGAAACCAAAATGGAACTTTTTGGCAACAATGCAAAACGTTATGTTTGGCGTAAAAGCAACACAGCTCATCACCCTGACCACACCATCCCCACTGTCAAACATGGTGGTGGCAGCATCATGGTTTGGGCCTGCTTTTCTTCAGCAGGGACAGGGAAGATGGTTAAAATTGATGGGAAGATGGATGGAGCCAAATACAGGACCATTCTGGAAGAAAACATGATGGAGTCTGCAAAAGACCTGAGACTGGGACGGAGATTTGTCTTCCAACAAGACAATGATCCAAAACATAAAGCAAAATCTACAATGGAATGGTTCAAAAATAAACATATCCAGGTGTTAGAATGGCCAAGTCAAAGTCCAGACCTGAATCCAATCGAGAATCTGTGGAAAGAACTGAAAACTGCTGTTCACAAATGCTCTCCATCCAACCTCACTGAGCTCGAGCTGTTTTGCAAGGAGGAATGGGAAAAAATTTCAGTCTCTCGATGTGCAAAACTGATAGAGACATACCGCAAGCGACTTACAGCTGTAATCGCAGCAAAAGGTGGCGCTACAAAGTATTAACTTAAGGGTGATGAATCATTTTGCACGCCCAATTTTTCAGTTTTTGATTTGTTAAAAAAGTTTGAAATATCCAATAAATGTTGTTCCACTTCATGATTGTGTCCCACTTGTTGTTGATTCTTCACAAAAAAAATACAGTTTTATATCTTTATGTTTGAAGCCTGAAATGTGGCAAAAGTTCGCAAAGTTCAAGGGGGGCGAATACTTTCGCAAGGCACTGTACATAGCAAATGACAGTAGCCTGAATCTCAAATGACAGTGTGGGCTTTAAAGAAGAAATTATGTCCATATGGAATGGAGTCAAACACATGATTTCATATGTTTGATATGGTAAAAATGTATTCAGTTCTAGACATTACAATGAGCCCGTCCTCCTATAGCTTCTCCCACCAGCCTCCACTGTAATACACATTCTGCTGTTCTATTGCATATGCAATGATGTTCGAGAGAAAAAAAGGTATTGAGGTTGAATATCTGCCGTTCCTAAGACTGATCCCAGACGTCCCATCAAGGACGACAGCTGTAAGAGAAGACGAGAGAATATTCATTATTGGTGTCAGTTTCTTACTACTGAAGCAGACCAGCCGTCACTGCATAATTTATATCTGAGAATAGTTAGAGAGGTGGAGGGGAAAATGAAGCTAGGCCGAGGTAAGTTTGTGGTCAAATATAAGTCCGTTCGACTGCGAATGTAGGTTGCCTGCCGCCAGTACTGTTACACAAAGTATAAGGTTTCATGATCAGTCTACTTTGACAAAAGGATATGATAATTGGTTAACATCTTTTAAAGCCATGCTGTCTTAAAAAAGAATAATATCATCACTGTGTGTCTAAAAAACAAAATACTGTTTAATTTATGAAAATAACTCCAAATACAGGTTTTATCATTTCGCTGAGCCTCCTTATATTTATTTTTATATACACAATCCTTATTGGCGGATATAATCGTCTAGGCCAGGGGTGTCAAAAATACGACCCACGGGCCGAATCCGTCTGTAAACGGATAAACCCAGCAATATGATATCACACACACAATGAGATGTAGCTGTTGTCACGTAACATGGTGACAATACTGAAGTCATCCCTGGGCAGATGGATGTAGCCTGTTCTCTGAGCAATTTCATGGTGACATTTCCTCGTTGCTGACTGATGACCTCATCACTGTGCACGCAGCTCCACAACACCAAAAAATAACTTTGGGTTTGCTAGACGTTTATCCACACCGACCAACCACCCTCCTATCGTTGTTGACTTAAGTAATCATCTGTTTTATGTAACCATACCAAACGTAACATATCATACTAAATTGGTTTCTCTGAATTACGTACAGAATAATACGAAATGCTCTGAGACCAGGTCGTCGCACGGTTAATAAGCCCGCCACTCACTGCACTACTAGATATATCTTCGCAAATCTACGAAAAATATAAACGCTCTGTCACAACAAAAATACTAAATTGGATAAGTCCAATCGATTGTGAGATATGGCATATACATTTTATATGATACATTTTAGGTCGCTGGTTCACAATTTGACCTTTTCTGAGATCGCTGCCCATCAAAGAGGAAAAAGCCACCAGTTTAAGCAACAGCACACGCAGGAGTGGGCTGCTCATAAAACACAACACACCGGCAGTTTTCAAAATAGCCTACATCAGAATTTTGCACACCACAACACGCCTTTTAGCCTACTATATTGTCAGAAGCATCATCAGACCTCGGTAGTAGCCTATTTATCTCTCTTTCAATGCTCTGGAAACCAAGCAGACAATCCTGTGCTCTAAAGATGGCATCATAGCCACACAAATACATTTGAAGATAATTGTCGATCTGATCAGAAACAGTGTGTTCACAACCTTAATCTCCTAAATTATGTCGCTGATGTATTTAGTTTGAATTTGGAATATAGAGCCCCACGGTGGAGCGCAATAGAGCCCCACGGTGGAGGTGCCATAATACCCATAAACCCTAGCAGCCAAACAGGGACATGGTTTTTACACCATTCATTTTTCCCATAGGGAATTTTAGAAAATAAGGGCTGTGTTTCGTGTCGGCTTACACTGGCGTGATGTTTTGCTAACCATGTAAATCTCTCTAGGACAAGGTGACTTATCAATATATTCAGCTCTATTTCCTCTCAGATTCAGAAATGCTAATTAGTAAATCCCTGCAAGCTCCTGCACGTCATCGCTAAGAATACTTTTCCATTTGATAAAATTTGTCTACATTCTCTTGCTCGCTCGAGGAAGGCAATTTGGGGGTAATAATAGTATATTTGATCTACCCCAATGAAAACTTGGATGTGAGCATGAAACACATTTCAATAGATGCATGCATCAGTACCTAAGCTATCTATTATATCTGCAACAGAAATTCATTTACAAGGATATGTTCGGTGTCAGCTGGCTTCTGGATGAAATTTATAATCAAATGATACATTTATTTCATAAATAATCCTTATAGCCCATATATGTCATCCCATGAAGCTGAGGTTATGTTGTACACTCACTAGTCTTTCCCTATCAATTTACTAGATATATGATATGATCACACCATGCAATGAAGGAAGTAGCCTACAGTCAGAGAGGGAAGATGGACAAATGTGTAAACTGCAGCCCGCAATTCGAGGTGTTCCTGCATGTGGGCATTCTTGCATCCCATTGGTTCCTTCATGAACAACCCCCTCGAGAATCCCATTGGTTCCTTCATGAACAACCCCCCTCGAGCACCCCATTGGTTCCTTCATGAACAACCCCCCCTCGAGCACCCCATTGGTTCCTTCATGAACAACCCCCTCGAGCACCCCATTGGTTCCTTCATGAACAACCCCCTCGAGCATCCCATTGGTTCCTTCATGAACAACCCCCCTTGAGCATCCCATTGGTTCCTTTATGAACAACCCCCTTGAGCATCCCATTGGTTCCTTCATGAACAACCCCCTCGAGGATCCCATTGGTTCCTTCATGAACAACCCCCTCGAGCACCCCATTGGTTCCTTCATGAACAACCCCCTCGAGCATCCCATTGGTTCCTTCATGAACAACCCCCTCGAGCACCCCATTGGTTCCTTCATGAACAACCCCCTCGAGCACCCCATTGGTTCCTACATCAACGTCCCCCCTCAAGCACCCCATTGGTTCCTTCATGAACAACCCCCCTCGAGCATCCCATTGGTTCCTTCATGAACAACCCCCCTCGAGCACCCCATTGGTTCCTTCATGAACAACCCCCCTCGAGCACCCCATTGGTTCCTACATCAACGTCCCCCCTCAAGCATAACATCTTCATGCTTGTGTGACATTTTGAATGTGGGTCAAAAGGGAAATAAAAGTATTATCCGAGCGTCCTTCACTCACGCCTGCCCTCACCGTCGTTAACAGAACTGCAGGAAAACAGTGCCCGACAGGCAGGGTCAAGAGGACACTGTCTACCGGTTGCCCCGTTTCCAGTTAGTACAGCAGGCGGGAGGCTGGCGTGAGACCATGTGCTAGCTAACTAGCTAGTGTAACAGTTGTCAAATGGTTAGCAGGGTGCACGCTAATAGCGTTTCAAATCGGTGACGTCACTCGCTCTGAGACTTTGAAGTAGTCATTTCCCTTGGTCTGCAAGGGCCCGATGCTTCGAGGGTGTCAGTTGTTGATGTCTGCAGAGGGTCCCTGGTTCGAGCCCAGGTTGGGGCGAGGAGAGGCACGGAGGCAACACTGTTACACTAGTTTGCGACACCATGTGCTTGCTTGCTAGTTAGCTAGCAGATTGTGTAACCCCGCCTGCTGTGTACCGGAGAAAACCGTGCCCGACAGGTGGTGGCAAAGGACACTGTCTACCAATGTTGTCCCTGCCTACTGCTAACTAATCTGGTACACCGCAGCCGGGGCGACACTGTGTGCTTGCGACACAGTATGCTAGCTTACTAGTTAGTGAACCAGCACATGGTGTCGCCCCCACATGTCGTGGACCGGAGTCCTATTTAGGACTAGCTGACTAAGCTAGCACACAGTGTCCTTCGCTCCCGCCTGCCCTTGCCGTCATTAACAGAGCTGCGGGAAAACACTGCCAAACAGGCAGGGGCGAAGGACACGTGTGTACTAGTTATAGCTAGTTACCATTTTTGCCCCCGGAATTAGGATTAGGTTAGCGCCTTTCCTCATTGCTTAGCAGAGATCTCAGAAAAGGTCAAATTGTGAACCCACCACAGGAGGTTGGTGGCACCTTAATTGGGGAGGTTGAGCGAGTGGTAATGGCTGGAGCGGAATAAGTGGAATGGTATCAAACACACGGTTTCCATGTGGTTGAGCCATTTGCACCGTTTTGGCAATTATTATGATCCTTTTTCCAATCAGCAGCCTCCTGTGGAACAGATTATTTCAATTCACTGTATCACAATTTCAGTTGGTCAGAAGTGTACATACACTAAGTTGACTGTGCCTTTAAAAAGCTTGGAAAATTCCATAAAACGATGTCATGGCTTTAGAAGCTTTTGATAGGCAAACTGACATCATTTGAGTCCATTGGAGGTGTACCTGTGGATGTATTTAAAGGCCTACCTTCAAACTAAGTGCCTCTTTGCTTGACATCATGGGAAAATCAAAAGACCTCAGAAAAAAATTACAGACCTCCACAAGACTGGTTGATCCTTGGGAGCAATTTCCAAACGCCTGAAGGTACCACGTCCATATGTACAAACAATAGTATGCAAGTATAAACACCATGGGACCATGCAGCCGTCATACCGTCTCCTAGAGATGAACATACTTTTGTGCGAAAAGTGCAAATCAATCCAAGAACAACAGCAAAGGACAATGAAGATGCTGGAGGAAACAGGTACAAAAGTATCGATATCCACAGTAAAACGAGTCCTATATCGAAATAACCTGAAAGGCCGCTCAGCAAGGAAGAAGCCACGGTTCCCAAACCGCCATAAAAAAGCCAGACTACGGTTTGCAACTGCACATGGGGACAAATATCATACTTTTTGGAGACATGTCCTCTGGTCTGATGAAACAAAAATTGAACTGAAAAAGGGGGAGGCTTGCAAGCCGAAGAACACCATCCCAACCATGAAGCACCGTGGTGGCGGCATCATGTTGTGGGGGTGCATTGCTGCAGGAGGGACTGGTGCACTTCACAAAATAGACGGCATCATGAAGAAGTAAAATGATGTGGATATATTGAAGCAACATCTCAAGACATCAGTCAGGAAGTTAAAGCTTGGTTGCAAATGGGTCTTCCAAATGGACAATGACCCCAAGCATACTTCCAAAGTTTTGGCAAAATGGCTTAAGGACAACAAAGTCAAGGTATTGGAGTGGCCTTCTCAAAGCCCTGACCTCAATCCCATAGAAAATTTGTGGGCAGATCTGAAAAAGCGTGTGCAAGCAAGGAAGCCTACAAACCTGACTCAGTTACACCAGCTGTGTCAGGAGGAATGGGCCAAAATTCACCCAACCTATTGTGGGAAGCTTGTGGAAGGCTACTCGTAACGTTTGACCCAAGTTAAACAATTTAAAGGCAATGCTACCAAATACTAATTGAGTGTATGTACACTTCTGACCCACTGGGAATGTGATGAAAGAAATAAAAGCTGAAATAAATCATTCTTTCTACTATTATTCTGACATTTCACATTCTTAAAATAAAGTGATGATCCTAACTGACCTAAGACAGGGAAATTTTACTAGGATTAAATGTCAGGAATTGTGAAAAACTGAGTTTAAATGTATTTGGCAAAGGAGTATGTAAACTTCCGACTTCAACTGTATATGTCATAACTCACAAACGATTGGACCAATTCAATATTTTGATTGTGAGAGAACGTTTATATTTTTTATATATTTGCGTTATTCCAAAAAGTTCTATCTACCATTGCAGTGAATGGTGGGGCTGTATATCAGATTTGTTATGGTATTTCCACACTATGAGGTTGAAAATGATAATTCCCTTTTAGTGTAAAAAATAAACACCCAGAATTTCAGCCTGTTCAGGTGAGATGGAGTTTTTGGCCCACAGCATGACATCACATATTTGATTTGCATATGCATCCTCCTACTTTGAAGGGGTAAGCAGGGTAGACTCTGGAGTCTAGACCAGGGTGTCAAACTCATTTTGCCCTGGGGGCCATATTTGGCCACGCTGACAATTAGTTATATTTCGAAAGCCATCAACATTTTTGCTAAAAATAGTCCTCTATTATTTGGGGAATTTTCTATGCTCACTGGCAGTGAGTGATTATTAGTGAGATGTAAACAGTCAAGAAACTGTAATAATAGAAGTCCATTATCATTTCTACATAATTTCAATTTAGTTTTATTTATTTTAAAGTATATTGTCGCCCCCACACACATTTTTTAAGCTCAAACCACACGAGGGCCGGATTGGACACCCTCACAGACGGATTCGGCCCGTGGGTCGTATTTTTGACACCCCTGGCCTAGACGATTATATCCGCCAATAAGGATTGTGTATATAAAAATAAATATAAGGAGGCTCAGCGAAATGATAAAACCTGTATTTGGAGTTATTTTCATAAATTAAACAGTATTTTGTTTTTTAGACACACAGTGATGATATTATTCTTTTTTAAGACAGCATGGCTTTAAAAGATGTTAACCAATTATCATATCCTTTTGTCAAAGTAGACTGATCATGAAACCTTATACTTTGTGTAACAGTACTGGCGGCAGGCAACCTACATTCGCAGTCGAACGGACTTATATTTGACCACAAACTTACCTCGGCCTAGCTTCATTTTCCCCTCCACCTCTCTAACTATTCTCAGATATAAATTATGCAGTGACGGCTGGTCTGCTTCAGTAGTAAGAAACTGACACCAATAATGAATATTCTCTCGTCTTCTCTTACAGCTGTCGTCCTTGATGGGACGTCTGGGATCAGTCTTAGGAACGGCAGATATTCAACCTCAATACCTCAGGCTATTCTTGTTATCAGGAGCACATTTTCGACAGTAGCAGAGGAGGAAATGATTTATGCGAAAGAGGAAAGAGAAAGTGTACTCCAGAAAATAAACTGTTCTGCCTTTACAATTACATAATTAATGTCATGAATATTTTAAAAGCTACTGTATTCATAATAGATAATCGATTGGAAAATGCAAAGGGTGCCACTGACGTATGTGCTAATTGGGACAGCCAGGAGGGAAACTCACACAAGTTTGAAGGTGGTTGTCGAAGCTTGGACTATGACCCTTTATCAACCACCAGAAGGATATAAGATATGGAAGGATATAGGATGAATTCCATCTATGATTTCCAAAATAGTGTGGGCTACTGTTTTTACAGAAATCAGAATTACTCAACGAGTAAGATCTGAAACTTTACCAAGGACATGGGGTGGAAAATGTCAAAATTACAGCAAAAGCACTGAAAACAGATTTGAAAGTACATTTTTTTGAGTAATTTTTTTATGATGGACAGAAGGTGTCAAGGTGACAGTGAATCCTCTTCGAAAGTATTGAGTCTGTTTCTCTTTTTACTCCCGTTTGGTTATTTTGAGAGAGAGAGAGAGAATATTGAACGTTTTTTCCAAAGATTCCTCATGTGCTTGATTTCTCGCCTCCACCTGAGTAATCAAGGAAAGACTTCTGAGATTCACCCAGTTAGTTTTTTGTTGTTGAAGATGGTGGTGTTTGACAGTGGAGATGAAGACAGCAGTACTCACAGCCACAATCCTCTTCATAGCTTCCAGCTTCAGGGAGTCTTTGTTGCTGTCCAGCATCTCCTTCAAGTCATCATGTCTGGGGGAAGAAGAAGGAAGAGTCTTTAAGTTATCCAGACTAGCCACTTTCTGGTGTAATTAGCAACCTTGTCTGAGACCTGAAGACTCACTTTAGCTCCCTGAGCTTATTCCTAAGGCTTTAGCTCAGCAGGCTAAAACAGTTTGTGGAGTGCCGATGACCCCGTTTTCACACCCAGTTGATCACACTAACAGACATCTGCGTCTGTGGTTGAGAGCAACTTCTACCTCGAGCATGTAACTATGGCAGCTGATGGGTAACGAGATACTTCTGGGTCCCGTTCAGTAGGCACGAAACCATCATAATTTTTCAATAAGAAGCACTCATATTTGTTTTCTAATTTAATATAGATGTAGGAAAAAAACAGGATGAGGGACATGTCAAAATCCATATTTTTTTGCACTTTAGCAAGTCTTTATTCATGTCATAATGTATTGAATTTTCCATGTGGTCTATATTAAAGGGTACAATTCAATATTGGTGCACAATTCTTACTTTTAAAAAATCAAAGGGATGCAAAATGTACTCTATTCTTGGAATGACCCACGAGACGAGATTTGGAAGGATGGCCACCCGAGACTATATTTGACATGCTACATAAATATTGCAATGTAGGCTTGATCGAATATAGAGCTATGAGTCTAGGTTAACAATGTTAAACTAACTGAAATCTTTCGAACAGCAATCCCAACCTATTTGTGGCACTGTACGTTGAGTAGCGAAGCACGTTTTTGCAGTGGCTTGACTCATCATGGCTCTACTCTGTATTGTGGAAGCTTTGTTATTGTTTCAACTGCGGATTGCCCCTTTAAAGCTGTCACGAGAGACTACCTGTTCAGTAAAGCCACAAAGCCAGTCCCAGTGACAGCACAATGGTTACATTTAATCCCATGCTATCGAGTCTGAAGATATGAAACAGTATATCAATGACAATTTGGTTAAATGTTTTACTCAGAATATAGAAAAAAAGCTAGACGATAGATATGAATTATGTGAATTATTCAATTAGAAGTGCAGTGACCATCTCAATATATATCACAGGCTGTGAGGGATGATGCTTTCCAATCTGCCTCATTGATACTACAACTGCCTATTTGACTTTCAGTCTAGAGGTACTGTATACTCAGCAAATAGTTAAATGATTAGTTTGGGTTGGTCATCATCTCTGATCATTACCATTGTGCCACCCCCACCACCCTCGATACACTTCTAAGGAGCAGCAACGTGGGCACTAAGTAACAATGCTATTTAAGTAACTACGCAATTCCAAGTTACAACGCTATTCACGGCTAATTGAAACCAGTTTAGACTAAATAGTGTAAGGTAGGGGGGCAATAAAGCAATACATCATAAGACAATAAATCAAAACCATGACTGTCCGTAAAGAAAGCATGGAAGACAATGGTTTTAACTTTTTTTTTACTAAAGAAGAAGACCAAGCAACTCGCAGTCGAATTCCCCCTCTTCATGGATATATTCACTAACTGTTAAATACTCATCTGAATTAAGCCTGAACAGTGTAAAAATAGGCCTCAACACGATGGCACATGTCGCAAAAAGGCTCCTGCTCCCGTACACACACATGTGCACAAGCATACAGACACACACACACACACACACACACACACACACACACACACACACACACACACACACACACACACACACACACACACACACACACACACACACACACACACACACACACACACACACACACACACACACACACAGCCCTCCTGGAGCCTGTTATTCACACTTGGCTGAGGAGATGTCCAAACAGGCCCTGAGAGAGACAGTCCAACACCACAGCACAACACTCTATAGTTTGTGTGAAAGATAAAACACACACGGTGTTTCTATGGCAACAGTCATTCGTTTCTGTAGCACAGGTGATCAATGGAGTCGTTAGTAAGATCCCACCCCAGCTAACTAATTTTGCATAAGAGATAGGACATGCAGAGTGTGAATTATACTGTGACATTCGGGGGGGTACATTTTTTTAATGGGAATTCCTATTTGGCGTGCACTTTTTTTATGGGCCTAATAGTAAAAGACATGTATTTTAACAGTACACATGTAGTGCAATTTAATGTGGAGTTAACACAAGCAGTCATGATGTTCTCATCTGATTGTTAAACAAATCTCTTTAAAAACACAGTAGGCTACCGGTGCACAATCGTCCACTCCAAAAGAATTCCAGCATCTAAACAGTGCACTGTGCACCTGCCGTTTGATGGGAAAGAGATCTGTTACAAAACACCAAAACGTGTAACGACATTCGACGATTGCCATTAGACCTACAGTCTGAACTCATTTGATGCGTCTTGCTGACAAATGTCCTTTTTTTTGTCAAAAGAAAAGCCAGGACACCTGAAAAGGGGCTGAAATATGTGATACAAGTACAGCTGTGTCTGTCCCGAGCTCATCCATGCAGAAAACTGTGAGGGCCCAGTTGAAACAATGTTGCAAGTTCGCTATCGAAAGCTCAACCCACTGGGCACACACTGGTTGAATCAACATTGTTTCCACGTCATTTCAATGAAATGACGTTGAACCAACGGGAATAGACATTGAATTGATGTCTGTGCCCAGTGGGAGGGAGAAAAAGACAGAGATAAGAAGGCAGACAGGAGATGAATGCGATTGAAAGAACCTAAACCAACTGTGTCACTGGTTTAAACCATGTCAGAGATGTGGGGGTGTTAGTTTAATTTGGAATAAGCTTTTATTTTCATATTTGACACTGTAGCATAACAGTACACAATTGCATTTTAAGCAACTAGGAGAATGGTTAGACTAAAGTTTGACGAAAGTTTGAGTTTTGTAGCATCTCATTCGGTGACCATGATCACCTGTAATTCATGCACTTTTACTATCATAACTGATTTGGTACTGACCATGCTCTGTTTAAAAGCCGCCTATATTAATATATTACTGGAAAAAGCACACAGATGTGGTATTGCTGTTTTAAGGTAATGTACAGGAAACCAGAACATCACTCTTACTAACGGTACAACAAAATGTAGCCTCTTACAAGGCATGCCCAAAAACATGTTAATGTGCCCAAAACAACAATATCATGCACCCACTAGTGGTCAAAACATTTTTGGCACTCCAAAAATACGGTAGGGTACTGTATTCTGTCAAGTAGAATTACAATACCATTTGAAATAAAGCAAATATTTACAGTAATTTACTGTTAAACTAAAGTTAATTTGGAATTGATGGTATCATTTAACAGTTATGCCCAAAATCATCCAGTTATGCCTAAAATCATCCAGAGTGCATTGCGATTTACATCAATTTACTGTAAATTTACTGTAAATGCTTGTCATTGTTCATTCTATGTCATTGTTCATTCTGCCCCTGTAATATGTTTGGATGTACTGTACCTTCCTTTCTAACTGAAAGCAATACCTCATTATTAGAAAGATGGGAGGAGTCCATAACCTGTGGTGCCCCACAGGGTTCAGTGCTAGGATCCATTCACTTAATCTATACATGCTGTACTGTAGTAGTACCTTCTCAATATCACACTTACACTCCTATGTGGTAAAAGCTTACAACGAAACACTCATGCATAAAGACACTTGAATTCTATCCAAAAAGAGGATGATATCACATTGATACATTTATAGTCCGTCCAGGCCAGCCTGAAATGGTTCTGTAAAATTCCTAATATGTAGCTATTTGATCTGTTCCGTCTTAATGTGTTCATGGACCATTTGGGGAGCAAAGACACAAAGACCTTGGTTCCATCCCAAATCACAGCCTATTCCCTATGCACTACTTTTGACCAGAGCACTAAGGGCCCTGGTCAAATGTAGTGCACTCAATAGGGACTATGGTGCCATTTGGGACACATCTTTTCTCTAAATAGCAGCCCCATTTGCTGAGAGCCTGCTGAATGTGAAAGGAGATGGGTTTTTCATTGGGCCAGCGTGAGGGAGATTTGTTCATCTGTCATCCATGCGAGTGGCAATGGGGACAGACTAGCTGCAACACGTGTGGGCTTAGAATCATGCTGAGGGGATCTGCGGTGATATTTTCTCTTCCCCCTCACCTCCCTACACACACACACACACACACACAATATCTTCCAAATGGATTTTTATTATATGCTACACAGAGATTCTCTACAAATCCTATGAGAATAGGAACAATTGATCATTTTTAACCATGGCCTGATTATCTTACCTGTTTGGCAGAAACTCATGAGATTACTTATTCCAGTAAACTAGCCCATGTATAAGTAATCTCATCCCCCAAGCCGGCTCTCACTCTGTTGAACCAATTGAGCCCGGGGACGAGGTCCAAGCCATTTCTGATCAATACACTACTGCATGCATTCATACAAACAAAACTCTGACCTAATAATACGTAGTCCGTTTAAAAAGCATTCTTCCATTAGTATTGCTCAAGGACATTAACTTCTTTGCAGTATGAGTTTTAATGTGTATATTAAATCATATTGCTGTTTCTGTTCCTCTGCTAATTATAATAATTACTGGGATGTTTGGATGCAAGTCTTCAACACTCAAGCACATTCAAAGTCAACAGCATTGCAATGCAATGTGGTGGAGCACACTGTTCCAATGTTAGTTCAAGCTGTAACTTTTTGGGCGACGCAACCAAAACTTCACATAGAAATGTGAGTTATAGATCTGTCATTCTCATTGAAAACAAGTCTAAGAAGCGGTAGATCTGCTCTGTGTGCTATTTCTAAGCTTCCCGTTCTTAAATCTGCACTGCGTAACTGTGTGTACATTGTTTTTAGAGACCCCTCTGGCAAGAATGCAATATTTTTTTCTAGATTTGAACACGATATCCCAGAAACCCCAGCTCTCATTGGTTGTCGCCGCTGGGATGACGTAGCACAGGCCTGGGCAATTATTTTACATGGAGGGCCACATTAGAATAGATTTTTGCCATCGTGGGCCAGAATCATATTACATGATTATACATCATGTGTATGACTGTGTTAACAGATATATCTACTGTAAATCACATCCAGATATGCTACTTATTTTACTTTTTAACATGCACAGAAATAAACCACTTCTATGTTTTCTCCTTTTGGTAGATATTTTCATTTTTAAACATGCAATGAATGGAGGGGTGGGAAAAGTACACGGAAGGAAAAGTACACTGTGCATTCAGCAACATGGACAGAACTCTTGTTAACTCTTAAGGATCCGCCCCTTTTTTTCAATTTTCGCCTAAAATGACATACCCAAATCTAACTGCCTGTAGCTCAGGCCCTGAAGCAAGGATATGCATATTCTTGGTACCATTTGAAAGGAAACACTTTGCAGTTTGTGGAAATTTGAAAGGAATGTAGGCGAATATAACACAATAGATCTGGTAAAAGATAATACAAAGAAAAAACCAACCGTTCTTCTGTATTTTTTGGTACCATCATCTTTGAGATGCAAGAGAAAGGCCATAATGTATTATTCCAGCCCAGGTACAATTTAGATTTTGCCCACTAGATGGCAGCAGTGTATGTGTAAAGTTTTAGACTGATCCAATGAACCATTGCATGTCTGTTCAAAATGTTGTATCAAGACTCCCCAAATGTCCCTAATTGGTTGATTAATAACTTTCCATGTTCAAATTTGTGCACTCTCCTCAAACAATAGCATGGTATTATTTCACTGTAATAGCTACTGTAAATTGGACAGTGCAGTTAGATTAACAAGAATTTAAGCTTTCTGCCAATATCAGATATGTCTATGTTACAACCTCATGCTAATCACATTAGCCTACGTTAGCTCAACCATCCTGTGGAAGGGACACCGATCCCGAAGAAGATTTATTAACGGGTATGCACAAAAACACAAGAAAGAGAGAGAGCTCATTACATTAAACTAGTCAATGTGAGGAGTGAAGTCTGATGGGCATTGACTAGAGTAGTGAAGTCAGGTATAGTTTCTGACGTTGCTATGCACAGAATTGCTGAGAGGTGAGAGTCAGTAAGAGATGATCTGTGCCTTGACTTGTTATATTTCATCACTGAAAATGTCTGTTCACATACATAGGTTGACCCAAACAGTACAAACATCTTCTGGGCATGACCCCTAATCTTTGGAAAGTTTTGTTAAACGAGAGATGCATAGAACCTCATCAGTGACATTGTTTTGAATAGTTCTCCAATCATTGCATCAGACTGAAGATCAATAAGCTCAAGTTGCATGTCAGTGGGAGCGTTATCCATGTTGAAGGTGAAAGGAGAGGAAACCAACAGCATGTCATTTTCCAGGCTTTTTAAATCCTCAAAACGGAGAGAAAACTCACCGTTCAAAGCACGCAGCAGCGATGTATACTTCTCCCGCTGGTCATCTGATAGGGAACAGACTAGTAGTGTCGGAAGGTGGATGAGATCGTTAGATTCTACTTGGCGGTTCAGGAGGAGTAATTTTCCCTTGACGGCTTTGACAAGGCAGTACATCTGATGTGCAAAAAGGCCCTTCCCTTCTAGTTTGGAATTCAGTTCATTCATGATGCCATGATATCCACAGTGAAGGCAAAATCAGCCAACCATTCTTTATCTTGAGGTTGTGGGAATTCCACATATTTTCCTTTCATTTGCAAAAATTCAGCAACTCTCTGACTTCAGGTCCCACACCTTTTAAGCACCTTTCCCAAACTCAGCCATCTTATGTTTGTGTGGTAGGGGAGATCTGCATGACCCAACCCTGTCTCTTCCAACAGTGAGACAAACTGCCTGTGGTTTAAAGATTTTGCTCTTATGAGGTTTACCACTTTAGTGACTGTATCCACAACAAGGCTCATTTCCAGAGCACCTCCTGATGAATAATGCAATGCAGGAAAATAATTTTCTGATCTGGGTTCAGCTCAGCTACTTGATCTTGTATCCTTCTCAAAAGGCCAACGTTTTTTCCTGTCTAGTTTGGGCACCCATCAGTGGTCACACTAGATAACTTTTCAAAACTCAGTCCCAGCTTTGCCACAAACTTATTAACCTCATCCAATACATATTTCCCTGTGGTTGTGTGCTTCATTGACTGCACTGAAGCAAGCTCTTATGTAATTTCAAAAGTCTGGGGTTATGCCTCATAACATGGAACCCAAACAGGCTGCGCGAGGTCGCCATCGTGCATACATTTATTTTGTCCCCCTACACCAAACGCGATCACGACACACAGGTTAAAATATCAAAACAAACTCTAAACCAATTACATTATTTTGAGAACAGGTCGAAAAGCATTAAACATTTATGGCAATTTTGTTATGTACTTGAGTGAAGACCCAAAAGCGGTTTTAACAGAAAACAGAGTTCTTTAATGAAAAAACAGGAATGGCATAAATCCTCTTCCAACGTAGTCAATGGAACAAAAAGAACGTTAGTATAATGCAGGATGCACCTGCCAGGCAGACTCCGACAGGATAGGACAAGGTGGAAGCAAACGCGACGACAGCTTGCTTCTGGCATCAAAAACACAAACAAGAATCAGACCCTGAAAGTAGCAGGAACAGAGAGAGAAATAGAGACCTAATCAGAGGGGGAAGAGAGAACAGGTGTGAAAGAGTGAATGAGCTAGTTAGGGGAGATGTAGAACAGCTGAAGAATGAGAGACAGAGAAGGTAACCTAAAAAGACCAGCAGAGAGAGACAGAGTGAAGAGAAAGGACAGGAACAGACATAACAAGACATGACAAATTTAGCTAGTGAGCTTGCACTTGCTCGCTAATCTGTCCTGTTTAGCTAGCTTGCTGTTGCTAGCTAATTTGTCCTGGGATATAAACATTGAGTTGTTATTTTACCTGAAATGCACAAGGTCCTCTACGCCGACAATTAATCCACACATAAAACGGTCAAACAAATCGTTTCTAGTCATCTCTCCTCCTTCCAGGCTTTTTCATCTTTGAACTTATTTGGTGATTGGCATCTAAACTTTCATTGTATTTGGCTGCATTCTGTAATTTCATGTTGCTTATTTTCTTATCATTACAGGCTAAATTGCAAGAAATGTCCTTTAACGAAAGGGGAGAGGCGCTGGAGCGCTGTGATTTTTGACATCATGGAGTACCGGAGAGCTATCCCGGGTTCTCCGGACAACCTCGCTGGTGCACCTGCATGAATTGCAGGGAGACTCCTGCACCTTACAACACACAACTTCTGCCATTTCACCACTGCAGTATTCCATTGATTTATTACCAAGTATGTTTACATCGTTGGATGGCCCTCGTTTCATATTCGTTGCCAAACCCACTGACTCCAGGTCATCTATAAGTCTTTGCTAGGTAAAGCCTCGCCTTATCTCAGCTCACTGGTCACCATAGCAGCACCGATCCGTAGCGCGCAGGTATATTTCACTGGTCACCCCCAAAGCCAATTCCTTCCAGTTCTCTGCTGCCAATGACTGGAACGAATTGCAAAAATCACTGAAGCTGGAGACTCATATCTACCTCACTAACTTTAAGCACCAGATCACTGCAGAGCAGCTCACAGATCACTGCACCTGTACATAGCCCATCTGTAAATAGCCCATCCACCTACCTCATACTGTTATTTTTGTTGTTGTTGCTCCTTTGTATCCCAGTATCTCTACTTGCACATTCATCTTCTGCACATCTATCACTCCAGTGTTTAATTGCTAAATTGTAAATATTTCGCCACTATGGCCTCTTTATTGCCTTACCTCCGTTGCACACACTGTATATAGACTTTTTTCTATTGTGTTATTGACTGTATGTTTGTTTATTCCATGTATAACTCTGTGTTGTTGTTTGTCGCACTGCTTTGCTTTACAGTGCCTTGCGAAAGTATTCGGACCCTTGAACTTTGCGACCTTTTGCCACATTTCAGGCTTCAAACATAAAGATATAAAACTGTATTTTTTTGTGAAGAATCAACAACAAGTGGGACACAATCATGAAGTGGAACGACATTTATTGGATATTTCAAACTTTTTAACAAATCAAAAACTGAAAAATTGGGCGTGCATCTTGTCGAAGTTGTAAATGAGAACTTGTTCTCAACTAAATAAAAAGGTGAAATTCAAAAATTCAAAAACATAACAGGTTAATACTTTCCAAGACGACACTGTACTTTATTCTTCATTTGGATCCCAATTGTGAAAAATACTTAATTCAGTGATATCTTTAGTTTTCCTTTCTTTTTTGAAATATTTTTACATCAGCTGTAATATTGCAGATAGATTGTGGCTTCTATCAATGTAATTGTCTGCCTCATTTCCAATCCCCTTTCAGTGCATCTGGAAAGTATTCAGACCCTTTCCCTTTTTCCACATTTTGTTAAGTTACAGCCTTAATCTAAAAATGATTTCAATCAAAAAAAAGATTCCTTAACTCTACATAGAAAACCCCATAATGAAAGTGTTTTTAGAAATGTTTGCAAATGTATTAAAATATTTTTAAAACGGATATACCTTATTTACATAAGTATTCAGACCTTTTGCCATAAGACTCGAAATTGAGCTCAGGTGCATCCCGTTTCCATTGATCATCCTTGAGATAGCCGCAGCATGATTCTGCCACCACTATGCTTCACCGTAGAGATGGTGCCAGGTTTCCTCCAGATATGACGCTTGGCATTCAGGCCAAAGAGTTCAATCTTGATTTCATCAGTACAGAGAATCTTGTTACTCATGGTCTGTGAGTCCCTTTTGTGCCTTTTGTCAAACTCCAAGTGCGCTGTCATGTGCCTTCACTGAGGAATGGTACCATAAAGGCCTGATTGGTGGAGTGCTGCAGAAATGGTTGTCCTTCTGGAAGGGTTCTCCCATCTCCACAGAGGAACTCTGGAGCTCTGTCAGAGTGACCATCGGGTTCTTGGTCACCTCCCTGACCAAGGCCCTTCTACCCAGATTGCTCACTTTGGCCGGGTGGCCAGCTCTAGGAAGAGTCTTGGTGGTTCCAAACTTCTTCCATTTAAGAATGATGGAGGCCACTGTGTTCTTGGGGACCTTCAATGCTGCAGACATTTTTTGGTACCCATACCCAGATCTGTGCCTCGACACAATCCTGTCTCGCAGCTCTACGGAGAATTAATTTGATTTCATGGCTTGGTTTTTGCTCTGACACGAACTGCCAACCTTATATAGACAGGTGTGTGCCTTTCCAAATCATGTCCAATCAATTGAATTTACCACAGGTGGACACCAATCAAGTTGTAGAAACATCAAGGATGATCAATGTAAACTGGATGCACCTGAGCTCAATTTCGAGTCTCATAGCAAAGGGTCTGAATACTTATGTAAATACGATATTTCAGGTTTTTATTTTCAAAAGATTTGCAACCTTTTTTTCGCTTTGTCATGATTACGTGTTGTGTGTAGATTGATGAGGGGGAAAATATTTTATCCACATTTTAGAATAATGCTGTAATGTAACAGAATATGGAAAAAAGTGAAGTGGTCTGAACACTTTCTGACTGGATGTCATAAGGTGAATTCACCAATTTGTAAGTCGCTCTGGATAAGAGCGTCTGCCAAATGACTTAAATGTAATGTAAATGTAATGCATTGTAATTTTTTGTAAATATACAGTACCAGTCAAAAGTTTGGACACACATACTCATTCAAGGGTTTTTCTTTATTTTTACTATTTTCTACATTGTAGAATAATAGTGAAGACATCAAAACTATGAAATAACATTTTTGCAATCATGTAGTAAGCAAAAAAAAGTTCAACAAATCACACAATATATTTCATATTTGAGATTCTTCAAAGTAGCCACCCTTTGCCTTGATGACAGTTTTGCACACTCTTGTCAGCAGTGTGCTGACAAGCTATTAGTTAACGTTAACATTAGCTAGCTAATACGAACTATTGGACACGTGGCTTGAAAACAATCAAAAAAGTAATCCAAAATATTACTGGCATACATATTTACAAAAAAAGTGATTTCTGCATATTGCACCTTTGATATGAAGCTCACTTCAATAGTTTCCTGTCATCAGTGGTTCAGTGGATGATCCTCAATCTATTATTCCATACGTGATTTTTAAATTGAGAGACTGATAAACTTTGATATACTGTTATTTTAAAGGCTTCCAGATATACACAAGTCCAAACAAGTTTAACCTGGAACTGATCAAATGTGCAGCAGTCTTTTGATGATGAGTGACAAGTATCTCTAATTAAATCATTTAAATCAACTTTGTTCTCATATTCAGTTTGCTTTTCATAATGTTCTACATCTGATTATTGCAAATGTCAATGTAAATTAGGGCTGTTACAAAACACATGGTTTTGTGTGTATAACTGTTTGTTTCTTTACCATGTGTATCTGTTTGAATGAATGTGAATATTCGCATAGGTTTTTGCATGTGGTAGTGGTAGTATGTGGTAGTGGACTTGTTTGTGAGAGTGGATGCTTCTGTGTGTGTAGGTCTGGGTCTGCAGCAGCACAGTACATTGACAATGACCATTTCTGATACTATTTAGCTGTGTGTGTGTGTGTGTGTGTGTGTGTGTGTGTGTGTGTGTGTGTGTGTGTGTGTGTGTGTGTGTGTGTGTGTGTGTGTGTGTGTGTGTGTGCATGTCACCTAACAGCTGTGTTTGGGATCTGTTGTTTTGATACTACTCGCATCATTAGATATGTACAGTGTCTTCAGAAAGTATTCATACCCCTTGACTTATTCCACATTTTTTGTTACAGCCTGAATTCAAAATCCCCTCACCCATCTACACACAATACCCCATAATGACAAAGTGAATTTTTATTTTATTTCTGCAACTTTATTGAAAATGAAATACTGAAATATCTATTTTACATAAGTATTCACACCCCTGAGTCAACACTTTGTAGAAGCACAATTGGTGGGGATTACACCTTTGTGTCATTTTGGGTAAAGTCTGTATCAGTTTTGCACATCTGGATTTGGGGATTTCTCCCATTTTTTTTTGCAGCTTTTCTCAAGCTCTGTTAAATTAGATGGGGAGCGGCGGTGAACAGCAATCTTCAAGTTTTTCCACAGATTTTCGATGAGATTCAAGTCTGGGCTTTGGCTGGGCTACTTAACGACTTTCACATTCTTGTTCTGAAGCCATTCCAGCATTACTTTGACTGTAGGCTTGGGGTCATTGCCCTGTTGGAAGGTAAATATTCGTCCCAGTCTAAGGTTGATTGCACTCTGAAGCAGGTTTTCATCAAGGATTTGCCTGTATTTGGCTCCATTCATTGTTCCCTCTATCCTTACTAGTCTCCCAATCCCTGCCACTGAAAAGCATCCTCATAGCATGATGCTACCAAGCTGTGCCCGGTTTTCTCCAGACATAGCGCTTTGCATTCAGACCAAAGAGTAACATTTTTGCCTCATCAGACCACATAATCTTTTGTCTTATGATCTTAGTCTTTCACGTGCCTTTTTGAAAACTCCAGGCGTTCTGTCATGTGCCATTTTCTCTGGACTAGCTTCTGTCTGGCCACTCTCCCATAAAGCCCAGATTGGTGAAGTGCTGTAGAGACTGTTGTGCTTCTGGCAGGTTCTCCCATCTCAGCCAAGGAACTCTGTAGTTCTGTCAGAGTGGTCATTCGGTTATTGGTCACCTCCCTGATCAAGGTCCTTCTTACCTGGTTGTCAGAGTCTGGCTAGTTCCATATTTTTTCAATTTTCCAATGATGGAGACCACTGTGCTCTTGGAAACATTCTTGAAATTGTTTTATATCCTTCCCCATATATACTGTATGCCTCATCACAATGCTATCTCACAGCTCTATGGACAGTTCCTTGGTATAGTTTCTGCTCTGACATGCACTGTCAACTGTGGGACTTTATACACGGCGTGTACAAAACGTTAAGAACACATGCTCTTTCCATAACATAGACTGATTAGGTGAATCCCTTATTGATGTCACTTGTTAAATCCACTTCAATCAGTGTAGATGAAGGGGAGGTTAAAGAAGGATTTTTAAGCCTTGAGACAATTGATATATAGATTGTGAATTTGTGCCATTCACAAAATATTTAAGTGCATTTGAACAGGGTTTGGCTGTAAGTGCCAGGCGCACCGGTTTGTGTTAAGCACTGCAACTCTGCTGGGGTTTTCACCCTCAGCAGTTGTCAAGAATGGTCCACCACCCAAAGGATATTCAGTCAACTTGACACAACTGTGGGAAGCATTGAAGTCAACATGAGCCAGTAACTCAATATTAGGAAGGTGTTCTTCATGGTTTGTGCATTGAGTGTATAGCCAGGTGTGTTTCTTTCAAAATCATGTCCAAACAATTGAATTGGCCACAGGTGGACTCCAATACAGTTGTAGTGACATCAAGGATGATCAAAGGAAATTGGATCCAATGGAGCACAATTTGGTGTGTCATAGCAAAGGGTTGTGAATACTTATGTAAATGAGATATTTCTGTTTATAATTTTCAATACATTTGCAAAAAATTCTAAAAACATGTTTTCACTTTGTCATTATGGGGGATTGGGTATAGATGGTTGATAACCGCTCCCCCACTTTAATCAATTTTGAATTCATGGCTGTAACACAACAAAATGTAGAATAAGTCAAGAGGAATGAATACTTTCTAAATATAGTGGGGTCCGAAATTATTGACACCTTTGATAAAAGGTGAGCAAAAATTACTGTATAAAATAAATAATTCAAAAAAAGTGAGCTAAATAGAATGCTAGTGCTCAGTGCTTCACCGAAATGTTTGTTACTTTTAGTTTTTTAAACTACTGTAATTGACCTACCTAATTATTTGAATTCCATTTCTTTTTCTTCTTCTTTTTTTAGCTCAAGGAACATTTTGCAGTTTCTCTAGAGATAAATCACATCAAGCCCGAACTGCGCAATGTAGTAGGGAGTTGCAGTTTCCAACAAGCCAGTATTCTCCATAGTTTAGACTCTAAACTTTAGAGCAAAAACATGGTAATTAACGAAGATGACCACAATCCATTGCACGCCTACTTGTCCGGTCTGTGTTTTTTTTACGCCTGCTACATTAAAAAGAGACATTAAAATGCGCAATCGAGAGGGATAGAGAGCAGTTGCTTTGTGAGGTATTTCTACCTTAAAATACACGATCTAAGCAATTGATAGTTGGTATTCAGAAGTCATAAAATAATGCCTTATTTACGTTGAAGAACTACTAAAATAGTGATTTTGTCAGACAGCATAAGCAGCAGCTCTATAGAGAGGAGATGATGACTTGGAGTGAAATAATAAAGTCATCAAATAAAACAAATGTAATATACACAACAACTGAAATATGTTAACAATTATATGTTAACAATTTATCACGGTTTTTGATTTCGGTTTAGCTATTTTTTTTAAACATGAAAATGCACTATGCATTATGTGGGTTGAATGCTGTAACAACATAATAAACTATTCATAAAAGTCCCATGATGGTAGTGTCTGCCCATTACTGCTTACCACATAATTTACTCACATTACTTTACTTTAATACAATATTTCAGTTGTTGTGTATTTGAATACTTTATTATTTTATCCCACATTCTAATATCATCACTATAAAGCTGCATGCTGCCTATGCTGTCTGACAAAATCACTATTTTAGTTGTTTTTCAAAGTAATTAAGGCATACTTTTATGACGGCTCAATACTAATTATCATCACTTAGATCATGTATTTTCAGGTAGAGATACTTCTTGAAGAAACTGCTATCCCTTTTGATGGTCCATCCTTCTGTCTCTGCTTGAAGCAGGCGTAAAATAGGCGCGACATGGATTATGGTCATTGTAGTTAATTACCATGTTTTCTGCGCTAAACTATGTTGAATATTAGCCTGTTGGAAATTACAACTCCCAACTACATCGCACACTTTGGGCTTGATCTGAGTTATCTCTAGAGAAACTCTGCAATGTGCGCGTTGAGCTCACAGAAAAAAAACAGGTCAATTAGTTGTTTAAAAAAACATATAGAAAATTGCTCAGCACTAGCCAGCAGAGACCTCACATGAGTATCTGTACAGTTTTTCCCTTGCCAATCCTCTACTGACCAAACCACCGCAAGCCAGTTTCTCTAGAAGACACGTCATAGCACTGAGAAATAACAATACAGTAGCCGCCCCTGAATGTCCCCCACTCCCATCTCTCTTCCAAATGAATGTCTATTGAAATTAGCCAGACTACAACAGGTTAAGCGAGGGAAGCAGACCTGGGTTCAAATACTATTTGAAATCTTTCAAATACGTAGTGTTTGCTTTAGCCAGCCTGGAGTGCCAGATGGGTGGGGTTTGGACTTTTGCCGCTATTCTATTGGTTCAATAGTGCCAGACAAACTCAATCAACCCCAGTTCAAGCATTTGAAATACATTAAAATAGTATTTGAGCCCAGGTTTGGAGGGTAGCAAACAGAATTTAAAAAACTGGCTAATTGAAAAGATTCCCCTGGGATTCCGGGCTCTCCATAATTTAAATAGCTATGATATCTCTGCACAAGCCCAGGTCCTCCTGACTAGTTTCCAAGGCAACATAGAATGTGATAAAGTGAAGGGAAGTGATTTCCTGCCTCCGTCGTGTCTTTGTTGCAGATGCATGCAGAGAAGCAGGCATGAAGTGTCTAACTAGGTGTGACACCGCAGTCTTAAGAGATCATTCCCCCAGGTACATTCCTTTGAGGAAGACGGTCGTTCAAATTCACCTATCAATCAAGTCTCTTGATGTCATCTTTTGGGAGGCTGCTTGTTTCAGATCCCTGGTAGTGGCACTATCTCCTGCTATTGTGCCATTGAGCAACATACTTGTAAACAAAATCTTTACTTCAGGGGCACTGTACTATGGACCCTGACCCTGGGTTGCTCCCAAAATGTGGGCTGTCTGTTGGGGACAAAGCAGCATTTCCATCTCTGCAGATGGACTAATGATTGCTGACTAAAAGCAATATAATCAAAACAGTCATTAAAAGTCCATTAAATAACAGGACAGAGAGCACATCTGGCAAAGTAGACAGACAAATAGACAGGCAAATGGAGAGCAAAATAGCCCTAGTCAATTGTGGGTAAAATAGCCAAGTGTGGGTGCGAACACTGAAAATACCATTCTTTCAACATAGCACTCATCTGCCATTGTCAGGAAAGCTCTTCTATAGGTCGTTGTCAATAAAACGTTACAATAAGGTCCAGAGCATTCTATTTGCCTTCTGGGGTGCAAGGAGACCCGCCGCTCCTCTAAAACCATTGCCAACTGCGTGCTATTTCCAAGGGATTGTTAAATAAATGTTAACTATTTGGTTGTAATGTTATCACCTCTTGAAGAGCATAGTCACAACTACACATTTCTGATTATTCCATGCAAAACAATTGCACGCATTTAGCTCAATCATCAGAGTTCTAGGCCAACAGCAAGTAGACCTAGCCACATGCTTTTTATGATCAGTAAACATACATTGATCGTGTAATTTCAAATACGTGAGGGAAGCTTCATGATATCTCCCAATATTGGCCATCATTAATTTTATTTGAGTGATTTAAAATGGAAGTGAACTATACCTGGCAAGTATGAGTGGTTTTGGTTAATTTCCCAGCCTTTGTGGGATCTGCCTGTCAAGCAGCAGAAGGGCGCATTTGCCGATGTAACATTACTGTAGGCTGATAATGTTTACTTTGCAAGTTACCGGTAACAACGTTGTACAGTTGGCTAGACATAAGTAGATCTTTTTCTCCAACCAAATGTCGGATTACCTAGCGAAGTTAGCTACCATTATCCCATTTTCAACATTGTATTTAAATAATGTTTAAACATGATTGCTGCCGACAGACATGATAGACTACATTGACTGATGGACCATATCAAATTGGCTACCTAGCTAACAACATATCAGGTCAATATGGCTAGTTAACAAGCTAACTTTCAGGGGATAAACTAGATCGCCATATTCAAATATTGTTTGATTTGCTTGCTATCTATATTAGGGATGACCATTAGGCCGACTGACAACTTTACCAGGACGATGTCAAGCTCTTTCCAAAAGCCTTATCTCTGATGAAGCAAGCTAAATTACACATTGTTTGCTTTAGCTAGCTAGCTAGCCAAATGGATGTGGTTGCACTCACGTATCTGAAAATAAATGATGAATAAATGTTTACTGATTGCTGTATCACTCTGATGATGGAGGTAATTGTGGAATAGTCTGAAATGTGTAGTTTGACTATGCTTTCAATAGGTGATGATATTAAAACCAAATAGTTATAACATTTATTTAACAATCCCTTGAAAACGGCACATAGTTTTCAGTGGTTTTAGCAGAGCTGGAGGTCACCTTGCCTCCCAACAACCAAATCAAACGCTAGTTTTATTGATAATGACCTATAGTGTTGAATGAAGCTTGGAGGGTCAGACAGGGAAAACTCTAACTTGGTAGATGATGAAAAACGTCATATCTTTCTACATGGACCATTGTTTTGAGTTGATGTTGAGCCATTTTCTGGTTGACGTTTGATCTTTACATGCAAAGCGTTCAAACATATCAAAGGCTAAATCTATTTCACTACAATCTGTTATATCCTTCGGTCCATATTTGATTAATTAAAAGATTACACAAAGGTACATAATCAAGTACAGGCAGGATTTCACAACAAAAGCCTGTACAACTTTAGGAGGGTATTATCCATGGGAGATTGCCTTAATTCCATTCAATCAGAAAAAGACAGAACATTTGATGCAGGCAGATAAAGACATCATTAAATGTGGCTGGGCCTGAGAAGAGGATTAAAGATTCAACAGAGCCAATTTTGCAACATTGAGTTCAGACTGAACTGAAATAGCTTATTCTCTCCTGAGGGTTGATTAGCATTTCTAGCTGAATTATGATTAGGAGGAACCACTACTTTGGTCTCGGTACACTTCAGTGGAGGCTGTTGAGGGGAGGACGGCTAACAATAATGGCTGGAATGGAGCAAATGGAATGACATCAGACACATAGAAAATGTTTTTTTTTTGTATTTGGTACTATTCCACTAATTCCGTTCCAGCCATTACCACGAGCCTGTCCTCCTTAATTAAGGTGCCACCATCCTACTGTGCTACACATTCATGCAGTGGCGACCCATCATTCAGGGAAGGTGGGGCAGAGTTATTTTGGCATTAATACGTGTGACATATCAGTTTGCAAACAATGTCCAAAAAAATAAGCATTGGGTTAATAAAGCCACATACAAACATAGTCTCTTTTTTGTTTTCTTGAGTAAGTGCTTTCTGTGGTGGTGGGGCAGCCAGCGGAAAATATGGAGCATAGGTGTTGGTAATGTTCTCTAGTTGCACCATGATTAGCTCAGTGTTCTATCACTCGTGGGGACTGTATGTCACCACCAAGTCTAAGGGTAGACCTCGAAAATTCAAGCTCCTTGGATGCTGCCATAGAGTTACATTAGAAGTGCCCATCTAAGAAGGCTTATGGTCATTGGCCACAGATAAAATGACATCAAATCACATATCTACAGTAGCTTTGATTGGACTGATCATGTCAACATCATACTTTCAAAATCTTAGCTAGCATTCATCATCATGAATCAAGTCAACAATCTACTGGCAAATCCTTTTTAATCCTTGTCATAAGAAGATAAACTATTAAGATAAATTATAGATAAAACGTATCGGTGCTCATTGGCCATTGGACATAAACATTTCAAAGGAATCAGTGACAGTGGCAAACAGCAAGCATTGCAAAGCAATCACTACTGCTATTCAGTGGAGTGGCTGTGGTCCTAAATCTGTGATTAAGTGTCTCTTTTCCAAGTTTAAAATGATAAACATTCAACATTGGCCATGCTGTCAATGAAGCATGATTTGTGCCATGCTCAAAACAACTGTTAACTCGGAACTGCGAAAACTTGACTTCAGTGAGTTCAAGACAACTGGGAATTTCGGAAAAAAAGCTCCAACTGGGAAATACATTTTGAACGGTTATCCAACTCAAAATTTTAAGTCGGGAACTCTGGCCTCTTTCTAGAGCTACGACCTGAAGATCAATGACGCCATCATGATTCGTGACCCAGACAGGAGACACCGTTGAAAGCACCATAAATCCAGAGAATGCCAGACTTTGATGACAAAATCTGCCCACGAAGGACCGCCATGCCACCTTCCTGAGAGTCCAAAAATGTATTGTATGCTGCTGCATAAATTATGTAATATTCCAGGGAGATATGTATACTGTAGCTAAGAAACTAATACTAAGTGTATGTTGTGTAGTAAGCTGTTAGTAGTCCATGTGACTCACGTCAAATCATTTGGTATATTTCCCCTCTTAATTTTGCCTACTGTTCTGACTTGGTGGTGCACATGTAGCCTACATCTTGTTTTAGAGAAATGTAATCATCAAATTTCAT
Source organism: Oncorhynchus masou masou (assembly GCF_036934945.1). NCBI lineage: Eukaryota > Metazoa > Chordata > Actinopteri > Salmoniformes > Salmonidae > Oncorhynchus > Oncorhynchus masou. The sequence goes on from NC_088233.1 coordinate 51,162,259, forward strand.
AAGAACTTTCATTGTTTGCTTAAATGCCCCATTTATTTATCCTACGGTTCTGAGTTGGTGTACAGGGAGAACACCATAACAACAGCCCATGTTCTGAATTCTGTCGCTGTACATTTCAAAAGTGCTAAACAAATAGTTATATTGACTACATCTGTACTAGCTCGCTCATTAATGTCTAAATCGAAATTACGGATTGACTCTTATCCACTTGTCGTCCCATTATGCCATAGTTTGTACATCTCAATTGTCATTAGAAACCAGAGTTGATATGGCTGACTTGCTTAAACAAACATGTTTTCTTACAAGGCAGTAAATGAGGCTGAATGAACTGTTTCATAGCCAGACAAGACTCCACTGAAAGCCAGGTGTAGCAGTTGTTAAGATGTTGGGACTGCTGTTGGAACAGCTTTATGTAGGCCCTAACAGTTTGTGGGCACCGTTTGTCACCGTTATAGTGCAACTAATGTATCGTTTTGCTGTGTTGTGTAGTGGCTTTTCTGGCATGCATCCGACTTTTTGCCCCCCCCCAAGATTTACATGCTAAAATTGCCACTCCATTCATGTTCCTCCGTGGCTTCTGTTGGTAGACTGTGCATTATTCAGTTATTTCGAACGGAACACTGGAAGCTTCATAGAGGAGAGCTAAGGAGGACTACAGTTCCCATAAAGCAATGCACCGAACCATGCTTCCATGTAAAATTAAAATTGGGGGAATAACTTAAAGTCAAAGTAAAAATGATTTTAGTGCTAGGTGAACAATCTTGCATTTGTCTCCTTATGAATACAAGTCATAATGTACATGATTGAGCCAAAATGTACATCCTGCATGACCAAAGAAGCCTTTTTGGTGGCCATCTTCAAAACTAACACTATTCACTGTCGTCGTCAAATGTTAGTTTAGGAATGCCTTACACTCTCTTTCTCTCCTGCCAGTAAAGAAAGACAGGTGGGTGGGTTGATCCAGAGCTAGTCAGATATCAAGTTCCACAGAGAAGGAACCTTACACCTATACTGGGTTTCACTGTCCTAGGTCTTTGTCTTGCCCGGCAGAGAATAGCTTAATTTACAAACCCAGTACTCAATTATTTAACTTACCGAGGCATTGTAGAGCACTGGCCCAATGTCTGAATTGGTGGTCAGGTTACTGGTGGTCAGTTTATAAGATCAGCCGGAACTTTCTAGCTATTTTGAACTATTTTAGAAGCCTTTCACAAAAGCAAAGTAGGGTGCCTATGGCAGTTACTACAAAGTTAGAGTATGTACATGTATGTTTTACTGTGTATAAATCCACGGCAATGGCAGGGTAATTATACCGTATGTTTGTGCTAATGGATACAGTGCCTTCAGAAAGTATTCACACCACTTTACTTTTTCCACAATTTGTTGTATTACAGCCTGAATTTATAATAGAGTAAATTGAGATTTTGTGTCACTGGCCTACACACAATACCCCATAATGTCAAAGTGGAATTATGTTAAGACATTTTGACAAATTAATAAAAAATGAAAAGCTGAAATGTCTTGAATCAATAAGTATTCAACCCCTTTGTTATAGCAAGCCTAAATAAGTTCAGGAGTTAACTTTATGTCCTGAATGCAAAGCGTTATGTTTGGGGCAAACCAACACAACACTCTTCATATTTTCAAGCATGGTGGTTGTTGCATCATGTTATGGGTATGCTTGTCATCTGCAAGGACTAGAGTGTTTTTTTGTGGATAAAAATAAATGGAATAGAGCTAAGCACAGGAGGACCTAGAGGAAAACCTGGTTCAGTCTGCTTTCCAAACAGACACTGGAAGACCAATTCACTTTTCAGCAGGTGAATAACCTAAAGCACAAGGCCAAATATACACTGGAGTTGCTTACCAAGACAACAATGAATTTTCCCGAGTGGCTTAGTTACAGTTTACACTTAAAAATCGGCTTGAAAATCTATAGCAAGACTTGAAATGGCTGTCTCGCAATAATCCACAACCAACTTGACAGATTTTGAAGGATTTAAAAAATAATAATATGCAAATATTTTACAATCCAGGTGTGCAAAGCTCACAACTGTAATCATTGCCAAAGATGATTCTAACATGTATTGATTCAGACGTGTGAATACTTATGTAAATTAGATATTTCATGGTTTAATGAAAAACTCATGAGGTTCCAGCCGGAGTCCTGATCAGTAGATCAAACAACACAAAAGTGCTGTTGTGTTGTGAACCTCAACATGCAGAAACTTCCTAAATGAAGTAGTCAGTTTAGCTTCCAGCTAGAACAAGCTCGTACTGTGACAGTCACATCCATAAAACAAAACATAGAAGCGGCCTCCTCTTGCATTCGAAATTCGACTAAAAAGGGTCATGTAATTTACACCATCTATGAATTCACATAAATTGACTAAGAAACTTTGAGAATCTACAATGTCCTCATGCCTCTGCTAAACTATCCATTGGTTCTCAAGAACAGCTACATTTGCTTGAATTCTCTGATGTATTGCTGAGGAGAGACTACTAGTGTTTTTTTTTGTTTACGACAGAGCAAAAACAGACTGAACCCTTTGAACCCTGTGTACAGCTCAAACCTCTGGGATCAGGAGAGAGGCCTTGAGAACACAAAAACAACATTTAAAAAAGACCTCTAAAGCAACTGTTTCATACCCTGTGCTCTTGAAACATTTACTCTCTTACGGCAGCTGAGCTGTACACATGCACACACAAAAACAGAAGCAATCCAGGTGAGAAGCTTACATTCTGTTGCCGATGGAAACACAGGAGTAAAGAACATAAATTACGTGTGAGCGCACATGTCTGAGTAACTCCAGAGCAGCAGGTGCCACCAAGGTTTTTTTCAGGCATTTTCAGCAGTACATAACCTAGCGGTGTGCTTCTTTCTGAGGTCCAAACACTAGCCGATGAGTTACGTAAGTATGCGTGGCCTTTTAAAAGACCCCCCCCCTACATATAGATATTAACAAATTGGGTGTGCGAATTTCCAAGTGGAGTTGATAAACATCAACAAATAGGGCACTGACAGCTGTTAGTGTAGCCAGCTAGCTAATGTTATCTGTTGTTGCATTTATTTTATTTGAACAACACCGTATTCAAAAGATTAACCAGCTGTCTTCAATGGCTGGATTTGTCATAAGCATTGACTTAAGGAAAGCTACTGGCAACGAATCTGCTGTAGAAATACTTAGAAATAATAAGATGACATTCCAGGTTATATGGATAAGTATTGACAGATAGCTGACATGTGTTTTTCTACATTGTAATAGACACGGTGCAACCATTGGTAGGTAGGCTGCTGGCATACTTCGGCTGCGGTACAGCAAAGCCAGGTCAGCCCGTGCTCATGTTTCTCGCAGGGGAAGTGAAATTAAAGGCGACAATGACTTTGCTCATGACCATGCATGCCACAAATGAAATGTGTTACTTGAATTTTCTTCTGCGGGTGTTTGCTCATTATCTGAATATACACTTGTGGTTTCTAGCTAGCGTCACAACAATAAAAGCCGTGGAGAATGAAGTGAAGCAAAACTTTAGTGGTCAAAACCATTCATGTTGGGGCAACGGGGGGAGCGGGTTTTCAAAATGCTATCATATCAAGTAATTATATTTCTAAAATGGTCACACATATTTTTAATACAATCTCAAATTGTTAACATTTTCAAATTATGATCATTTTCTGTTGAAAAAAAGTGGAGGTGCAAAAGCAAGTTTGCGCACCTTATTTGAATTTGCTCCATGGCTCAGGCAGCCAAGTAGACACAAGGCTGTTTGGCTCATCTCAGTCACGAAGAGGAATAACTTTGCAGTGGTTTCTGATGAATACAAAATGCCATGCTGGTGGGTGGTAACAATCAAATAAAACCCAGGCCTGTAACGAAACGTAGGCTGATAATCATTTGTATGTCATATCATAGGAATAGTCACCGTATTCACACGCATTGTACAAAGTCGGCAGTTTTGATTTGTTACTTCAAGTTGAAATATATCATACTTTGACTGAAACGATGACTTTACTGACTTAAATCGTTGTGCAACATCATGGGTAAGCTCTGGCCATCGTCTTTCAGCTCGAAAAAAAGTAGATTTCTACTGGTGTGGGCGTTTAACAGCAGTATTATTAACATAGATTACTGTTTTCACAAGGCCTGGAAGCAACAGGCATATAGTGTTAAGAGTCTGTGTGTGTACACAAGGTGTTTTCACATCCCAGGTGTGTTTATGCTTATCTAATTACGCTTGTCTCTTTCTCATTATGTCTAATTACTGTCGTCTGCATACTCACTCATCAGTAACACACGTACGCAAGCGTTTTCAGGTCTGTTTATGCACATATTTACACGGCACATGTGTCTCTTGCTGATGGCACCCTACCGCAAAGGCTGGGTCACAAGGCTGGATAAACTGCCTCCCCCTTCCTCCAGGTGGGCCCGCTCCTCCTGGTCTCCACCTCCGCTGCCAAACCGGATGTGGCGCGGGTCGTTGGGCTCCCCGTTGTACCAGTTATGGTTTCCGCCATCCGGGGTCATCACAGGGCTTTTGGCCTCATCCTGCTGCCCCATCTGGTCCTGCGCCGTTTTCACCATATTCATCGCGTTCACCGGCAACTGGAGGAGCTTTTGCATGGGCGTCATGGCTAGCGTCGTAGAGTCCTTTCCCGAGAAGAAGCCCAATCACAACCTTATGGACTGAAGAACTCAAAAAAACCTAGACCTTCTTAGATCGTTTCCATATGGCGTAGCTGTAGATGTGGGGTACTGGAATGAGGATTGGAGAAGGTAGATCCAACAGTGGGTGTCCACTTTCATTCTCCAGAAGCTAATGTGGTGAATACAGTCATCAACAACAAACCCAAACTATTGGTATCTTCCTTTGAGATGGTCCTACTGAGCTGGAGATAATGACTTATTCACTATGGATATTCCTTTGAAGAGAAAATATTGATGCGTCAGGTCTTGCCTTGGATGAAGCCTTAATGATGACGAGTGCTGACAGCTTCCTCTGACACCACATAGAAACACAGCCTTACAGTTGCTCTTCTCGTGTGAACCGTACGCTCCGCTATGCTAGGGCTGTGTAAGGGAGTCCAGTGAAGCAACAGTAGACTGCACAGCACAGTGAGTAGCAAGTAGGTGCTGAGGATAGAAGGCGTGGATGGAGTTCCCTCCCTTTATTTTTCCTCCTTCGCTTCCTGTTCTGCTCCTTCTCTTGCTCCTCTCATGGGGAAAGGAGCTCCGTCTGCCTCTCCGAGGGTTTGGCGTCTGGCGCTGATCTCCAGTGTTGCTCTGCGCCGATGGCATAGCCCCCTTCTCTCCCTCCTTTCTCCTTCTCCGCCACGTTTGCAGCTACCACCCCTCCCTTCTCTTCACTCCTCCCCCTCTCCCTCTCCATCTCGTGTGTACGCAGGTTTTCCGACGCTCTGCTCCGTTTCATCTCTTGCTCTGCCTTGACTCCAGTGCACTCCTCTCGCCTGAAACTGTATTTGTCTCTCATCGCTTGCTCTCTTCTCCCCACCATCTTTATCTCCATCATGCTTAGTTCCCCTCTTCTTCACCTGATCTTGTTCCCTTCGTTTACCACCCCTCCCTGTTTCCTTGCTTGCTTCCTTCTGGTTACATTATCTTTGTCCATGCCCTCTTTTCTCTCCCTTCATTTTCCTGTTCCCCTCGCTCTCTTGCCTTACATGACTCAGCTTTCACAGCAGTGTCGTGGTGATGATGTTGCTCTTTCTCACACGCACACTCCTCCTCGTTCTTCCGATCAACAGTGCCACCTAACAACAGGAATCCTTTCTCTCTTCCTCTCTCTCATTCCTTAATCTCTCTCATTCCTTTCCCTCTTCCTCTCTCATTCCTTTCCCTCTTCCTCTCTCATTCCTTTCTCTCTTCCTCTCTCATTCCTTTCTCTCTTCCTCTCTCATTCCTTCCCCTCTTCCTCTCTCATTCCTTTCTCTCTTCCTCTCTCATTCCTTTCTCTCTTCCTCTCTCATTCCTTTCTCTCTTCCTCTCTCATTCCTTTCTCTTCCTCTCTCTTCCTCTCTCATTCCTTTCTCTCTTCCTCTCTCATTCCTTCCCCTCTTCCTCTCTCATTCCTTTCCCTCTTCCTCTCTCATTCCTTTCTCTCTTCCTCTCTCATTCCTTCCCCTCTTCCTCTCTCATTCCTTTCTCTCTTCCTCTCTCATTCCTTTCTCTCTTCCTCTCTCATTCCTTCCCCTCTTCCTCTCTCATTCCTTTATGCCTCACTTTCTCTCTTTTTCCTTTCTATTATTCCTTTATCTCTGTCTCTCTCATCCCTCTTTCTCCCGGAGGCTATAATGTAATGGGTTAATTTATAGCCAGAGAGAGACTGTGGGATTGTGGAGGACTGATGGCCATGATGATGGCCCCGTGTGTGTGTGTGTGTGTGTGTGTGTGTGTGTGTGTGTGTGCTGATCGAGGTAAGGGAGTGCCGCACTGAAGCAAGGGAACATTAAATCACATCCTTTACTAAAGGGGCCTAGGTTGCTAGGCAAGGGTACTAAATTACCCCCTTCAGTTAGGGGCTAGGACACAGAGATGTGGCCCATGTTCTGTTCAGTGCTAAGGTTCCAGAAAACACAGATTGAGCATCAAAGTCAGGTTTTATTGCTTGTATCTGTACTGAATCTAACACACTAAATTAAACATGTCAGATGCATAAAACCACAACAATTCTCCAATTTGCTTTTTCATGGTATGGTATGTCTCTCCTCTCTCTCTCTCTGCAGTATTACTGGTACCATCCCCCACCTATCTCCTTTCACCATTTCTCACCAGGATGCCTGAAACTGTGACATTATGCTCTAGTGAATTACAAACACACACACACACACACACACACACACACACACACACACACACACACACACACACACACACACACACACACACACACACACACACACACACACACACACACACACACACTCAGCCAATGTGGCACATAAACAGTTTCTCCTCACAGCTCGACATCATCTCATCAGTCAGCCCTGCTGCACTCTCTGCTACTCATGCCAAGTAAATTGCTCACCATCCAACAGACAAGGATACTATGACATTTCATCTTCAACTGAATTTGTCTGATACACACTCCTGTTTCAGAGACCGAGAAAGAGAGTGAGACAGAGACACAGAGACTGATCCCCAATGACCGGACCGACTGATCTAGAAATTATAATTATTAGTTAGATATGATGCAAGGTGATTTACAGATCTCCTCAAACACACACAGATAAAGAGACCGAGACTGCGAAATCAATTGAATAAGAGGAATTGTTCAATTATTCATTGACAATTAACACTGAGTGACATTGTTGTAATCAACAATCAAGTGAACACTGCAAACAACCAAACCAAGATGGCCGCTTAGATGGAGTCTTCTGAGAAATAAACAGAGAGGATGAGTAGGTGTGGGCCACAGGAGAGAGACATTTTTCAGAGAAAAAGCCAGACAAAAATCAATGACATTTAGAGAGGCAGGGGAGGGAAAATAAAGACGATATCAGAACAGACAGTCACACGAACTCCGAGGAGGTGAGAGAGAGGAGAAAGATCAAGTGAAGTGAGTAAAAGCGAGGGAGTCAGGGGAAGCAATGTATTATACACAGTGCCTACAGAAAGTATTCACACCCCTTAACTTTTTCCACATTTTGTTGTGTTCGATTTTGTGTCAGTGGCCTACACACAATACCCCATCATGTAAACATGGGATTATGTTTTTACACATGTTTACAAATGAATACAAAATGAAAGGCTGAAATGGCTTGAGTCAGTAAGTATCCAACTCCTTTGTTATGGCAAAGCCTAGATAAGTTCAGGAGGAAAGATATGCTTAACAGGTCACTCTGTGTGCAATAATAGTGTTTAAAATGATTTTTGAATGACTACCTCATCTCTGTAGCCCACACATACAGATTGTAAGGTCCCTCCGTCGAGCAGTACATTTCAAACAAAGATTCAACCACAAAGACAAGGGAGGTTTTCCAATGCCTCGCAAAGAAGGGCACCTATTGGTAGATGGGTAAAATAAAGAAAAAATGCAGACATTGAATATCCCTTTGAGCATGATGTAGTTATGAATTACACTTTGGATGGTGTATCAATACACCCAGTCACTACAAAGATACAGGTGTCCTTCCTAACTCAGTTGCCGGAATGGAAGGAAACCACACCATGAGGCCAATTGTGAATTTAAAACAGTTACAGAGTTTAATGGCTGTGATAGGAGAAAACTGAGGATGGATCAACAACATTGTTGTTACTCCACAACACTAACCTAAATTACAGAGTGAAAAGAAGGAAGCATGTACAGAATAAAATGATTCCAAAACATGCATCCAATAAGGCACTAAAGTAAAACTACAAAAAATGTGGTGCAAATCCAACACAAACCATCACTGAGTACCACTTCAAACATCTTCCGGCGCCGACAGAGATGGCCGCCTCGCTTCGCGTTCCTAGGAAACTATGCATTTTTTTTTTTTTACGTGTTATTTCTTACATTAGTACCCCAGGTCATCTTAGGTTTCATTACATACAGTCGAGAAGAACTACTGAATATAAGATCAGCGTCAACTCACCATCAGTACGACCAAGAATATGACTTTCGCGAAGTTGATCCTGTGTTCTGCCTTTCAACCAGGACAACGGAATGGATCCCAGCCGGCGACCCAAAAAAACGACTTCGTAAAAGAGGGAAACGAGGCGGTCTTCTGGTCAGACTACGTAGATGGGCACATTGTGCCCCACTTCCTAGCATTCTTCTCGCCAATGTCCAGTCTCTTGACAACAAGGTTGATGAAATCCGAGCAAGGAAGCATTCCAGAGGGACATCAGAGACTGTAACGTTCTTTGCTTCACGGAAACATGGCTCACTGGAGAGACGCTTTCGGTGGCGGTGCAGCCAGCGGGTTTCTCCACGCATCGCGCCGACAGAAACAAACACCTTTCTGGTAAGAAGAGGGGCGGGGGCGTATGCCTTATGGCTAACGAGACGTGGTGTGATCACAGAAACATACAGGAACTCAACTCCTTCTGTTCACCTGATTTAGAATTCCTCACAATCAAATGTAGACCGCATTATCTACCAAGAGAATTCTCTTCGATTATAATCACAGCTGTATATATTCCCCCCCAAGCAGACACATCGATGGCTCTGAACAAACTTTATTTGACTCTTTGCAAACTGGAATCCATACATCCTGAGGCTGCATTCATTGAACCTGGGGATTTTAACAAGGCTAATCTGAAAACAAGACTCCCTAAAATGTATCAGCATATCGATTGCGCCACTAGGGCTGGCAAAACCTTGGATCACTGTTATTCTAACTACCGCGATGCATATAAGGCCCTGCCCCGCCCCCCTTTCGGAAAAGCTGACCACGACTCCATTTTGCTGATCCCTGCCTACAGACAGAAACTGAAACAAGAAGCTCCCACGCTGAGGTCTGTCCAACGCTGGTCCGACCAAGCTGATTCCACACTCCAAGACTGCTTCCATCACGTGGACTGGGACATGTTTCGTATTGCGTCAGGCAACAACATTGACGAATACGCTGATTCGGTGTGCGAGTTCATTAGAACGTGCGTTGAAGATGTCATTCCCATAGCAACGATTAAAACATTCCCAAACCAGAAACCGTGGATTGATGGCAGCATTCGCGTGAAACTGAAAGCGCGAACCACTGCTTTTAATCAGGGCAAGGTGACTGGTAATATGACCGAATACAAACAGTGCAGCTATTCCCTCCGTAGCGCTATCAAACAAGCTAAGCGTCAGTATAGAGACAAAGTAGAATCTCAATTCAACGGCTCAGACACAAGAGGTATGTGGCAGGGTCTACAGTCAATCACGGACTATAAGAAGAAATCCAGCTCAGTCACGGACCAGGATGTCTTGCTCCCAGGCAGACTAAATAACTTTTTTGCCCGCTTTGAGGACAATACAGTGCCACTGGCACGGCCTGCAACGGAAACATGCGGTCTCTCCTTCACTGCAGCCAAGGTGAGTAAAACATTTAAACGTGTTAACCCTCGCAAGGCTGCAGGCCCAGACGGCATCCCCAGCCGCGCCCTCAGAGCATGCGCAGACCAGCTGGCTGGTGTGTTTACGGACATATTTAATCAATCCCTATACCAGTCTGCTGTTCCCACATGCTTCAAGAGGGCCACCATTGTTCCTGTTCCCAAGAAAGCTAAGGTAACTGAGCTAAACGACTACCGCCCCGTAGCACTCACTTCTGTCATCATGAAGTGCTTTGAGAGGCTAGTCAAGGACCATATCACCTCCACCCTACCTGACACCCTAGACCCACTCCAATTTGCTTACCGCCCAAATAGGTCCACAGATGACGCAATCTCAACCACACCGCACACTGCCCTTACCCATCTGGACAAGAGGAATACTTATGTGAGTATGCTGTTCATCGACTACAGCTCGGCATTTAACACCATAGTACCCCCCAAGCTCGTCATCAAGCTCGAGACCCTGGGTCTCGACCCCGCCCTGTGCAACTGGGTACTGGACTTCCTGACGGGCCGCCCCCAGGTGGTGTGGGTAGGCAACAACATCTCCACCCCGCTGATCCTCAACACTGGGGCCCCACAAGGGTGCGTTCTGAGCCCTCTCCTGTACTCCCTGTTCACCCACGACTGCGCGGCAACGCACGCCTCCAACTCAATCATCAAGTTTGCGGACGACACAACAGTGGTAGGCTTGATTACCAACAACGACGAGACGGTCAACAGGGAGGAGGTGAGGGCCCTCGGAGTGTGGTGTCAGGACAATAACCTCACACTCAACGTCAGCAAAACTAAGGAGATGATTGTGGACTTCAGGAAACAGCAGAGGGAACACCCCCCTATCCACATCGATGGAACAGTAGTGGAGAGGGTAGTAAGTTTTAAGTTCCTCGGCATACACATCACAGACAAACTGAATTGGTCCACTCACACAGACAGCATCGTGAAGAAGGCGCAGCAGCGCCTCTTCAACCTCAGGAGGCTGAAGAAATTCGGCTTGTCACCAAAAGCACTCACAAACTTCTACAGATGCACAATCGAGAGCATCCTGGCGGGCTGTATCACCGCCTGGTACGGCAACTGCTCCGCCCACAACCGTAAGGCTCTCCAGAGGGTAGTGAGGTCTGCACAACGCATCATCGGGGGCAAACTACCTGCCCTCCAGGACACCTACACCACCCGATGTTACAGGAAGGCCATAAAGATCATCAAGGACACCTACCACCCGAGCCACTGCCTGTTCACCCCGCTATCATCCAGAAGGCGAGGTCAGTACAGGTGCATCAAAGCTGGGACCGAGAGACTGAAAAACAGCTTCTATCTCAAGGCCATCAGACTGTTAAACAGCAACCACTAACATTGAGTGGCTGCTGCCAACACACTGACTCAACTCCAGCCACTTCAATAATGGGAATTGATGGGAAAGGATGTAAAATATATCACTAGCCACTTTAAACAATGCTACCTAATATAATGTTTACATACCCTACATTATTCATCTCATATGTATACGTATATACTGTACTCCATCATCTACTGCATCCTTATGTAATACATGTATCACTAGCCACTTTAACTATGCCACTTTGTTTACATACTCATCTCATATGTATATACTGTACTCGATATCATCTACTGTATCTTGCCTATGCTGCTCTGCACCATCACTCATTCATATCTTTATGTACATATTCTTTATCCCCTTACACTGTGTATAAGAAATTCGTTTTGGAATTGTTAGTTAGATTACTTGTTGGTTATTACTGCATTGTCGGAACTGGAAGCACAAGCATTTCGCTACACTCGCATTAACATCTGCTAACCATGTGTATGTGACAAATAAATTTGATTTGATTTGATGTATACAAAAGTATGTGGACACCCCTTAAAATTAGTGGATTCGGCTATTTCAGCCACAGATGTTGCTGCCGGGTATCTAAAATCGAGCACACAGCCATGCAGACAAACATTGCCAGTAGAATGGCCTTATTGAAGAGCTCAGTGACTTTTAATGTGGCACCGTCATAGGATGGCAACTTTCCAGCAAGTCAGTTCGTCAAATTTCTGCCCTGCTAGAGCTGCTCCGGTCAACTGTAAGTGCTGTTCTTGTGAAGTGGAAACATCTAGGAGCAACAATGACTCAGCCGCAAAGTGGTAGACCACACAAGCTCACAGAATGGGACAGTCGAGTGCTAAGGCGCGTAGCACATAAAAATAATCTGTCCTCAATTGCAACAGTCACTATCGAGTTCCAAACTGCCTCTGGAAGCAATGTCAGCACAATAACTATTCATCTGCAGCTTCATGAAATGGGTTTCCATGGCCAAACAGCCGCACACAAGCCTAACATCACCATGCGAAATGCCAAGCATCGGCTGGAATGGTGTAAAGCTCGCCGCCATTGGACTCTGGTGCAGTGGAAACGCCTTCTCTGGAGTGATGAATCACCCTTCACCATCTGGTAGTTTGACGGACGAATATGGCGGATACCAGGAGAATGCTACCTGCCGAATGCATAGTGCCAACTGTAAGGTTTGGTGGAGGAGGAATAATGGTCTTGGGCTGTTTTTCATGGTTTGGGCTTGGCCCCTCAGTTCCAGTGAAGGGATCTTAACGCTACAGCATACAATTACATTCTAGACAATTCTGTGCTTCCAACTTTGTGGCAACAGTTTTTGAAGGACTTTTCCTGTTTCAGCATGACAATGCCCCCGTGCACAAAGTGAGGTCTGTCAGAAATGGTTTGTCAAGATCGGTGTGGAAGAACTTGACTGGCCTGCACAGAGCCCTGACCTCAACCCCATCGAACACCTTTGGGATGTATTGGAACGCCGACTGTGAGCCAGACCTAATCCCCCAAAATCAGTGCCCAACCTGACTAATGCTCTTGTGACTGAAAGGAAGAATGTCCCTGCAGCAATGTTCCAACATCTAGTGGAAGGCCTTCCCGGAAGAGTGGAAGCTGTTATAGCAGCAAAGTGGGGACAAAATCCATATTAATCCCCATGATTTTAGAATGAGATGTTCGACAAGCAGGTGTCCACATACTTTTGTAATGTAGTATATTTTAAAGCATGGTTGGTGGTGGTTGCATCATGTTATGGGCATGCTTGTTGTCGGCAAGAACTAGAGTTTTTTTAGGATGAAAATAAATGGAATAGAGCTAAGCACAGGCAAAATCCTAGAGGAAAATCTACTTTCCAAAAGACACTGGGAGACAAATTCAACGTTCAGCAGGACAATAACCAAAAACACAAGGCCAAATATACAATAGAGTTGCTTACCAAGATGACATTGAATGTTCCTGAATGGCCTAGTTACAGTTTTCACTTAAATCGGGTTGAAAATCTATGGAAAGACTTGAAAATGGCTCTCTAGCAATGATCAACAGCCAAATTGACAAATGAATTATTTGCAAATAATGTGCAAATACTGTACAATCCAGGTGTGCAAAGGCTCTTAGAGACTTACCCAGAAATATCCAAAGCTGTAATTGCTGCTAATTCTACAATTTATTGACTCATGGGTGTGAATACTTATACTTTAATTTTTCAATAAATTTGCAAACATTTCTAAAAACATGTTTTCACATTGTTATTATGGAGTGTTGTGTGTAGATGGGTAAAAAACAACAACATTTAATCCATTTTGAATTCAGGCTGTAACAAAATGTGGAATAAATCAAGGGGTATGAATACTTTCTGAGGGCACTGTAGACTACTGTCGAGATCTTACTCCGAGGGAGTAGTTTGCTGGGGTGAGAATGGTGCTGTTGACAGGTTTCGAGACCTCAAAGCCCACAAACCTTAAAACCTGCTCTCTTCCATTATCCTTGTGTACAGTCTATGGTTCCTCCACAGAGAATACAATGGACTTAACCGGACTTAGCTTCACAACCACGCCTCAACCAACGCAGGCTTAACAAGAAATGTATTCTCTTCCTTCTCCTTCCTTCTCCTGCCTGTTAGTCGATGACTCATTGCTAATAGAAGAACACATTACGTAGGGACGTACAGTAGGCCTCCGTGACTAGGGAATCTTCTGATGTTTAGCATCATGCTAACTGAGGATGATACTAGTGGACTGGCGTATTGCTCAGCAGGGTGGGACTGTAAATTAGATTTCAATAGATAATGAAGTTATCGATTTTGACAAATGAAAGGAAGGCAAAACTTGTAGAGATTACGAGCCTGGTCCCAGAGCTGCATATACTACAGTTGTTTTGGCACAAAACAGATCTGGGACTGGGCTAGTAGATTACGCCACCAAGACAACAACCTGTTCAAATAACCTACCCAAAATAACGAGGAGGAACATCTTGACTTTACTGTGTGTAAGCGGTTAGTGGTTTGTCTTTGGCTTACATGACAACATGGAGAATGTTTATGCAGAAACATGAACATTCGTTGATCTGCTACATCCATCTCCCAGCTGTGTGATTGGCACATTGAAAAAGCAATCCTCTCCAAGGTCTTAATGCTTTTTCTCCACGAACGTCACTTCATCCTACATCTCAACTCAAAATGTTATATTGGAACCAATGTTCGCTATATTTTTTTATCTGAGAAAATTTCAGGTCTGCTGACAGAAAACTGCATCTTCCGGCACAACGCGCTTAATGTTAACACTGAGGCTGTACCCGCTTTAAGTTAGTTTTAACAATGGTCAAGTAAGCTACTGTGGCTATTTGATCATAATGTAGGCCTACCAGAGTGTCTCAAAATACAACAAAATTAGACAAAAGCAAGCACTCTACCTTACTAGCTCTTCAAAGATGTCTAGAAATGCACACGTTTTGTGCTCTTGTAGGAAGCAATCACTCCCCCATTGCTGACTACAAATGATCTATAACTGGGCTGATAACTAACTAGCAAAGGATATGAACAAATGTACACACCTCGCTACATGTAACTCACTTTGATCTCAAAACAAGCTCATCTACCCACAACCGCTGATGCTGTAAAAACAGAGGGAACATTGATTGTAACCCCACTTCATCCTAATTCATTCAATGCAGAATTTAAGGATTCAAATTGACAATTTGTGAAAGAGCCAAACAGATCCACAAATGGCATCAATCTCTCACGTTTGCGATGACATGGCAGAGAAAAATGCCCTGAGCAACATGGAATGTGGTGGTTTCCAAGGCAACAGCATTTCCTCTGCCATGTTTATACAGAGACCGGCCGACTTGCCATCCTGTGCACCTGGGATACAACAGAACAATGCAAACATGCTGGGTAATTGCACATCAGATAAAAACTAGCTGTCGAGTGGCCATTATTGAACAGGTGACTATGTGCTGCTGCTGCTATGACAATCTAAACCTGGATTTAAAGCTGTACGATGGAGGTATATTGTGTGTGTTGTTGTCTCATCTAGACATGTCATATAAGCAAGGTTTAGGGTCCAGCTTTAAGAAATATCTCGTGCACAAACCAGTTTGTTCAAGCTCTGTAGTAATTGTTGCTGCTGTTATGACATTCTAAAACGGGATTTAAAGATGGACGATAGTAGTATATTCTCTGTGTGTTGTCTCAACTAGACCTGCAATACAGGATAGGCTAAGGGTTAAACTTTTAGAATGTCCATGCAACGGTAGTTTGTTCTCCATGTCCTGCCCATTTTCTATGGTATACATTATACGTGCCACTGCCACTAAATCAATCTCTCATTTGAAAGGCCTGAGCTAGATATCTTTCCCATTATGTATGATACCATAAAAAAATAAACTGAATGTACAAAATATTAGGAACACCTGCTCTTTCCATGACAGACTGACCAGATAAATACAGGTAAAAGCTACAGTGTGATCCCTTATTGATGTCACTTGTTAAATCCACTTCAATCAGTGTAGATGAAGGGGAGGAGACAGGTTAAAGAAGGATTTTTAAGCCTTAAAAATAATTGAGACATGGATTGTGTATGTGTGCCATTCCAGCTCTCTCTCCAGATTTTTAGAAGTTCAGCTGTGGAGCTATGAAGAAGACAGGATATTTCTTTTTAAATGACATTGCTGCAAAATAAAATCTCTGCTTAGAACACAAGATTGCACAGCTAACCAAACATTTCTGCTGAATACATGGTATATACTGTAAAGCTTTGATACAATAACCATGTTTCCATCCACATTTTGTATTTGAGTAAAATCATACTATATGAAAAAAAATCACAACAGCTGTGATGGAAACAGGATGTTACTGTACATTTTTATAAATGCCGACAGATCATTTGTTTGTTTCCACAGTGTGGGATATTTTTTGTGTTGGTAAAATTAGTTACAGTGGGTCAAAAAAGTATTTAGTCAGCCACCAATTGTGCAAGTTCTCCCACTTAAAAAGATGAGAGAGGCCTGTACTTTTCATCAAAGGTACACTTCAACTATGACAGACAAAATGAGGTGAAAAAGTCCAGAAAATCACATTGTAGGATTTTTAATGAATTTATTTGCAAATTATGGTGGAAAATAAGTATGCATGCGATTGTTATGGACGCTGTAGGAGAGAGGAATAACGTCGTAGGAGAGACAGAAAGTGAGTAAAAAACACGCTAAATATGTTTAGAACTACAAATGAGCAAGCTGCAGAGAGTGGCACAACACAGCGAATAAGAACCAGATATTTGAGGCCATACTCCTTCCTCCTTCAGCACTTTATGGACTCCATTGTTAATCCCCATCATAACAGAGGCATTGTCAGTCCCTGTCCCCAGGAGTTTGTCTTTTTTTAAGACAACACTTCTCCAGGAAAGCCACAACAGCACGGGCTATAGATTTGGCATCTCCTCCCTCCAACTCAACAAGCCCCAGAAATGTTGATACAATTGTCTGCTTGGTGTCACTAAAGTACCCCCAGGTACTTAAAAACACTTACATCTGTGGACTCATCGAGGAGGAGGCTGAAACGCTGGTCACCACATCTGCGACCAACATTTTCAGAAAGTATGTTGCTAGAACACCATTAATCATTTCTGTGCACTTTGTCCTGTGCATTTTGAAGTGGGTGGCAGCAGTGGAGTCTGAGAAAGCAGCTCTACATGCTTCTCCAATGTGATCACATCCCAGCATGGAACAGTGCGATAGCTAATGCCATGGTGGCCTCAGCCTTTTTTGCAGAGTCAACTTTTTAACCATAAATGGCAGCTTGTTTTGGGTGGAACTGTTATATAAGGCTTTGCCTTTCGTGTGTTGTTTTTTTACATCATTACGTTTGGCATAGAAATCAGCCTTACAATACAGGCAGTATGCCCGTGTATCAACTCCAATAAATGGCTTCAACCAGCCTCTGAATTCAGGGTTTGATTCCCACTCTTTTCTGTATTTTGGGTGTACAGTTTAGACTGAGACATGATGAGCTAGCCAGCTAGATGTTTAGCTTGTGTCACAGAGAGTGGACAAGTGGACAAGGTGAGTAAGTGACTGAGGCTGTGTGAGTCAAATGCAGTGATTTATTTTCGTGCAGTTTATTTATTTTAGACAAAAAACAGCAGCACCCACTGCTCGTTGAGAAGAGTCTCCAAAAGTCTCCAATAACACCAGAAAAAGTCGCTAGATTTGTCGCTAGTCGATTTTTTAAAAATTTGTCGCTAGAGGGGTCTGAATACTCGCTAAATATAGCGACAAAGTCACTAAGTTGGCTACACTGGCCAAGACCAGAGTAGGCACATTTGCTATTTAATGTAACAGTTTTTGTAGCAAAACTACGGTAGAGTTGAAAAAGCGATGGAAACACGTTTAACTTTAGATTTTTATTCGGTACATGAAAAATGTTGTGTGCACGCACTGAATGGAAAATGCGCATCTTTTCTTTTTTCAGATTTGAGAATATTTGCATTAAAATCTGTAGCCAATTGGATGGAAACCTAGCTATTAATTAAGTGGCCAAGAATAATTATATTGTTTTGAAAATTGTGAATTTACACTTGATATCCCAATTCACTAAATTCACCTTCACTCTTTCTGTGTGAAACATTCAATTAGCTTAAATCAATTAGTTGATCTAAAATTGGATTATTTGTGATTTTCATAGTTTTATCACAGGTTGTACTCTGTCTCACTAGGGTTGCAAACATGGCCAGCAAAATCCATGGAATATTTAAAAAAAATTATAAGTCAGAAACTTGGCGTGCCTAGCTAGTTGGGGGGGGGTTCTCTGACACAGACTGTGTGTACCCATTGAACCCACTCAAGGCCATCCTGCCATGGAATAAATAGCAATACAGTGAAAAAGCCTTCAACACAGTGACTTAACTGTGAGCACCATCTGCTGGGGTTAATGCTCCAGTACACTTTAATTGAAGGTTATCAATTGTCAATAACATTGACTTTTGTGCTTATGTCAACAATTGCAGGTTAGTATGTCACTGCAAATATATCAACATATAGTATATTGATGGTATAATAAGGGGTATTGAGGGTTTGTGCATTGAGTATTTCACAATTGCTTTTGCAGGGGTGCTTCATGTAATGGAGGCTAGTTTGTTTTGCCATTACTCATCCACGAAAGCCTAAAGAAGACCAAAATATGTAATATGTGAAAAAAGTTTATTACAAGACAATTTTTATGCCAATTGTTTATCCCAATAGACAGTTGAGTATTTTAGACCATCATGTCATGGTTAAAAAAAACGTGGAGCTTGCTTGCAAATGAACTCTGGGATCACAGTTATGGCAATCATTTCTCTGTGAATACATCATGGCAATCTCCAAACGGATCTCCAAACAGCCTCTGTTCTATTCCACCAAAGGAGAGTAAGTGGAACTCCTGTTTGGTAAGTCTACCTTTAAATGGTGATGTATGATCTGTCAGTCAAAAAAAGTTGCTTAAAAACTCCATCAAAAGTGAGCTGACCTATTTAACGTAAGAGCAATTTGAATGATTCCTCACCAATTAGTGGTTGTAATTAACACAGAATGTTTCTGAGTGAAAAGATGTTGAAGGAAAAACATGAAGGTGTTCAAACAAAGGTGTAACAAAGGTGTGAATGTGTCATAAAACATGATTAATTTCTAGCTTAGTCACGACATACAGTAGGCCAGTCACTAGACTACACGGCTCCCCAGACACATATAAAGGCTACACTTCTAGTGCTGTGAATCAGATATCTAGACTAGGATCTTCAAATATACCAACATACCAGACCAGAACCTCTACATGGCCAGGAAATTAACTTTTTTTAATCACACAAGGTGATAGCATCTTTGCTCTTGGCTTCAGCAACACACACACACGCCTCCCATTTTGCATATTTAATGCATTCATTTCACAGGCACCTAAATATAGCCCCTACCTGGAGTGCATCCCAAATGGCACTTTACTCACTATATCGTACACTACCTTTGACCAGGGCCCATAGGGAATAGGGTTACATGTGGGACACACCCCTGGAGTGCAGCAAATACAGTAAATACCACAGACTAGTCCCATGGAGAATCATAAAAGAGTAAATTAATAACTATGTTTTTAATAACAGAATGACAAGGACAATCTGCTTCAGCTGGGGACTGGGCACCATGCAATCATGCTGAAGTGTAGCACTTTGGGTCAAAGGGATGGCGTCCTTTAATAAAGGCCTAATGGGCGGGAGCTGGAAGCTATGCTCATAAGGGGGAATTCCTGACCAGAGTTATGCATGCGTAAATGGAACATAATTCCCTTCTTTATGGACTTTTTTCTCTCGACGCATCTGCTGACCTAAGACTAAGCATGGGAATGGCATGCTATTCACCTGCTATTTGTTTGGGGTGGAGACCAAAGATATGAACGTGGCGAGGTGTGTCTACAGATACGCCGCATTCCAACCTAGACTTAATTCCCTAATAATTCCACCACCTTTATGTGCGATAAAGCGATGAATAAGGTCAAGCAACCTGTTGGTTCCAAGTGGAAAACCATCAAATGTATTTTTCCCAGATAGAAATAAAACCATTCTCCATGAAATGTAATTTACAAATTGATCAGAGCGATTGATAAGATGAGTAAGCCGTTTGGATAAGGGGATTGTAAACATAAATGACCATTTAAAAAAATCTATAAATCTATTTTATCTTGTGATCGCTGGAGATAAATGTTAAACAAGTCATAATGGCAGCAAACTGAAGCATACATAGCTTATCACCATTTCCACAGTGAAGTTTATTAAATGCTGGCCTTTATCATTTGCAAGGATGAAAGGGACTCACTCTATAGGCTTCTGTTGACATGCGCAAATAACAGTATAGTGCCAAACCTACCTATTCAGACCCCTTGACTTTTTCCACATTTTGTTAGGTTACAGCCTTATTCTAAAATTGATTAAATTGTTTCCCCCCCCTCATCAATCTACACACAATACCCCATAATGACAAAGCAAAAACAGTTTTTTTAGAAAAACTGAAATTTTACATTCACGTAAGTATTCAGACCCTTTACAAAGTACTTTTGTTGAAGCACCTTTGGCAGCGATTACAGCCTCGAATCTTATTGGGAATGACACTACAAGCTTGGCACACCTGTATTTGGGGAGTTTCTCCCATTCTTTTCTGCAGATCCTATCAAGCTCTGTCAGGATGGTTGGGGAGCGTCGCTGCACAGCTATTTTCAGGTCTCTCCAGAGATGTTAGATCGGGCTCAAGTCTGGGCTCTGGCCGGGTCATTCAAGAACATTCAGACACTTGTCCCGAAGCCACGCCTGCATTGTCTTGGCTGTGTGCTTAGGGTCATTGTCCTGTTGGAAGGTGAACCTTCGCCCAGGTCTGAGGTCCTGAGCCCTATGGAGCAGGTTTTCATCAAGGATCTCTCTGTACTTTGCTCCTTTCATCTTTCCCTCATTCCTGACTAGTCTCCTAGTCCCTGCCGCTGAAAAACATCCCCACAGCATGATGCTGCCACCACCATGCTTCACTGTAAGGATGGTGCCAGGTTTCCTCCAGATGTGACGCTTGGCATTCAGGCCAAAGAGTTCAATCTTGGTTTCACCAGACCAGACAATCTTGTTTCTCATGGTTTGAGTCGTCTAGTCCTCTAACTCCAAACGGGCTGTCATGTGCTTTTTACTGATGAGTGTCTTCCGTCTGGCCACTCTACCATAAAGGTCTGATTGGTGGAGTGCTGCAGAGATGGTTGTCATTCTGAAAGGATCTCCCATCTCCATAGAGGAACTCTGGAGCTCTGTCAGAGTGACCTTCAGGTCCTTGGTCACCTCCCTGACCACCTCCCTCACCCCAGAGAATGCGATTCCACTGCTCCAGAGGCCAATGGCGGCGAGCTTTACACCATTCCAGCCGATGCTTGGCATTTCGCATGGTGATGTTAGGCTTGTGTGCGGCTGTTTGGCCATGGAAACCCATTTCATGAAGCTGCCGATGAATAGTTATTGTGCTGACATTGCTTCCAGAGGCAGTTTGGAACTCGATAGTGACTGTTGCAATCGAGGACAGATTATTTTTTATGTGCTATGCGCCTTAGCACTCGACTGTCCCATTCTGTGAGCTTGTGTGGTCTACCACTTTGCGACTGAGCCGTTGTTGCTCCAAGATGTTTCCACTTCACAAGAACAGCACTTACAGTTGACCGGGGCAGCTCTAGCAGGGCAGAAATTTGACGAACTGACTTGTTGGAAAGGTGGCATCCTATGACGATGCCACATTGAAAGTCAGTGAGCGCTACATGCAATGTTTGTCTATGGAGATTGCATGGCCATGTGCTCGATTTTTATACACCTATCATTAACGGGTGTGGCTGAAATAGCCAGATCCACTACTTTGAAGGGGTGCCCACATACTTCTGTATATATAGTGAACTTAGTGCGGAAAGTGTCGCCAAACCATATTTAAAATTATTCATAACTACTTTCCTAACCCTAAATGATATACAAGATCAGAGTATTTTTAAATATATCAATTTGTCACACCCTGAACTGTTTCACCTGTCTTCGTGCTGTCACCCATCTTCCTCATTATCCCCAGTGTATTTATACATGTGTTCTCTGTTTGTCTGTTGCCAGTTAGTCTTGTCTTGTCAGGTCTTACCAGCGTGTTTTCCCGTCTCTCTGTCTTCTCAAGTTCTATTTCCTAGATTCCCCGGTTTTGACCATTCTGCCTGACCCGAGCCTGCACCTTATAGACTCTGCCTGTCTTTGACCTGTCTATTGTCTGCACCCTGTTCGGGTCAATAAACATCTGTGACTCTAGCTGTCTGCATCTGGGTCTTATCCTGAGTTCTGATACCAATTAGTGCTGAAAAGGAGAAGAATATGTGTATATTTAGGCCTACGTGGCTTTAATTCATTGATCCGTAATATTCTGAACTGTTCTCCATATATTCCATGGAGTATGTTGAGAAAATGCTAATTAAAAAAGGTACACTAAATGTAAAGGGATGGCTTTAGATAAATTTACTGAAAAACATTTTGAATGAACTTCACGAGAAAATCTGTTGGTTGGAGGGTTTTCAGCGGTTGAATTCAATTTATTCAGGGCACGCATGGGAACCAGGCCTGCAAAGCCTGTTATGCACCTACATAAGGTAAGTCTGAACATCAACTTCTGAGAAGTGTGTAGGAAAGGCGTAAATCTGAATTGGACCCATAGTATATAACACAGTCTGCATTGGCAGAGCAGCATTTACGGGGATACGGACGAAGTTATTCATACTTCTTGCTCTTCACCGAGCAGAGCAGTACTGTTGTGAAGGAAGTTGTCAAGGAAGTAAGTTTGTGTTTATACAGGACCTCCCGCCCCCACCTCCCATCAACCAATCATGGCAATGCGGAGCTATACAGAGCCCTATGCATTGTTACAAAATTTGGGCGGCACATGGTGATGCAGCACGAAACTCAATTGGCCTCTGCGTGCCTCCGGAGGATCCGCATTTGCGTCACACCATCCATACGGCCCCTATGAATTTTTTTTTTTTAAAGCATAAATTGTCTCTTAGTTTCCCTGGCATGGTTAACCACATACTTAGGGATGTGGCGGTGATGAGATTTTGTCAGATGGTGATTGTCAAGCAAATATCTGCCGGTCTCACGGTAGGTAATCAACGTTAACTAACATAAATACATTTAGCATCTCATCGCTTCCACGCATAGTCTACAAGCCACTGATGCAGAACTTTGGAACATCTACATTTAAATAAGTCTAATAGATCCATGTAATATAGCCCACACCATCACAATAAATACATTATTTATTTTAGACAGGACTAAAGAAACATGATATGAAGAAAATGTAGTCTATTTCAGAAGAACAGAATAGCATACTCTGAGTTATCCTTATGTTAGGTCCTGATCTGGTTATGCCATATGGCTGTGGGCTACACTAGTTAATTTAGCAGACAATATTTGCTTAGAATTCCATGGCATTCTTTTATACTATTTTATAGTATGAAGAATACAACTGAACATAGCTGAATAAAATAGAAAGGATATTTTCTCCATCGGGACTTAAAAATAGATATATTGAATATTAAAACATACAATCAACCTGTAGTGAAGCCACTCAACATTTACATTGCATTCAGTCATCTAACAGACTCCCATCCAGAGCGACCCACAGGCGCAACCAGGGTTAAGCGCCCCGCCCAAGGGCACGTCGACAGATCTCCCACCAAGTCGAAACGGGGACCCGAACCAGCAACCTATCGGCCACCGGCCCAAGCTCCCAACTGCCAGGCCACCCACCACCAGGCCACCAACCATCCAAGATCCCCTCCCACCCCACAGTTCCCTGTAATCAGGTCTTTGTCACAGGCTACAAGTGAAGACAGACACATTGGGGACACAACTGTGATCATCCTTATCCAATTCTGAGGTGCATTTTGAAGATATTGGAAGAACTGTCCACCTGTACTTTTCATCAGTCAACAAAATGAGCCTAATGAACAGCAAAGGCAGTAGCCTATGTCAATCTACTATCCCCCCATAGTACAAAAACTAACCTATTCTATTCTGTATAAATATTCCAAGCATAGTCTGGGATGTGATAGATTCCAAATTAATACAACCACTACCATCAAAAAAAAGTTTTCAAGCAATGTGGCTGACACAACAGATCAGAACATTTAGCTTAAAATGTTGATAAACTATTAGGCTATTTCTTCACATTATAAGCGCAGTAAAGCGCATATGTTCGAAAATACTGTCAATTAGCGGTAAAAAACACCATTCTCAAAAGTCAACTCCAATACAAATATGCATGTAATGCTTTCATTAAAAAGGTGCATTTTTATAGTATGCATGCCAGTTAAGCCCTACACTCATTGTAAAACTGATTAATGTGCTTCATTTTAAAAAGTTGTTTGGCCACTTTAGTTGTGATACAAACCTTATCAGGCCTATGGGCTTGGCTACATGAGGTGTGTGACTATTATTTGAAAAAGGTCGCAAAAAAAAGGCATGTGCTGTTTCTTGCCTTACTGCACACCAGCTGGGCATCATTCACACGTGATAATATATAATTCACAAGTGATAGGCTAATATACCCATCAGACTATTCTTGATTTAATCTTTTGTCTTTACATATACTAAATAATATATGTGTGAAATTTGTTTGAATTTAGAATGGACCAGGGGCAGGGGGAAAAATACATGTCATCTATGCACTTAAATAGCGAATTAAGGATGCTTTTCCCATGGTTCATTATCATGCCAGCCAGGTAGACTATACTCCTGTTATAAAGAGAAGCAATGTGCTTAATATTAGGAAGGTTGAGAAATAAATATAGTATGCCTAGCCTGTAGAAAGCTGATGGGATCCTCCTATTTTTAATAGAGAACATCACTCTGTTTTCTCACGCAATTTCTTAGCCTATTGAAATGTTGCGCAACATGAGCTCATGGGCTCTCATGGAGTAATTACATTTTCGAATACATTTGCATTGATGACAGAGTGATTAGAGGGACAATAGAGTGCTGAGTACCAGGCAGTTAGCAAGTTTGGTAGCCTACTAATGACCATCAGCAGCATCAGAGCTTGGAGAAGCCTAATTAACATGACTAAATGGTTACGTGGAATTTGACTGCCTTCACAACTTGTGACCGCCGGTGTGGCGGTAATACGGTCACCGTAACAGCCCTACACATACTGACGTTTTAGCATTTGTGGCACAAATACCATTCAAGTCATGGGACCGATATTACCAATTTTCACACATCATCTTCAAATCATCTATAAGTGACTTTGTTGAGATTCACAATCAATGTTAAATACTTGTGGACGTTATGCGCAAAAAATGCTAATATTGGTCCTATAATTTGAATGGGACTTGTTGTCACAAATGCTAAAACGTTAGCATATGGAAACGGTGCCATGAAAACGAATGAAATCTTGTCATATCTTGTCCATATGCTGCTTAAAGGGTAAGGAACCCAGTGTGTCATTTTGTAATTTAGGAGAACTATCCCTTTAAGTATAAAAATGGGATTACCCGATAAATGTATAAACGTTGCCACATTTTTGCAAAAGCACCAGATGTGGCTTAATGACCTTTTATAACACCCTCTATGTAGTACTATAACTTTGCTTATGAATGATTAGTTAACCATGATGTTGTGATTGTGGAGACTATGAAGCCTTTATAATTTGTTGTTATGCCTGTTTTAAAGGTGTGACCAATGAAACAAACACCTACAAAGCACAGATGCAAAAGTTGGACCTTTATGAGGTTCTTATTTTACATGGAAAATTGTTTGTGGTCCTTCCAATGCAGCCATGCAGGCACATATCAAATAACAAATGTTGTTGTGACATCAATGTTTCCTATTTTAAGAAGAAAGCATCAATGTAAAATTGACAGCTCAAGCAAAGGCAGCTGGGATGACCAGTCCTGTCCTGACCTGCATATTTTACTCTAGCTTTCTCACTGGAGCCATAGACCGGCCCTCTTGCCATGTCAGAAAAAAATACAGTATTTGGAAGGCCATTTAGGCTATAAAGTATTACTTATACAGTAATCTTGGTACCCTGAACCAAACGGTGACACAAGAGACTTATACTGCATAAGTGTCTACCCTGACTTGGGCATTTTAATAGTGTTACCAGTGCTCCTTTTCTCCAATGCACTTTTTGCATTGCACTTAGAGCAGGTTGGGGTTAATGCCTGCAGCAATCAATGAACTGCAGATAAGAGCAGAAGTGACAGGTAGGCAGACTGCCCTTTCCTCTGCCCTGCACTCTTCAACCAAATCAAATCAAATCAAATAGATCCATAGATCCAGGATCCAAGAGAATACACTCGACACACACACTAAGCTACAAACTAGTTTCAATAGCAAGTTCAATAGCAGCATCAGCATCTCCCCCTACTCCCTCATCAATCTCAAATAACATGAATACAACAATACTGATAAATAATACAGTACAATTGAATAGCACTGTCTAGACCTGCAATGATTAGACCCAACAGAGCATTGTGTAGGGTCAAACATCAGATTCAGACAGCACAGTAAATCAACTGAATTATTTAAATGGCAAACTTTATATCTCAGATATTCATTTTTTGTTAATCAATAACATTTTATTAGTGTAATATAGCAGTGAATATCGGTTGATAGCAGCCTACTAATTGTCTTAGTTTGCCTTCACTTTCTTAACCTTTTGCCAAGTGGTCAAAAATGGAAATTATATTCATCACAATTCCCTAATTGCCCTTCAAGAGTAGGCTATACAGACAAGGCCACTTGAAACGACCTTTCTGGAGAGCAGCATTCTGTGAACACAAGCCACTTCGCCCTACACACACACCGTCCTCTTCAGCACCACGGAGCTGTCCGGTCCGCGGTTCTGCAAATATATAGAAAACGAACGATCCTTACGTAGACTATTATGAAGATTATTATGCCTTGTTTAATTTGTAGTATCAATTTACAGCAACAATCTATCGCATATTTTCCCCTCCTATCATGTTTTGTTGACTAGGCACTGTAAACTGATTTCTAATAGGACAGCGTTTTGGACGAATAGGCTATGCTACACACGAGTGAGTGGTCAGCCCCATTCGCGTTCAACTCAGATTAGGAATTTAAAATGTAGCCTATAGCCTAGATAGAATACTGAACAATTACGCTATGTGATAGCAATCTGTCAATAAATAAACCCACTCTAACATAATATGCATATCGCTTCTGCGGCCTAGTCCCATTTAAATCCCCAACACCAAATCACTGTAAGATTCAGAGCTTCAGCCCTGATGGCCTTGTCGTTGGTAGCAGCATACGGCATTTTTCCCAAGCAAATAATCTAGGACTCAAGAAAATACACAACTATGACTGTTCAAACACATATTTTTCAATCGAAGTAAGCTATGTTGGAGACATTGTTTATTCGAACGTCCCCAAGCCTATAAAGCCCGTTCAAGCGCCGCTTCCTCTCCATCTTGACAGGCAGGAAATTGCATCCACCTCGCACCTCCCCCATAAACTGCCCATGATATTTCAATATGACAACATTTAACATAACCGCGACACACGCAAGCGGCGACGGGTTTTTGCACCTACCTTTTGTAGTCGGAGGAGAAAATCCCTCCGCTGGCCGGGTCGTGGCCATATTCGGGCTCCCCGACATTCGAGGAGCCCCCTTTTTCATCATTGAAAGCGGAGCTAGCAGACATTTCAGCAGCTTCTTTGGAACACAATGATGGAGATTTAGTGCGGCGGTCAGGGCACCTCTTAAAGGCACACTACCCGCTATCTCCCCTCTATTCTCTGTGACACACCGTCACCAAGTAGACTAGGTTATCCCCAACACTGGAGCTACGTAAGCCTACAGTCGACAACATAAGGTCTGGGGACTCATAACAAGTTGCGTAGATTTCTGTGTGCGCCATTTCTGAAAAGTCTGCGCATGTACACAAATATTGAGATTTATTAAACTTGCCATATATATACATGTTTGTATTATAAATCAGACCTGTCGTAAAACTGTGCACATGAACGAGCATTAAAACTCCGTTTGGAAAATGCCCAACATTCACCTTTTATGGTGACAATAACGCCATTTTTTTGCTGTAAAATGTGAAACTATTTGAATTAGGCCATGGCAGTTTCTATAAATATATATATATATATAGTGGCAGACCAGGGGGTTTGGTCAAGACGTTTACACAGAGAGTAGGATTAGCTCGGTTTCAATGGTGTTTATTTAAATAATCAATCAAAATTATAGGATAGGTTTCCCCCATGAGACCCTCTCCGGGATACCGTCTTCTGGGCTCCGGGTCTTGCTGTATCCTGTCGTGCACAAAAACTGAACTCCCTCCTCTTAGCTCGGGCACCGTGTCCAACTATACGGAAGTCACCTTTCTTCCCCCAGTCCCTTCATTTGTGTGCTGCCCTGGCAGCTTTATGGGACTCGTACACGCTGATGAGCAATCAGCCCTTGATTTACCCACCAACCGCAATCAGCCCCAATTAGTCCTGGCCGGAGAGCCCGTCGAGACCTGGCACGTTCAGCAGAGGGAGCCATCCCCTCGTGATGTAGACTCCCGTCTGCCACCAGGCCTCGACAAGTCTCCCCCTGGTGGCTGACCTGCCTTACGCCGCAATATAGTACCACTCAAAGTTCGGACACATCTACTCATTCCATGGTTTCTCTTTATTTATACTATTTTCCACATTGAAGTCAATATGCCTTGTCTATTGCTGTTTTGGTTAGTCATTTTTTGTCTTATTTCACTGTAGAGCCTCCAGCCCTGCTCAATATGCCTTAGCCCTTATCTTCCACCCCCACACATGCAGTGACCACACCTGGCTAAATTGGTGCCTCTAGAGACAAAACCTCTCTCATCGTCACTCAATGCCTAGGCTTACCTCCACTGTACTCACATCCTACCATACCCTTGTCTGTACATTATGTCTTGAATCTATTCTTCCACACCCAGAAACCTGCTCCTTTTACTCTCTGTCTGAACGTACTAGATAACCAGTAATTTTATCCTTTAGCCGTACTCTTATCCTACTCCTCCTCTGTTTCTCTGGTGATGTAGAGGTGAATCCAGGCCCTGCAGCCCCTAGCACCACTCCCATTCCCCAGGTATTCTCATTTGTTGACATCTGTAACCGTAAAAGCATTGATTTCATGCATGTTAACATTAGAAGCCTCCTCCATATGTTTGTTTTATTCACTGCTTTAGCACACTCCGCCAACACAGATGTCCTAGCCGTGTCTGAATTCTGGCTTAGGAAGGCCACCAAAAATCCTGACATTTCCATCCCTGACTATAACAATTTCCGACAAGATAGAACTGCCAAAAGGGGGCAGGGTTGCAATCAACTGCAGCGATAGCCTGCAGAGTTCTGTCATTCTATCCAGGTCTGTGCCCAACCAATTCAAGCTTCTACTTTTAAAACTCCATCTTTCCAGAAACAAGTCTCTCACTGTTGCCGCTTGTTATAGACCCCCTTCAGCCCCCAGCTGTGCCCTGGACACCATATGTGAATTGATCGCCCCCCATCTATCTTCAGATTTTGTACTGTTAGGTGACCTAAACTGGGATATGCTTAACACTCCAGCCGTGCTACAATCTAAGCTCGATGCCAACAATCTCACAAAAAATAATCAAGGCGCCTACGAAGGGAAAAACCCTAAATCCGTAACCATGGGCCCTCTAAATACACCTCTGCTGTCTTCAACCAGGATCACAGAGATCACTAGCCTAGAGCGAACCAATTTTCTAGTTAGCTAGCCAGCTATTGTCGTTTTTTAAGGTAACGTAACGCAATCAACCTGCTAGCTAGCCAGCTAGACCTGTAAAGTCCATAGAGAATAAGAGCACCTCCTCCCAGCTGCCCCGAATAGCAGCACTGTAGAAACTATTACACTGCCGACGGTTTTCCGACTTGATTAGTGTAGTGTCAATTTTTTCAGCCACTACCAGCTAGCCTACAAAGTCAAAAACGAATCAGCCACTGGAATCTAAAGCAAAAATCCAGAAAATACATTGTAGCATTTTTCAATCATTTTAGCATCAATAAGATTCTGATACATCAGAAAAGCAGAACTTGAACATTTGAGTACAGAGTCCACTTGTTTCATTCCAATCTCCTTTGCATTCTTGACCTCTTTGCACACACTGTCAACTATGTGTTATCTATCCCTGTTCTCTCCTCTCTGCACAGACCATACAAAGGTTTCCACACTGGGCGTGGCCGCGGCCACCCTAATCTGGTGGTCCCAGCGCGCACGACCCACGTGGAGTTCCAGGTCTCCGGTAGCCTCTGGAACTGCCGATCTGCGGCCAACAAGGCAGAGTTCATCTCAGCCTATGCCTCCCTCCAGTATTCGACTTCTTGGCACTGACGGAAACATGGATCACCACAGATAACACTGCTACTCCTACTGCTCTCTCTTCGTCCGCCCACGTGTTCTCGCACACCCCGAGAGTTTCTGGTCAGCGGGGTGGTGGCACCGGGATCCTCATCTCTCCCAAGTGGTCATTCTTCCTCTCCCCTTACCCATCTGTCTCATCGCCTCCTTTGAATTCCATGCTGTCACAGTTACCAGCCCTTTCAAGCTTAACATCCTTATCATTTATCGCCCTCCAGGTTCCCTCAGAGTTCATCAATGAGCTTGATGCGATAAGGTGTTCCTGAGGACGTTGTCACCTCTCACAGTCCTGGGCGACTTAAACCTCCCCACGTCTACCTTTGACTCATTCCTCTCTGCCTCCTTCTTTCCACTCCTCTCCTCATTTAAACCTCACCCTCTCACCTTCCCCCTACTCACAAGGCAGGCATTTTACGCCCGACCTCATCTTTACTAGATGCTGTTCTTCCACTAACCTCATTGCAACTCCCCTCCAAGTCTCCGACCACTAACCTTGTATCCTTTTCCAGTCTCGCTCTCATCCAACACTTCCCACACTGCCCCTACTCGGATGGTATCGCGCCGTCCCAACCTTCGCTCTCTCTCCCCGCTACACTCTCCTCTTCCAAAAATCATCTCTTCCCACTGATCATACCTTCTCCAACCTATCTCCTGATTCTGCCTCCTCAACCCTCTCTCTTCCCTTTCTGCATCCTTTGACTCTCTATGTCCCCTATCCTCCAGGCCGGCTCGGTCCTCCTGACTCCCGCTCTACGGCTCGATGACTCATTGCTAGCTCACAGAACAGAGCTGGGGCAGCCGAGCGGATTTGGAGGAAAACTCGCCTACCCCTGCGGACCTGGCATCCTTTTACTCCTCATCTCTCTACATTTTCCTCCTCTGTCTCTGCTGCTAAAGCCAGTGGGAAGGTGAACCACTCTAAATTCCAAGCATCTGCCTCTAACCCTAGGAAGCTCTTTGCCACCTTCTCCTCCCTACCTGAATCCTCCCCCTCCCCCCTCCTAAGTCTCTGCAGATGACTTCGTCAACCATTTTGAAAAGAAGGTCACGACATGTGGATCCTCGTTTGCTAAGTCAAACGACCACCGCTGGTTCTGCTCACACTGCCCTACCCTTTGCTCTGACCTCTTTCTGCCCCTCTTTGTCTCCAGATGAAATCTCGCTTGGTTGATGACGGCCATGCCGCCCAACAACCTGCCCGGTTGACCCTATGTTTGGTCCTGTCCTCTTCTCCAGACCATTTCCGGAGACCTTCTCCCTTACCTCACTTTGCTCATCAACTCATCCCTGACCGCTGGCTACTTCTCCGTCCAGTGGTTCCGTCTTCAAGAGAGCGAGAGTTGCACCCCTTCTGAAAAAACCTACACTCGATCCCTCCGATGTCAACAACTACAGACCAGTATCCCTTCTTTCTGTTTCTCTCCAAAACTCTTGAACGTGCCGTCCTTGGCCAGCTCTCCAGCTATCTCTCTCAGAATGACCTTCTTGATCCAAATCAGTCAGGTTTCAAGACTAGTCATTCAACTGAGGACCTGAGCCTTCTCTGTATCACGGAGGACTACCTGACATGATGACTCCTAACTGTCCCTCTCCTCTGCTCTCATCCTTCTAGACCTATCGGCTGCCTTCGATACTGTGAACCATCAGATCCTCCTCTCCACCCTCTCCGAGTTGGGCATCTGTTCTGCCCATTATTATTCGACCATACCTGACATTTATGAACATTTGAACATCTTGGCATGTTCTGTTAGAATCTGTCCCGGCACAGCCAGAAGAGGACTGGCCACCACTGGTGTCCCCCAGGGCTCTGTTCTAGGTTTTCCTATTCTCGGGATACACCAAGTCACTTGGCTCTTCATACACCTGCATTGCTTGCTGTTTGTTTTAGGCAGGTTTCTGTACAGCACTTTGAGATATCTCCTTTACCCCCTTCTGATAAACCAGGTGATTTGATTTGATTTGATTTGTCTGCATGTCTGGCAGACATATCAGTGTGACCAGGGATGACGGATCACCACCTCAAGCTGAACCTCGGCAAGACGGAGCTGCTCTTCCTCCCGGGAAGGACTTGCTCCATGATCTCGCCATCACTTGACAACTCCATTGTGTCCTCCTCCCAGAGCATTAAGAACCTTGGCGTGATCCTGGACAACACCCTGTCGTTCTCAACCAACATCATGGCGGTGGTTGCCTGTAGGTTCATGCTGCTTGCCATTGTCCTGTAGCCCATCCCAGCCTTGTGCAGGTCTACAGGATTTTATCCCCGATGTCCTAATCACAGCTCTCTGGTCTTGGCCATTGTGGAGAGGTTAGTCTGTTTGATTGAGTGTGTGGACTGGTGCTTTTATGCCTGTGCCATTAAACAGGTGCAGTTCATCCAGGTAATGAGTGAAGAACAGATACTTATGTTTCAACCTAAAATGCAAATAAATTTCTGAAAAAACATACAATTTGATTTTCTGGATTTTTGTTTTGGCTTCCAGTTGAAGTGTACCTATGATACAAGACCATGGTGCAGACCTCTACATGCTTTGTAAGTAGGAAAACCGGCAAAACCAGCAGTATCAAATACTTGTTCTCCAGGCTCTGATCAGGCCCTACACCCAAGCAAGGGCACTGCGTTCATCCACCTCTGGCCTGGCCAACATCTCAGCACCACTGAGCAACTTTTCTTTTCAGTTTGTGTTATTGACTGTCAACGTTTGTTTATGTGTAACTCTGTGTTGATGTTTTTGTGGAACTGCTTTGCTTCACGACGCCAGGGCAGCAGTTGTAAATGAGAACTTGTTCTCAACTGAAACCCCACCTGGTTAAATAAAGGTAGGAAAGGCATGATAAACAGTGTTTAAACCCTTTACAATGGAGATTTAGATGTACTATTATAAAGTGGCTGTTCCACTGGATGTCAGAAGGTGCAATTCAATTTGCCATGTCTATCTGGAGGCATGATTAGGCAAATGACTAGTTAAATGTTTAAATGTAAATGTAATGAATTGTTTTATTATTGTTTCTCCTTACTGTTAGAAAACCTAGCTAGCTAGCTTGCTGGATAGCAAATAATTGTTATTTACATCTGTTTGGAATCCTATCTTGCGTCATGCCTATAATTTTGTGAGATTGAATCGCACCCGCTGTTTGGAATCCTATCTTGCGTCATGCCTATAATTTTGTGAGATTGAAACGCACCCGCTGTCATAACCAATGTCAACCCTTGTAAATTATGTTACATAGCTAGCTAGAAGAGGTTTTACAATCAAGATAAAATAGATGTCCTATTGTTAAACCTCTTCTCTTTTTAGTCATAGATATGGCTATCGGTAGCTGTTTAGCTAGCTAGATACCTAATTTAGCAAACAGAGAAATCATTAGATTTTCCCAGAGCAAGAGGCACCACCCCACTCGAGTTATAGAGTTTCAGAGACTTTTAGCAATTAACGAAAAACGCTGAAAGACCTCCAATGGCTCTATCAAACAAGGATAACCATATCTACACACAAAAAAACATGCAGTGCGATCGGTATAATATGGAGCCTTCCCGAAATGTCACAAAGCAGGACCACATTTATTTTCAGATGTCCTCAATATAACAGAAGTCCTCATTGGGTGTATAGTTTGGCACCCAAAGCCCAGTCCTGCCCTCTTATCTGTGAAACACATCTCACTGACCAAGAAAATCCCCCAGGGTGAATCATCGCTTTAAATATTTAGTCCGCAAACTCAAGCTTTTTTACTGTGCTTTTTTGAGCCTCTCCCTGATCCAGTCTGTAATACCTACATGTTTCAAGCAGACCACCATAGTCCCTGTGCCCAAGAATGCCAATGTAGCCTGTCTAAATGATTATCGCCTCATAGCACTGTAGCACCTGTAGCCATGAAATACCTTGAAAGGCTAATCATGGCTCGGGCTGTTATGGTGACCATATTACCGCCACACAGGCAGTCAGTCACAAGTCATGAAGGCAGTCAAATTCCATGTGACCGTTTAGGTTTCTCTAAGCTCTGATGCTGTTTATGGTCCTTAGTAGCTCACCAGACCTGCTAACTGCCTGGTACTCAGCACTCTATTGTCCCTCTAATCACTCTGATATCACTGCAAATGTGATCAAAAATCTAATCAAACACTTAATGAGAACCCATGAGCTCATGTTGCGCAACATTTCTATAGGCTATGCAATTGCGTGAGAAAACAGAGTGATGACTCAGTTTTCTAGGCCGATTATATTTATTTCTCAACTTTCCTAATATTGAGCACATCGCTTCTCTTTACAACTGGAGTATAGCCTACCTGGCTGGCATGATAATGAACCATGGGAAATGCTCCATTCACTATTTAAGTGCATAGATGATGTATTTTGGCCCCTACTGCTCCCAAGTGGTGCAACAGGCTAAGGCACTGCATCTCAGTGTGAGAGGTGTCACTACAATCCCTGGTTCAAATCCAGACTGCATTAATTCTGTCTGTGTTTGGGAGTCTCATAGGGTGGTGCATAATTGGCCCAGTGTCATCCGAGGTAGGCCATCATTGTAAATAAGAATTTGTTCTTAACTGACTTGCCGAGTTAAATGTAAAAAAAAAAAAAAAAAAAAAAAAAAAATTCAGACAGGTGCATGATAATGGTCAATTCTGATGTGTGAAAATATTAGCATATCACTTGTGAATTATATATTATCACTTGTGAATGATGACCAGAGTAAGGCAAGAAACAATGCATACATTTTTTTTTTACTTTTTCAAGTCATAGTTGCACACCTCATAGACCATAGGCCTATATGTGTTGATAAGATTTGCATCACAACTAAAAAGTGGCCAAATAATTTAAGCACATCTATCTGCTTTACAACAGGTGTCGAGCTTAACTGACATACATATGCAGTACGTGAGTTTGTAGTTTGGGGACGATAGTTTTCATCATAATAAAAGCATTACATGCATAATCGCATTTGTGGTCACTTTTGATAATGGTGTTTTCCCGTTAACGGAACATTCGCGTTTATAGCCGTATGCGCATTACTGCGCTTATAATGTGAAGAAATAGCCTAATAGTTTATTAACATTTTAAGCTAAACATTGTGATCTGTTGCGTCTGCCCAATTGCGTAAGAAAATGTTTTTGGATGCTAGTGGTTGTATTCATTTTGGTTCTATCACATCCCACAACTGTCCCAGACTATGTCTGGAATATTTATTTCTCACACAGAATAGAATAGGTTCAGTTTTGTACTATGGGTGATAGTAGATTGACATAGGCTAGTGCTTTTGCGGTTCATTAGGCCTACTCATTTTGTTGGCTGACAAAAAGTAAATGTGGACAGTTCTTCCAAAATCTTCAATATGCACCTCAGAACTGGATAAGGACATGCGCAGTTGCATCCCGGACGTGTCTGTCTTCACTTGCAGCCTGTGAGAAAGACCCGGACATGTGACAGAGAGCCATGTGAGTGAGAGGTGCTTCGGAGCAAGCAGCACGCAGGGAGAAGGGAATTATAATTATTATTTTTAGCCCAAGGGCACAACGGCCACTGGCGGCAAAAGGCATGGCTTTTTTTAGGGGGTATTCGGCCACACAAAGGGGATGCGCCGGGAAATTCAAGACATTATCAAGTGCTTGTCAAATTGTGAATGAGAGACTGATTAAGTGTGTACAGCCTGCACAAATAACAAAGCAGAGCTCATGCCTTTTATGCAACTTTTTTCAAATCATCGTTAGATTAGCATCATGCAGCCTAGAATGTATTAAAATAAAAACATATAAACTCAGTGTTTCACAATTCCTGACATTTAATCGTAGTAAATAGTTCCTGTCTTAGGTCAGTTATGATCACCACTATATTTGGAAGTATGCTTGGGGTCATTGTCCATTTGGAAGACCCATTTGCGACCAAGTTTTAACTTCCTGACTGATGTCTTGATGTTGCTTCA
The DNA here is from genome assembly GCF_036934945.1 of Oncorhynchus masou masou. Lineage (NCBI taxonomy): Eukaryota > Metazoa > Chordata > Actinopteri > Salmoniformes > Salmonidae > Oncorhynchus > Oncorhynchus masou. The sequence continues at coordinate 51,198,511 of NC_088233.1, forward strand.
ATATATCCACACAATTTTCCTCCCCTCATGATGCCATCTATTTTGTGAAGTACACCAGTCCCTCCTGCAGCAAAGCACCCCCACAACATGATGCTGCCACCCCCGTGCTTCACGGTTGGGATGGTGTTCTTCAGCTTGCAAGCATCCCCTTTTGCCTCTAAACATAACGATGGTCATCATGGCCAAACAGTTCTATGAACCAGACTTGTGGAGGTTTATAATTATTTTTCTGAGGCCTTGGCTGATTTCTTTTGATTTAACCATGATGTCAAGCAAAGAGGCACTGATTTTGAAGGCCTTGAAATACATCCACAGGTGCACCTCCAATTGACTCAAACAATGTCAATTAGCCTATCAGAAGCTTCTAAAGCCATGACATTTTCTGGAATTTTTCAAGCTGTTTAAAGGCACAGTCAACTTACAGTATGTAAACTTCTGACCCACTGGAATTGTGATAGATTATTTCACTTACAGTATAATTCACTCTGTCTGTAAACAATTGTTGCAGAAATGACTTGTGTTATGCACAAAGTAGATGTCCTCACCGACTTGCCAAATCTATAGTTTGTTAACAAGAAATTTGTGGAGTGGTTGAATAACAAGTTTTAATGCTCCAACCTAAGTGTATGAAAACTTCCGACTTCAACTGTATCAAACCAATCAAGTTGGCTGGTGGCAGACTGGCTGTGCGTGAAGCAGGCCCGGTACTGGTGGCATTGGGAGCAGTCTGGGTGGGGCTGGCAGCAGAGAAGTCAGCTGTGGTGGTGAGGAAGTCATCCAGAGGACTACCAACTGTGGGTTCCAATGCATAGCCTTCAAAATCAGTCTCCTCCGAGTCAGAGTCATTGTCCTGTATGGCCTTCCCAGTCTACGTGAGCAGCCAGTCCATACCAATCAGCTCTCCTGAAAATGAAAAAAAAGACAACAGAATGATTTCTCACAATATATTCATCATACCAAAACACTGACACATAGTTTTGTTTCTTGCTATGTTTTAATGGATGTAATGATATTAATTAAGAAATTACTGTGTGTCACACCCTGATCTGTTTCACCTTGTTATAGTCTCCACCCCTCCAGGTGTCGCATGTTTTCCCCAGTGTATTTATCCCTGTGTTTCCTGTCTCTCTTTTTCCAGTTTGTCTTTTATGTCCAAGTCAATCAGCGGTTTTTCCCGTTCTCCTGCTTTTGCTATTTCTCCTTTTTCTAGTCCTTCCGGTTTTGACCTTTGCTTGTTTCTGGACTCTGTACCCGCCTGCCTGACCATTCTGCCTGACTTGACCTCAAGCCTGCCTGCCACTCTGTACCTCCTGGACTCTGATCTGGATTAGACCTTTTGCCTGTTCATGACCATTCTCTTGCCTACTCCTTTTTGGATCATTAAACATCTAAGACTCCAACCATCTGCCTCCTGTGTCTGCATCTGGGTCTCGCCTTGTGATACTGAGTATTATGCACTGAGGTTTCTCTTAGAGGCTATAGCAGAGGAGAGCACTTACAGAGGCTGTAGCAGAGCTGGCGGTGTCTTGAGAGACAACAGAGGCAGTGGTGGTCTTCACAGAGGCTGTAGCAGAGGGGGTCCTGGAGAAAGGTAAGGTCTCAACAGAAGCCTGTTGCAGGCTGGAGAGGAGTTGGGAGAAATGGGAAATGGTAGACTATTATAACCAAATATGAAAGTTATGAGGTGTGATGACCGTCCCACTCTGTCTGCCGTATTCTTTCTCTTTGCTCGTTTTCCTTATTAGGATGTTGGTGGGCAGAGCAACAGAGTTTGGACTCTCTCCATGCAGATTTGGATTTTGGTTGTGGCATTTTAGTGACATTTTTCTTTTGGCTTGCTTGGTTGCTTTGGCACCTTTCAACACCCCTCATTATCACATCTATGCACACAACCACTCACTTACACTACTGACACACACATCATTGTTACTTGTTGAAAGTTTACTTTGGTTTTTATATTTTTGTTATTCCTTAATCTCCATGTTGTCTCCCTTTTTTGTTATGGGCTACGAGCCGGTTCGTGACAAGTAGAGGCTCATTCTGGATTATAAAGTTGGATACTAGACATTTTGGCGTACAGTATTATGTGGTAATGTTATTTGGGATGCACTTTGGTTGGTATTCACTGCATAGTCTTATAAATGTTGGTGTAGTGCCTTAGAGGCGGATCAATGTTTTTGGTTGTCCGGTGATGTCATCAAAACGATGTGTTGCATGGAATAAAAAGGGCCAGTAAGGCCCAATACTAGTGTTGTTGAGCTAACTGGTATGAGTCATTTTTTGGAAGAGAAAATGTAGAGTTTGTGTTTGAGAACTCTGTCGGTGCTTTGTTTACATCTTTGGTGACATCTTTTTTTGAGTTGCGCTGTTTGGTAGGCCCAGTGTTGGTTGCCTTTTGTTTTTTGTTTTTTTTCTGGTTGATTTGCCACTTCGGTGGATAGTTGGGGTGTGCTGCGTTGGAGAGAGTAACATTGGTTAGTTTCCAGGCTCCTGCCTCGGCTGGAAACTTGCTCTACTCGCTGTTGGGACATCGGTCTGAGGTGATGCATATGCTACAATGCATAATTACCCACCATGAATCCGCACAAATTCCCAGCTGCCGTCTCCTAAACTGCAATGGCATATCCCCCACCTCCACCTGTAGTGCAGCCACAGTGGAGGTCCAAAATGCCCCACTGCATATTCTGAGTCTATGCCCCTGTATGGCATCTAGCCTTTCCAATGAGGTCTGGACTGCCGAACCATACGCTATACTGCCATAGTCTATTATAGATTGGATCAATGCAACATACATGGTCCTCAATGAGGAACGCCCAGCCCCCCTCTCCTTACCTGTCACACAGTGCATCACATTTAGCACCTTCTTACACTTTCCCACCACTCTCTCAGTGTTCTGCCTAGTGTCAAAATATACTCCAAGGAACTTGAACACAACCCTGGTTTCTCCCATATAACCTCAAGTGTACCTCATCTCCCACCTTCCTCCTAGTATAGAATACTGTCTGAGTTTTCTACAGAGAACCTGAATCCCCACATTAATGACCACTTCTCGAACTCATCAATTGCTTCAATTGCACAATTGGCCTAGCGTCATCCGGCCAAGCCCTCCCTTGTCTCATCACACACCAGCGACTCCTGTGGCAGGCCGGGCGCAGTGCATCGATCTCTTGAATAGTCTTGCTGGAAATGGAATACAATGTAAAAATGTGCAGCAGACAGTAAAGACCAGCAGTAGATTTATTTAAGCATTATTTTTTAGCATTATTAGGCCTACAGTATAGTATTGTAGCCTACTGTACCTGATCATTTTCCTGGGTTTTCGCATTCGGCTTAACACAGGCATCTGATGATAGTGTTTGCGAATAGCATTGTCCGTGACCATAATCATAATAAAGTCTAACAGTATTTTACAAATTACAATTGACTCTTACCAAGTCCACCAAATACATTGTTTTCTAACCACATCTGGATGGATCCATAATGAATTACTATGGGAATAAATATCACTGAATAACAGAAATATTTGAGTAAATCATTAAGCTCGAGGCCCTGGGTCTGAACCTGGGTCCTGGACTTCCTGATGGGCCACCCCCAGGTGGTGAAGTTAGGAAACAACACCTCTACTTCGCTGATCCTCAATACTGGGGCCCCACAAGGATGCGTGCTCAGCCCCCTCCTGTACTCCCTGTTCACCCATGACTGCGTGGCCACACACGCCTCCAACTCAATCATCAAGTTGGCAGATGACACAACAGTAGTAGGCCTGATTACCAACAATGACGAGACAGCCCACAGGGAGGAGGTGAGGGCCCTGGGAATGTGGTGCCAGGAAAAAAACCTCTCACCCAACGTCAAGAAAACAAAGGAGCTGATCGTGGACTTCAAGAAACAGTAGAGGGTGCACTGCCCCATCTACATCAACGGGACTGCAGTGGAGAAGGTGGAAAGCTTCAAGTTCCTCGGTGTACACCACCGATAAACTGAAATGGTCCATCCACACAGACAGCGCCTCTTCAAACTCAGCAGGCTGAAGACATTGGCTTGGCACCTAAAACCCTCACAAACTTTTACAGATGCACAATTGAAAGCATCCTGTCGGGCTGTATCAACACCTGATACGGCAGCTGCACCGCCCGCAACCGCAGGGCTCTCCAGAGGGTGGTGCAATCTGCCCAATGCATCACCGGGGGCAAACAAACTGTCTTCCAGGACACCTATAGCACCAAATGTCACAGGAAGACCAAAAAGATCATCAAGGGCAACAACCACCCGAGACCCTGCCTGTTCACCCCGCTATCATCCAGAAGGCGAGGTCAGTACAGGTGCATCAAAGCTAGGACTGATAGACTGAAAAACAGCTTCCATCTCAAGGCCATCAGACTGTTAAATAGCCATCACTAACACAGAGGCTGCCGCCCTATATACATAGACTTGAGTTCACAGGCCACTTTAATAATTGGAACACTAGTCACTTTAATTATGTTTACATGTTTTGCATTACTCATCTCATATGTATACTGTATTCTTTCCTATTCTACTGTATCTTAGTCTGTGCTGCTCTGACATTGTTCATCCAAATATGTACACCACAAAATAGGCTACTACATCAGAAAGCAGATTTAGCCACAGAGGATCATTATCTTCTTAAAAAAATAAGCTGTTTTCAATTGCATAGCCTGCAATTTGAAGGGCCTGCAATTTGGGCAGCATGCGCTGCAAATAACCAATAGAAGATTGTTGCGTTGCGACTGTCAGTGAAAAGCTGAGACCCAGCGAGGCATATCGCAATATTTCAAAATGCAATCACAGAAAAACAGTTTGTAAAGCAAATGGCTATTGCTGTAAAGAGATAACAATGAAAAGACTCCAATCTGTCTTTTAGTTATCAAAATTGAACAGTGGCATATCTTATTAGCACTAGCAGAGAACATCAGCCATATCCCGGGTGAGCACATTCACTGGGTCAGTGCCCCTTTTTTGTTTTTGGACAATCTTTTCTCCTCCAGGTTAGATGGAGGTCATATTGTATTTGTGTTTCCTCTTTTCGCAGGCTGATTATATGGATCAGACAGCATAGTTTTTATTGATCTGTTTGTCAGTGTCAGCAGAGTTGGCTACCCTGTCATTTTTGTAGTATTAAAAAGAATGCGCGCTAACTTGGGTGTTCAGTTCAAGGAACGAAATTACATCTACTTTCTCCCCTGGACCATGTCTTTGTGCAAACAAACAAACAATTGGATTGTCTCTAACAAATCAGAGTATCAAAGTCAATGATGAATTTTCAAACTGTTGTTTTACCCATGTGTGTTCTGGCTCTGGCCCAACCCATCGGTTTCTAGGCCAATCAGACTGGCCCGAATGTGTTCCCATTTGGTGAAGGGTCGGGGAGGTACACGCTCATTGTGTGCTTTGCCCATGCTTCGTCAAAGGGCAGTGTGGTCCATTTTGGGCAATTCTTGGGCAAGGAGAGCTCTCCTTCAAGGAGTGAATGGGAGTCAATTGAGTGCTAGTGCAAAATCCCAACATTAGCATGAATTTTGTGAACAAGAAATGCAACGTTACAAATATTTTCCAGGATGCGAGACTTAACTCAGGAAACAGCAGAGGGAACACCCCCCTATCCACATCGATGGAACAGTAGTGGAGAGAGTAGCAAGTTTTAAGTTCCTCGGCATACACATCACAGACAAACTGAATTGGTCCACTCACACAGACAGCATCGTGAAGAAGGCGCAGCAGCGTCTCTTCAACCTCAGGAGGCTGAAGAAATTTGGCTTGTCACCAAAAGCACTCACAAACTTCTACAGATGCACAATCGAGAGCATCCTGGCGGGCTGTATCACCGCCTGGTACGGCAACTGCTCCGCCCTCAACCGTAAGGCTCTCCAGAACTACCTGCCCTCCAGGACACCTACACCACCCGATGTTACAGGAAGGCCATAAAGATCATCAAGGACATCAACCACCCGAGCCACTGCCTGTTCACCCCGCTATCATCCAGAAGGCGAGGTCAGTACAGGTGCATCAAAGCTGGGACCGAGAGACTGAAAAACAGCTTCTATCTCAAGGCCATCAGACTGTTAAACAGCCACCACTAACATTGAGTGGCTGCTGCCTACACACTGACACTGACTCAACTCCAGCCACTTTAATAATGGGAATTGATGGGAAATGTAAATATATCACTAGCCACTTTAAACAATGCTACCTTATATAATGTTACTTACCCTACACTATTCATCTCATATGCATACGTATATACTGTACTCTATATCATCGACTGCATCCTTATGTAATACATGTATCACTAGCCACTTTAACTATGCCACTTTGTTTACATACTCATCTCACATGTATATACTGTACTCGATACCATCTACTGTATCTTGCCTATGCTGCTCTGTACCATCACTCATTCATATATCCTTATGTACATATTCTTTATCCCCTTACACTGTGTATAAGACAGTAGATTAGGAATTGTTAGTTAGATTACTTGTTGGTTATTACTGCATTGTCGGAACTAGAAGCACAAGCATTTCTCTACACTCGCATTAACATCTGCTAACCATGTGTATGTGACAAATAAAATTTGATTTGATTTGAACTTGTTCTCTGAAATATCGTATAGCTTTTGAATCGTGACATTACCTACTTCTGAGGAAAATACTCAGGTTTCTCATACTTTACTGTACTGAACTCTACTGTACTGACCTCTACTGTTCTGTACTGAACTCTACTATGCTGTACTGAACTCTACTATACTGTACTGAACTCTACTGTACTGTGCTGTGTTGTACTCTACTGTGCTGTAATTTGATGTCAAAACTTGTAAAACATCTGTGACATCTGTGATTGGTTCAGATTTGGTCCAGGCCAACCAAATTTTGTCTTGTTTGGGGGCTCATTCAAATAGCCATTGTGTAGAACAGGGCTGGGCAACTGGCAGCATGCGACCCCCATTTGAAGGCCCTCAGTCGGGGTCTCAACTTGCGAGTTAGAATAGTACAATGCTTACGGTGCAAATTCCAAATTTGGTTGTGCATCAGCGTCAGTCACTGATAATCACCCATGTCAGCAATTTTTATTTTTTTAGATTGGTAGCAGTCGTGGTCGAATTAGCGGCCGGGGGCCCCCATTGATTTTGATAGTCAATGTCACTGCAAACATTTCACTGCACCCTATAGAAAAATGCGTAGAATTGCAGGAAATTCGCTGTTAAACAAAATGTGTATAATTGTACGAAATTAATGAATAAAATGTAAAAATGAGCTCTCTGCTGTCAAGAGCAGTGCAGCTAATGTTATCCTCCCAAGGTAGGGGTGTGTGGTGGTGTATGGATGTGGGTACGCAGAACTGCGAGCAACTGCGGCCCCTCATGAGGAGTTCAGATTTTTTGTGGCCCCCACCCCCGTCAAAGTTACCCATCCCCGTGGTAGAATAATATTCAAATATGCAAAAGAAGGATATTGCATATTTATACCTTTGTGTACCTATTAGGATACATCACCATGAAGAGAACACCATTCATATCCACTAGCCACTTTAAACAATGCTACCTAATATAATGTTTACACACCCTACATTATTCATCTCATATGTATACGTATATAATGTACTCTATATCATCTACTGCATCCTTATGTAATACATGTATCACTAGCCACTTTAACTATGCCACTTTGTTTACATACTCATCTCATATGTATATACTGTACTCGATACCATCTATTGTATCTTGCCTATGCTGCCCTGTACCATCACTCATTCATATATCTTTATGTACATATTCTTTATCCCCTTACACTTGTGTGTATAAGACAGTAGTTTTGGAATTGTTAGTTAGATTACTTGTTGGTTATTACTGCATTGTCGGAACTAGAAGCACAAGCATTTCGCTACACTCGTATTAATATCTGCTAACCATGTGTATCTGACAAATAAAATTTGATTTGATTTAATTAGGCATTTCTCTGCAGTACAGATCAGGGACCCATGATGAAATTCCATTACTGCAGTTTTGTTACCGGGTGTAAATCCACTTCACTTACTGTAGTTCAATAACCAAAATATATTAACTCAATGTGTCATGTCACAGCTGACACCCCATTCTTTCTGCAGACATCATTGCATCTTAATTTGGATAATATACACTATAATATGTATACAGTACCAGTCAAAAGTTTGGAACCTACTCATTAAAGGGTTTTTGTTTATTTTTACTATTTTCTACATTGTAGAATAACAGTGAAGACATCAACTATGAAATAACACATATGGAATCATGTAGAAACCAAAAAGGTTTTTAACAAATCTAAACATATTTAATATTTGAGCTTCTTCAAAGCAGCCACCCTTTGCCTGGGGGGTGGCAGGTAGCCTAGTGGCTAGAGCGTTGGAATAGTAACCAAAAGGTAGTAAGATCAATTCCCCGAGCTGACAAGGTAAACATCTGTCGTTCTGCCCCTGAACATGGCAGTTAACCCACTGTTCCGAGGCAGTCATTGAAAATAAGAATTTGTTCTTAACTGACTTGCCTGATAAAATAAAAAAATGCCTTGATGACAGCTTTGCACACCTGGAATGCTTTTCCAACAGTCTTAAAGGAGTTCCCACATATGCTGAGCCATTGTTGGTTGCTTTTTCTTCACTCTGCAGTCCATCTCATCCCAAACCATCTCAATTGGGTTGAGGTCGGGTGATTTTGGAGGCCAGGTGCAGCACTCCATCTGATGCAGCACTCCATCACTCTCTTTCTTGGTCAAATAGACCTTATACAGCCTTATACAGCCTGGAGGTGTGTTGAAAACAAATTATAGTCCTACTATGCGCAAATCAGATGGGACGGAATATTGCTGCAGAATGCTGTGTGCCTTGAATTCTAAATAAATCAGACAGTGTCGCCAGCAAATATTGTAAATATTGTAAATATATTATGATCTTAGTTCACTAAAGTTTATTGCTACATACCGGCCGCCAACCTGTCTTCTTTCTTTCGGTTACCTGCCATTTAGGGGCCTGCCTTCTCACCAGTGGAGCATAACTGTAATATTGTCAGTTATCTAAAATGTACGCTTAATCCAGTATAAACTAATGTACAGAATTTATTACACAACTAATGCTCTTAACCGCTAGGCTACCTGCCGCTTAGGTAAAGGAGTGCAAAAGGGGCAAACCAAACAGGTGAGTCAAGATAAAAGGCTTTGTTTCACAATTTAAAAAGGGCGAGCTACAGTAAACAGCAGTCTAGCACTTCCAACATCTGTCATGCCAAATGGAGCATTGGCTCTGCAGCTCTTAACTAACTGACTAAACGAGGCGACAGGTGCAACACATTCTGACCAACGAGGAAGACTCCAATCACACCCAAATTGAACCAACCTTGAATTCGAAAACTAAAGCGTGCAAAACTCATAGCATCATTAGCTGGATAGTATAATGTACTGCATACTAAATATGCAGTACATTATTCAATCCAGGAGATGGAGGAGTTGTATAAATAGGCACAGTCTACGAATCGCCAGTGTTGCCTCTGCAGGCACAGTTGCCTCTCTACAGGCTCTTGTCTGGTTGCTGTCCAGAAAGTATGAGGAATTGGGTGATGTGCAAATGGAATTCATGGGCAGAATTTCTGGCAACAGTATATTATAACTGATTTACAAATGCACACCTTGCTGTCCACTTAGTAAACTGTGATCAGATCAGAATTATTATTTTTTTTTACTTAAAGGGTAGGTAACATTAATGTAACAAATATGTAACATATAGATTTGCATTAGTATACACATCAAAAGTCAGACTGCAAAGTTACACCTCACTTTTCTATTTTTCAAGTTAATACATAAAACCGATCATGTTTTTCCAGGGTGTGATGTAATATGGAGGACCCAGCAAGCTAGCCTATTGCCTATAATGTAAACCCCAATATAAATAACTTCAAATGTATAACTTCAAATAAAATAAAATAATTTGCACTCATTACTACAGGTTTCAATTACATTTTCAGCCAACTTACAGGCAAATACTTTATAAATGTATTGTTACAAATCAACTTGCAAGGTTGCTAGCCAACTAGCCTGCTAACGTTATCCTATTAGCCTGAGAATGCTACGTTAACACTGCATGAGTTAGCCAGCTGCTATTAACATCTAGCTTACAGCTACATTAAAGTAAACCAATGTTTTGGAAATACACAATGCCATCTAACCAGTTATCAAAGAACGTTAGCCAGTCAAATAACATTAGCTTTTTAGCCAACTATCTATTAGCCTAGCCAGCCACCATTGCTATGGTTGGCAAGTTAAACCCAACTACTGGAGACCAGCTAGAACACAACTAACACAACTAAAACATAACGCATTTTAAAAGCAAAGAGAGAGCAGAGACTTACAGATTGATGTTTGGGGCCCATGCGATGGTAAAACTTTAAAAGAGTGCAGGCTGAGTTAGCTACCAAAGCAAAGGGGAGGCGGGAAATTCAGAGCTCCGAGACAGGATTGTGATGAGGCACAGGTCTGATGAAGGGTGCCAAAAAATGTCTGCACAGTGGCCTCCACCATTCTTAAATGTAAGAAGTTTGGAACCACCAAGACTCTTCCTATAGCTGGCTCCCCAGCAAACTGAGCAATCGGGGGAGATGATAAGCGAGGCAACCTAGAACCCGATGGCCACTCTGAATGAGCTCCAGAGTTCCTTTGTGGAGATTTGAGAACGTTCCAGAAGGACAACCATGTCTGCAACACTCCGCCAAATCAGGCCTTTTTGGCAGAGTGGCCAGATGGAAGCCACTCTTCAGTAAAAGGCACATGACAGCCCGCTTGTAGTTTTCCAAAGGCACCTAAAGTACTCATACATAAGAAACAAGATTCTCTGGTCTGATGAAACCAAGATTGAACTCTTTGGCCTGAATGCCAAGCGTCACGTCTGGAGGAAACCTGGCAACATCTCTACTGTGAAGCATGGAGGTAGCAGCATCATGCTGTGGGGATGTTATTCGGCGGCAGGAACTGGGAGATTAGCCAGGATCGAGGGAAAGATGAACGGAGCAAAGTACAGAGAGATCCTTGATAAAAACCTGCTCCAGAGTGCTCAGGACCTCAGACCAGGGTGAAGGTTCAACTTCCAACAGGACAAAGACCTTAAGCACACAGCCAAGACAATGCAGGAGTGGCTTCGGGGCAAGTCTCCGAATGCCCTTGAGTGGCCCATCCAGAGCCCAGACTTGAACCTGATTGGAGAGACCTGTAAATAGCTGTACAGCGCCCCTCCTGTAAAGCACTGGAATCTTTTTTCCCCACTCCAAAAAAAACACTTTATGAGACCTCTTGCCAGGATATGAGAGGTGTTGTATTCTCTCTCTTCAGGTGTCTGGTGAGTCATAAAGGTACCCACGAAAGGCATATCCATTGTCACTCAAAGCTGGGACCGAGAGACTGAAAAACAGCTTCTATCTCAAGGTCATCAGACTGGTATTGTCACTCCTGCTCCCGCTCTCCCTCTCTGGATTCTCGAGGGCGCCAGGCTGCCCTTCATTACGCACACCTGTCATTACACATAGCAGCGATCATTGGACTCACCTGGACACCTTGCCTTTGTTGATTGCGCCGTCTATAACTGTCTGCTCCCCCATTTGTTCCCTGTGTCTGCATTAATGTTATGTGTTCACGTCCAGATGCTGTCCTGTCCTGTTCCATGTCCATCGCCATTAAATGTTCACTCGTCTCGTCTCTACTGTAAGGGTTGACGCTGGTAAACAGCCATCACTAACACGGAGAGGCTGTTGCCTACACACGGACTTTTAAATTAATCACCAGTCACTTTAATAAGGTCACTTTAATATTTACATATTTTGCATCACTCATCTCATACTGTATGTGTACACTGTATTTTATACCATCTATTGCATCTTGCCTATGCCGCTTTATCATTGCTCATCCATATATTTATGTCTATATTCCTTTTCTTAGATTTGTGTGTATTAGGTAGTTGTTGTGGAATTGTTAGATTACATGTTAGATATTGCTGCACTGTCGGAACTAGAAGCACAAGCATTTCGCTACACTCACAAAAACATCTGCTAACCATGTGTATGTGACCAATAACATTTGATTTGAGTAGGTGGCCTTCATTTGCTCCCCTTTCCAGCGTTGCACACAGTTGACGATCGTCAAAGATTCTGCTGTCAAGGGTAGATCCTGGCCATCTAGCTTCAATGTTGGTGAGCTGACCTTTGTCATCACAGACAGCCTGCACGTTGATGGAGACCTTTCCGATCACGGAATAGTTCTCCATTCTCGCAACCAGGGTTGGGTATAGGAATGTGTGTACATTCTATTGCCCCTAGTACACCTGGGAATTTAGCTCTCCTGTAAAATCTAGCTGCTGTTTCCTCTGTAGGATTGAACCTTATGTACTGATTCTTCAGACCGGCAATAGCACTGGTCACACTGACTACAATCCTGTAGACAGTTGACCTGTGGAGTCCAAAAAAGTCCCCATCCACCATCTGGAATCATCCAATTGAGTAGAACCGTAGGGTCACCAGGAGCTGAAGTAGTGGGGGTACAGCCAAGTTCCTATCACTCCCATGCTTACTGGTTGGTCCAACCTTTCTTTCCAGTTGCATTACAGAGTCCTTAGGAGAAGCGATATCTGCTTGAAAACTCATCATTATCATAAAACTCAACAGGATTCAATGTCTCTCAAAATATTATCTGAGGAACTCTGTCATTTTGGACTCTCCACAGTAGATATGCTGCCATTGTATCAGTTAAACGACCTCAAGTTTAGAATGAATCTCCAATCTAAGTTCATCTTAAATTGAGCAACAGGTTTAAAATGAATCTAGGTTTAATGTGAACCTAATTTAGAGGAAGGATTTAATTACAATTAATTTAAAACTAGGTTTAACATTTGGTGCAACAAGATTAATAGATAAACCTTGATTTAACCCCATTTGAGTTAATCCATGTTGGTGCAACCCACCCTATGACTTTGTGGCTATCCCAGCTAGTGACCACTGCAATGCTGCCTCCAGAATAAGATTCATGATGAAAAACACTAACCTTTGTGGAACGGCTGCCTTCCAGACCCTGGGTGATGGGACCAGAAATAATTTTAAGGTTAAACATATGTGTTAAAGATTCTGCAATCAGAGGAACAGAAAGCTGCAGCAAGAAACGATTAAGAAAATCAGCCTCAGTGGATTTTTTTGGTTTTTACAAGAAATCTTGTGCAAGGCGTAAAGCACATCACAAGTAGAAAGTTGTTGAAATGAAAACAAAGCCAACTAGAGTTTGGGATAGGGTCGGCAGTTGACTGGCTGACCAAGGTCAATTAAACCAACATTTCTTTAAAATGAAAGCCTGCTGAGATACATTGCTGACTAAAATCATCACATCACATTTTTCTCCATAATGATGCCAGAGTCTCAAATCAAATCAAATCTTATTGGTCACATACACATGGTTAGTTATTGCAAGTGGAGCGAAAAGCTAGATCCAACAGTGCAGCAGTATCTAACAGGTAAAATCTTACAATTACACAACAAAACCTAATACACACAATCTAGTAAAAGGAATGGGATAAGAATATATAAATATATGGATGAGCAGTGACAGAGCGGCTAAGATGCAATAGATATGTACTGTATACTACACTATGAGAAAAGTAATGTAAGATATGTAAACATTCTTAAAAAGTGGCTAAAAAGTGTCTAAAAAAGCTGTTTTTCAATCTCTCAGCATTGATGTACCTCTACTGACCTGGCCTTTTGGATGGAAGCGGGGTGAACAGGCAGTGGCTTGGGTGATTATTGTCCTTGATGATCTTTTTTGCCTTCCTGTGACATCGGGTGTTGTAGGTATCCTGGAGGGCAGGTAGTTTGCCCCTGGTGATGCGTTGTGCAGTTGTCGTACCAGGCGGTGATACAGCCCGACAGGTTGCTCTCGATTGTGCACCGAGTCTGACACAACTCAGGGGTTAAAGTTCTCCGTCACAGCGACCAATTTCCGTCATATGGATTCTGGAGAGGTCATTTTTTAGATCAGTGTAGATCTTTGATAAGAAAATATCTGGGGGGATGGGGGTGTGGTTTGGAGATGCCATAGGAGGGAAAGATGTATTCTGACAAGCAGTCAATGCACAACAATTGTTAATTCAATTGTGTGAAAACACTTCTGAAAGCAGTTTTGGCCTTTGTTAAAAACAAATTGCTTGGCATAGCTAATTGCTTGGCATAGTTAATTGCTTGGCATAGTTAATTGCATGGCATAGTTTTACCAATGCAGTTTTTCCAACTGGAGTTTCAGGCATAGTTTAGGTGCAGCTGCGCAACAGAGCCCTTCTAAAGGGGCAATGTCATCTTAAAAATGGCAATAACATACTTTGTAATAGAAACAAACAAAAATATTTATATATTTCATATTTACAATAAAATAATAAATCAGGATGTTGTGTTGTGTGGGGTAAATGCAGATGGACAAATCATTCTTCAGCCTCTGTATATTTTATAGCCACTATGCTTCATCAGTTGGGCTACAGGTGGTAATGCTTATTGCTAATAGCACATCTGATAATATAGACCATGCATAGGATATATGCATGTTCCAATATGTTCCAAATATTTTAACATTAATTTTTACAATATATTTTTGGGCCCATTTCTGGAGGTGGAAATTATATATTTAGATGGTGTCAGTATAATTTTATTTTCATAAATTTGTGTGTAGAATGTCCTTTTTATAAAGTCACCAGAACTGAGCTTCTCAGTCCTTCCTGAGCAAGGGGACTGGAATTGGTCAAACTTGCAGTTTAATACACGTACAAAACAATGCTCTTCCCCAAAAAGCATGATGGTCATGACTTTCTTACGTGAAAGGGGAGGTTAACTTGGCCCCAGACAATCGATCTGAGATGGACTTAAATTTCAGTCATGGGATTTGTTTATGCTTTAACCCCTACACAACTTGCTTAGCCAGGGAAGGACAGGATGCATTAACTGTTTTCCCAAAAAATATTGATGGATCACCAGCAGAGTCTGAGATATAAATTAGAAAGTAACTAGATTTAGCTTTCTTGATTGAGGAAGTGCATCTTATTCTCAATAGCCTGAAAATCTGCCAATCAGCGACAAAGTATTTTTGGGGGGCCTTTGCCCAGGCCTGATTTCTCATCATAACAAGATCTGAAAGTTCTATCGAGAACCAAGGATGTTTTAAATATATTTTACTCTAATGCATTTAAAGGGAGCATGTTTGTCTGCCAGAGAGATAGAAATAGATGAGAACAATTCTATAGCCAATTCAGGGTCAGGCATGTAGTTAATTGAGGAAAGTCATGTGTCTCTTCATTATTATACAAGGCCCAGTGTTCATCTGTTTGGTATCTTTAATGCATGCAATAGGACAGAGATCACTGAGATCATTAGCAAAGACACCAATGGACAGGTACTTGTGGGGACTATTTGTCAGAATTAGGTCAATCGTGAGGAGTTTGATAGATTTTTTTTTTACATTCATCCGTGTGGGTATTGCAATCAGTTGAGTCGGGTTAAAGTCCAGACAAATTGTTTTTTTAAATGGTCTGAGATCTAAATGGTCTTAAAAAAATCCCTTAAGACGACTAATTCAGATGACAGAAAAGGAATATTTCCCCCATACCCACACGGCTCAGGCAGGGATTTATAATATGTTATTTATTCAAGGGGAACCCAATTGAGACTAGTGTCTCATTTACAAATGGTGCCCTGAGGACAAAATGTTTTCCATCAATACAAGAACAAAAGATAAAAAACTACAAGACAGCTATAAATACATTACATCAGGTTATTACAACAAGTTATAATAATCAATTGAAACAACTGCACACTTCAGTAAATTCATTGAACTTGTAACGGTTTTCGTCGTCTGAAGAAGAGGAATCGGACCAAAGCGCAGCGTGGTAAGTGTTCATGCTTTTTATTGAAACTGAACACTACAACAAAAATAACAAGAGAATAACCGAAACAGTCCTGTAAGGTGCAAAACACTAAACAGAAAATAACTACACACAAAAACAATGTGGGAAAAGCTACCTAAGTATGGTTCCCAATCAGAGACAATGATAGACAGCTGTCCCTGATTGAGAACCATACCCAGCCAAAACAAAGAAATGCAAAAACATAGAATGCCCACCCAAATCACACCCTGACCAAACCAAAATAGAGACGTAAAAAGCTCTAAGGTCAGGGCGTGACAGAACTACAGAGTTTTAAACTGCCCTATTGGCACCAGTGAATCCAGGTGCAATTTGTTTTGTAAGGCATTCTATAACTGTGGTGCGTTAAAACTAAAAGGCAGATTTACCAAACTTTCTGGAGACAAGCAATTATCCAACCCTGCGAACGGGTTAGGTATTTCATATTTATATATTTCAACGGGGAAGTGAGGTGTGTTGGAAGTTTGTGAACCAGAGCTTTGAAAACAAGAAGAGAGTAAGGAAGTGATCTATGGGATTTTAGTGAGGTCCACCCGACCTTCTGATAGAGGATGCAGTGATGAGTATTAAAACTGTCACCTGTAATAAAGTGAAGGGCGCTATGGTATGTTTCCAAAGTTAAGAGTAGTGGCTGCTGCATTCTGATAAATGATGTCACCTTAGTCAAGAACTGGCGGGAAAGTTGACTGTACAATCTGCTTCCTGCTGTTCATGGAGAGGTAAGTTCTATTTAAAAACAACAACAAAAAACCAGAAGGGAATAGAGAAGTGTTTATTAATGATGGGTTGTATTCAACTAGAGAAGTGTTCCAAGCCTTCGGACCAGTGACATCAATTAGTGACGAGTGATATTAATAGGGTCTGGCAGGTTCCATAGCCCCCCTCGCACCCCTTCCTTTCTTAGCAGGTCCCATTAATTGCTGGCTCATTAGAGGGGTCCAGTGAATGGGACACTCCTCACAGTGAACCAATCAGACCTTCAAACAATATGGGACAAACCACTCATGCAAAATATGGGGGTGTCAAGACTCAAGAGAAGACCCAGATGCAGACATTATCGAAGTAACAAAAGTTTATTACAAAAAGAGGGGAGCAGGCAAATGACAGGTCAAGGGCAGACAGAGGTCAATAATACAGGGTGGTGTGACAATGTAGAGAACGGCTGGCAGGCAGAATGGTCAAAACCAGGAAAACTAGAAAATATGAACAGAGAAAGACAGGAGCGTGGGAAAACGCTGGTAGGCTTGACGAAACAAACCTGACAACACACAAACAGAGAACACAGGTATAAATACACTGGGGATAATGGGGAAGATGGGCGACCCTTGGAGTGGGGTGGAGACAAAGGACTATGAGACAGGTTTAATCCTAGACACATGAATAGTGGGATACAGTTGAAGTCGGAAGTTTACATACACCTTAGCCAAATACATTTAAACTCAGTTTTTCACAATTCCTGACATTTAATTATAGTAAACATTAAATTAAAAACTCAATTGGTATTTGGTAGCATTGCCAATACATTGTTTAACTTGGGTCAAACGTTTTGGGTAGCCTTCCACAAGCTTCCCACAATAAGTTCCTCCTGACAGAGCTGGTGTAACTGAGTCAGGTTTGTAGGCCTCCTTGCTCGCACATTTTTTTTTTCAGTTTTCAGTTCCCACAAATTTTCTATAGGATTGAGGTCAGGGCTTTGTGATGGCCACTCCAAAACA
Source organism: Oncorhynchus masou masou (assembly GCF_036934945.1). Taxonomy (NCBI): domain Eukaryota; kingdom Metazoa; phylum Chordata; class Actinopteri; order Salmoniformes; family Salmonidae; genus Oncorhynchus; species Oncorhynchus masou. The sequence continues at coordinate 51,216,201 of NC_088233.1, forward strand.
TTGACTTTGTTGTCCTTAAACCATTTTGCCACAAGTTTGGAAGTATGCTTGGGGTCATTGTCCATTTGGAAGACCCCTTTGTGACCAAGATTTAACTACCTGACGTATGTCTTGAGATGTTGCTTCAATATATCCACACAATTTTCCTTCCACATGAAAGCCATCTATTTTGTGAAGTGCACCAGACCCTCCTGCAGCAAAGCACCCCCACAACATGATGCTGCCACCCCCGTGCTTCACAATTGTAATGGTGTTCCTCGGCTTGCAAGCCTCCCCCTTTCCCTCCAAACATAATGATGGCCATCATGGCCAAACAGTTCTATTTTTGTTTCATCAGACCAGAGGACATTTCTCCAAAAAGTACGATCTTTGTTCTCATGTGCAGCGGAAAACCGTAGTCTGTTTTTTTATGGCGGTTTTGGAGCAGTGGCTTCTTTCCTGCTGAGTGGCCTTTCAGGTTGTCGATATTGGACTCGTTTTAAAGTGGATATACACTGCTCAAAAAGGGAACACTAAAATAACACATCCTAGATCTGAATGAATGAAATATTCTTATTAAATACTTTTTTCTTTACATAGTTGAATGTGCTGACACAAAATCACACAAAAATTACGAATTAAAATCAAATTTATCAACCCATGGAGGTCTGGATTTGGAGTCACACTCAAAATTAAAGAGGAAAACCACACTAAAGGCTGATCCAACTTTGATGTAATGTCCTTAAAATAAGTCAAAATGAGGCTCAGTAGTGTGTGTGGCCTCCACGTTCCTGTATGACCTCCCTACAACGCCTGGGTATGCTCCTGATGAGGTGGCGGGTGGTCTCCTGAGGTATCTCCTCCCAGACCTGGACAAAAGCATCCGCCAACTCCTGGACAGTCTGTGGTGCAACGTGGCGTTGGTGGATGGAACGAGACATGATGTCCCAGATGTGCTGAATTGGATTCAGGTCTGGGAAACGGGCAGGCCAGTCCATAGCATCAATGCCTTCCTCTTGCAGGAACTGCTGACACACTCCAGCCACATGAGGTCTAGCATTGTTTTGCATTAGGAGGAACCCAGGGCCAACCGCACCAGCATATGGTCTCGCAAGGGGTCTGAGGATCTCATCTCGGTACCTAATGGCAGTCAGGCTACCTCTGGCGAGCACATGGAGGGCTGTGCGGCCCCCCAAAGAAATGCCACCCCACGACTGACCCACCACCAAACCGGTCATGCTGGAGGATGTTGCAGGCAGCAGAACGTTCTCCACGGCATCTCCAGACTCTGTCACGTCTGTCACATGTGCTCAGTGTGAACCTGCTTTCATCTGTGAAGAGCACAGGGCGCCAGTGGCGAATTTGCCAATCTTGTTGTTCTCTGGCAAATGCCAAAAGTTCAGCACGGTGTTGGGCTGTAAGCACAACCCCCACCTGTGGACGTCGGGCCCTCATACCACCCTCATGCAGTCTGACCGTTTGAGCTGACACATGCACATTTGTGGCCTGCTGGAGGTAATTTTGCAGGGCTCTGGCAGTGCTCCTACTTACACAAAGGCGGCGGTAGCAGTCCTGCTGCTGGGTTGTTGCCTTCCTACGGCCTCCTCCACGTCTCCTGATGTACTGGCCTGTCTCCTGGTAGCGCCTCCATGCTCTGGACACTACACTGACAGACACAGCAAACCTTCTTGCCACAGCTCGCATTGATGTGCCATCCTGGATGAGCTGCACTACCTGAGCCACTTGTGTGGGTTGTAGACTCCGTCTCATGCTACCACTAGAGTGAAAGCACCGCCAGCATTCAAAAGTGACCAAAACATCAGCCAGGAAACATAGGAACTGAGAAGTGGTCTGTGGTCTCCACCTGCAGAACCACTCCTTTATTGGGGGTGTCTTGCTAATTGCCTATAATTTCCACCTGTTGTCTATTCCATTTGCACAACAGCATGTGAACTTGATTGTCAATCAGTGTTGCTTCCTAAGTGGACAGTTTGATTTCACAGAAGTGTGATTGACTTGGAGTTACATTGTGTTGTTTAAGTGTTCCCTTTATTTTTTGAGCAGTGTAGATACTTTGTTACCTGTTTCCTTCAGCATCTTCACAAGGTCCTTTGCTGTTGTTCTGGTATTGATTTGCACTTTTCGCAAAGTACATTCATCTCTAGGAGACAGAACGCATCTCCTTCCTCAGCAGGATGACGGCTGCGTGGTCCCATGGTGTTTATACTTGCCTACTATTGTTTGTACAGATGAACGTGGTACCTTCAGGCATTTGGAAATTGCTCCCAAGGTTGAACCAGACTTGTGGAGGTCTACAATTTTTCGCTGAGGTCTTGGCTGACTTCTTTTGATTTTCCCATGATGTCAAGCAACAAGCCCCTGAGTTTGAAGGTAGGCCTTGAAATACACCCACAGGTACTCCTCCAATTGATTCAAATGATGTCAATTAGCCTATCAGAAGCGTCTAAAGCCATGACATAATTTTCTGGAATTTTCCAAGCTGTTTAACGGCACAGTCAACTTTTGTGTATGTAAACTTCTGACTCACTGGAATTGTGACAGTGAATTATAAGTGAATTAATCTGTCTGTAAACGATTGTTGGAAAATGACTTGTGTCCTAGATGTCCTAACCGACTTGCCAAAACTATAGTTCGTTAACAAGAAATTTGTGGAGTGGTTGAAAAATTAGTTTTAATGACTCCAACCTAAGTGTATGTAAACTTCTGAATTCAACTGTATATACGGAGGGTACGGGGCAACAAAAGACGAACAGCAGAGGGGCTAATGATCTTGGAGATGGGTAAAGGGCCGATAAAACAGGGGGAAAGTTTGAGGGACTCCACCCGGTGGGGCAGACCTCGGGTGGACAGCCATACCCTCTGCCCGAGACGATACCAGGGAGCTGTGGTCTGGTGGCGGTCCGCTTGTCGCCGATACCTGGAGGTCATCTTGAGAAGAGCTGACTGGGCTCTCTTCCAGGTACGGCGAAAGCAGCGGACAAACATCTGAGTTGAGGGTATGCAGACCTCTTCTCAGTGAATTTGGTGATGTTTCCCCCCCCCTGTTCAGAGAAATTAGTCTTTGAAGTTGCTTTAACCCATCCTACATCCTGATATTACCAGGTTATCACCACTACATGGTGCTGTTCGAGGTGATTTCTTTTTTTAAAGAAACCCACCACTTCCCCCTCATTGTTAAAGGGATAGTTCACCCAAATTACTAAATCATATATTGGTTTCCTTAACCTGTTAGCAGTCTATTGACAAGGTATGACAGCAATCCGTGTGTTGGCTATGTGGTCCACTGTTTAAAATGTTAACTTTTTAGCATGTGTGGCACAAATCCAATACAAGTCAATGGTACATATTTTGGCATTTCCACATTATGTCCAAAGTATCTAAAGATTGTGTAACTGAATTTTACTTATAGATAATTTGGATATGAAGTGCGGAAATGCTAATATTAGGTACCATTGATTTGCATTGGATTTGTGCCACAAATGCCCCCAAAAAATTACCATTTGAAACAGTGGCCAGGGAAACAAAACCAAAGCATGGGTTACTGTTATACTTTGTCCCTACACTGGCAAACCAATGTCACTTTGTAATTTGGGTGAACTATCACTTTAACATTGATTTTCTTTGAAAAAAAATCATTTAAATACCATCACCCAAAAGTAGGAATAGCACCATCTAGTGGTCAGCACCTGGTAATATCAGGATGTGGGATGGAACACATACCTAACAACTTCAATTATACATTTCTCTGAACAGGAAAAAAAAAAAAATAAATTCACTGAGAATACATTACATAGGATGAAGAAACAATACTCTGAGCCACAGCTCCATACTACTTGTCATACATAGAGAACTGATACTCTATACTCGTTGTTAGGGTGGGATTGTCGTGAGGTGTTTGTTGGTCCGTCGGAGGCTTTTGATAATTTCTTACTCTTTGTTACTAAAAACTTTGGTCCAAATCGGATGTTAGGTACTATATTTACTGAATATTACATGAGTCCTATAAATTAAAATGTCCAATTTGGGTGCAATAAATTAGCTTACTTTCTCAGAGATCAAATTATATTTCAACAGAATAATGTTGAAGGAATGATAATCTTATCAATTTTAACTTCATAAATGATTTCAGAACAATCTGAGAAGGTGGGTATCATGGCTTGCTGAAATGACATGGAACGACCCTTATGAGAGCATGCATGTTTAGGGTTGCCATATTAGCAGTTCTCAGCACGGGTGAAAACAGACGTGGTACTGTTCTCTTTAAAGAAATGATATACACTGAAAAAAATATTAAAAACACAACATGCAACAATTGCAAAGATTTTGCTGAGTTACAGTTCATACTAGGAAATCAGTCAATTGAAAAAGATGCATTAGGCCCTAATCTATGGACTTCACATGACTGGGCAGGGACGCAGCCATGGGTGGGCCTGGGAGGTCATAGGCCCACCCACTTGGGATCCAGGCCGACCCACTGGGGCCAGGCCCAGCCAATCAGAATCAGTTTTCCCCCACAAAAGGGCTTTATTACAGACAGAAATACTCCTCAGCAGCACCCAATCTCCTCAGACAATCCCGCAAGTGAAGAAGCCGGATGTGTAGGTCATGGGCTGGCATGGTTACATGTGGTCTGCAGTTGTGAGGCCGGTGGACGAACTGCCAAATTCTCTAAAATTACGTTAGTGGTGCTTTATGGTACAGAAATTAACAGATTTCTCTGGCAACAGCTATGGTGGACATTCCTGTAGTCATCATGACAATTGCACGCTCCCTCAACTTGAGGCATCTGTGGCATTGGGTTGTGTGACAAAACTGCACATTTGAGAGTGGCCTTTTATTGTCCCCAGCACAAGGTACACCTGTGTAATGACCGTGTCGTTTAATCAGCTTCTTGATATCCCACACCTGTCAAGTGAATGGATTATCATGACAAAGGCTAAAATGCTCACTAACAGGGAAGTAAACACATTTTTGCACAATATTTGAGAGAAATTCGTTTGTTCTATATATGGAACATTTCTGGGATATTTTATTTCTGCTCATGAAACATGGGACCAACACTTTACATGTTGCGCTTATATTTTTTTCACTGTGACCTGCTGCTGCTGACTATCAGGCAGTGAGCAGGCTGTTATTGAGTAAGTGAATGAGTGGAGGACCGGAAGGGTGCGCATAAGAGCACTTTTTGAGAGAGCACTTTAGCAGGCAGCTGAGTCACGGAGACAGAAGAACAAGCACACACTTTTTTTTACCAGTTATAGGTAGGCTATTTAGATTGTCATTATGATGACAGCTATTTTCAACAGTTTTTCCATAAAACTTATTAACGCGCTTGAACTGATAACCGCGACAAAGCACTGGAAAATGACTTTAGGCCACTAGAGCACAGATAAATAAGCTCAGAGGTGGTGTAAAGAAAACTGCATTCTGATGTCGACTTTATGGAAAACCATATCAATCGAAGGATTTTACGTATGCTCAGTTCTTGGATCTCGAACGGTGCGCGAGAGGAAATTTTAAATGGAAGTTATCGAACTCCCTCGCGTGCTTGTTATGGGGGGAAAAAAGTCCACAATGAAACTGACAATGTGGAGAATGGTTCATTTGCATATGTTGGCCGTCAAGTAGGCTATTTATTTATATTCCATTCGAGGCTACTCTTGCCTACATTTTGATACAATACATTTTTTAAATGACTATATAGCTGGAGTCATTGCAAATCAATTTGTGCCACTTGTGTAGCCTACCTGAAGCTGGCAAACATATTTAATAAAAAGCATATACTATAACTTCAGTTTGTTGTTGTAGCATTGTGTTATTTTGCAATTATTGATGGCCTTGTTTAGTTAAATGAATTGGAAGTTATCAACTGTGATCAAGGTCACAGCTCTATCCCATTTAATGTCAGTGTGGACTTTTCCATGAAATTAGATTTTGGCCTATCAGGGCTTATTGCTGCATCTAGCACAGCAAAGCATGGCAAAGTTAAATTGCAATTGTAAACCCTGATTTTAGTCAGCCTATTGAAATAACAAATCAATCTTGTAATTAGGCCATTTATAACAGTTTGTAGTCTTAACATCTGGCACACTTGCCAAGAAAATAGCTTAACATTTGTTTTTTGAAGTTCGTTCAAGTGTTTCTTGCAGAGATTTCGAGATCCTCTGCCCAACTTTCTGCACTCTCCTGCACATGAGCAAATGGCACTCATTTACAATTATAAACTGGGTGGTTTGAGCCCTGAATGCTGATTGGTTTAAAGCCTTGGTATATCAGACTGTGTACCAACGGGAATAAAAAACGTTTTACTGTTCTAATTACATTTGCAACCAGTTTATAATAGAAATAAAGCACCCCATGGGTTTGTAGTATATGGCCAATATACCATGGCTAATGGAGGTGTTGTCGGACACAGCCTCGCGCCTTATTGCTTAATCATTGCAGTGAAACAAGTTAAAACGACACCCATTGATGGAAAATAATCAGGCGAGTTTAATAAAAAAGGCAAATAATCTTTTGGGACATTCTTAAAACTCGCAAGAATTATTTTGATGGAAAACTTGCTTCTTAGCCTACGTCATTACAAATTACATCAATATTCCTTAATTTGCTCGAAAACGTTATGGAAAAACGGTTTATTGGAGAAACGTGGCAGCTCCTCTCTTTGTGCAAAAAAACCCCAAAACATTTCGGGCTCGTCTTCAGGCCTTGTGGGTTTGTTTTGAGATGTCATTGGGCTAGACATGGCCACACTGGGCATGTTTGTTTGGATTAGCAGACGTCCCCATACCCCTTCAAATTTGTGGATTTGGCTATTTCAGCCACACACGTTGCTGACAGGTGTATAAAATCGAGCACAGAGCATGGCTGCACGGCAGGTAGCCTAGTGGTTAGAGCTTTGGACCTGTAACCGGAATGTTGCTAGATCGAGTCCCCGAGCTTTCGTTGACCCACTATAAATAAGAATTTGTTCTTAACTGACTTGCCTAGTTAAATAATAGGTAAAATAAGTAGACAAACATTGGCAATAGAATGGCCTTACTGAAGAGCTCAGGGACTTTCAACGTGGCACCTGTCCTACCAGTCAAATTTCTGTTCTGCTAGAGCTGCCCCGGTGAACTGTAAGTGCTGTTATTGGGATTTGGAAACGTCTCGGGGCAACAGCGGCTCAGCCGGGAAGTGGTAGGCCACAAGATCACAGAACAGGACCGGAGAGTGCTGAAGAACGTAGTGTGTAAAAAAATAAAATCGCCTGTCCTCATACTTTTGGTCATGTAGTGTACCTAACTTGCAAATCCGGGTTGGTCCTTGTCCGAGTTGAAATAAATTGGCTCGTTCGAGTTGAAACATTGAAAGCAAACAGGCTACATCCTATCATTAGCTAGCAAGTTAATATCCAAGTGCCTGACCTGAATAGACCCTAAATGCTAATGGGCTACAGTTAGCTGTTAGCAAGGTAGCTAGCTAGCGTGAGCCATACGCTGCTTCACCTGACAATCTACAGCACATTACCTTGCTGTATTTAACTAGCTACAGTATCCTTCCCCTTGAATCTGCGTTATGCTCACTAGCATTACCATAGAACGTTGTATAACCAAAAGTCAGAGGAGGGACCAAATCACTATTATCCAAAGGTCCAAATCGAGTTCCACATTAATATTGTCAAGTCCAAGTCGTGCATTCTGAAGTCGTAATAATTAAGTTGAACAAATTCCAAATGCAAGCTTCATAAGTAAAGATCAATTTGAAGCAATTTGGACATACCAAAAGGCCAGTAGGCTTTTGCTACTAATTGCTGCCCCATTCCCAGTGATATTGCAAAGTAAACTGTTCATATTCTTGCCCACCAAACCATTTTTTAACTGCATATTCATTTATGGCAGTCCTCTCTCGCTCTCTCTATAATTTCACGTTTGCGCTGCAACCCGTCCTATTGCTGATTTGCTGTAACAGCTATCTGTTCGCTAGCTCAGCGGTTTTCGAAAACTTTGACCCACCACCCCCAAAAAGATGTGGTTCAAAACTTGAGAACCCTGCACGCGCACATGGACACACAATCGCAGCGCAAATGTATCCTGTCATTACAGCCCTAAACAGTGATGCATTTTCAAACTGCAAGATACAGAAATAAACTGCATTTTAAAGCTTTCATGTTAGCAGTCAATATCAACTAGCGATATCACATTGTCACTTCACTGGAGTCCAGAGCATGCAGGATCATACCTGTATCCAGTGGAGGTTGCAGGATCAGATGGAAAGCATGATCTGTCTCACAAATATCATACATACATTGCCAGAATGTTGCATCTTCATCCCATAAGTAGTCCCTACTGAAGGACATATAGCCAGTACCACCACTGAACAAAAATATAAACCCATGTTCTAGGGAGTTTTTTCCTAGCCCCTGTGCTTCTACACCTGCATTGCTTGCTGTTTGGGGTTTTAGGCTGGGTTTCTGTACAGCACTTTGAGATACCAGCTGATGTAAGAAGGGCTTTATAAATAGGTTTGATGCTGTGTTGGTCCCATATTTCATGAGCTGAAATAAAAAATACCAGAAATGTTCCATACACACAAAAACCTTATTTTCCTCTCATTTTGAGCACACATTTGTTTATATCCCTGTTCGTGAGCATTTCTCATTTGTCAAGATAATCCACCCACTTGACAGGTGTGGCATATCAAGAAGCTAATTAAACAGCATGATCATTACACAAGTGCACCTTGTACTGGGGACAATAAAAGGCCACTTTAAAATGTGCAGTTTTGTCAACACAATGCCACAGATGTCTCAAGTTGAGGGAGCTTGTCCGTCAAAGCTTTTGCCAGTGAATTGAATGTTAATTTCTCTACCATGTCTGTAATAAAGCCCTTTTGTGGGGAAAAACTCATTCTGATTGGCTCGGCCTGGCTCCCCACCCAAACAAAACTAGGCCTGTCTGTCGCTACGTTTCCCTCCTGTGGTCATAATACCTTCTCTGTCTGATATTCTGTGCATACATCGAAAAGTGACTTAAGAGGTCTCACTTTCAGAGCACATCGCCTATTGTTCTAATCACCAATTACATTGAGCTTGTTAGCCAGCTCCCCTAGTGGTAGCATTTCCATTCAGAATGAATTAGTATTTTGCATGCCTGTTAGCAATTAGCTGTTCGTTAGCATTTCTGTGGTGGTAGGCAATTTGTGTACAACGCTCATGGTTAATGTTGTGTAGACATACAATACTGCACTGTTTACATTAGATGTTCTAAGTTTACCATGTCTACAAGTTACATAGTCTGTAGGTTATTGCCATGTGCACACACTTACTGCTACAGTGTATAGCCTGTGCTGTAATGTACAAGCTTGTTAGTCATGTAGAGCAGTGCTATAGTCAAAGTTTTACCTCATTCATTTCAGAACCACAATCATTTTCAGTCACAATCACTGTTAGAGTGGTGTTGGATGTGTGTATGGATAATTTATTAAACCCCGAAGCACTACATCCTCATTTTGGCAGACTTTCACCTTCGCAGTAACTTATGCTGTATTTGGAAAAGGACTTAGATTTTGAAAATGTAAATAATTTGTGGACCTGTCAGTAGCATGTTTGAATCGATTTCTCTCAACCTATGCTGGACTGACCGCGAATACTGAAATGTCTACTCCAGAAATATGAAATTAAGGTACTCACATAGTAGTATTCTTCATACATCAATGGAAAAGGTGAACTGTTCTGAAGTTCAACTGCAGCCTATTGTTTAAACCATGGTCCAGGTCAGATCACTAAAATACTAAGCCATTTACAATTGTGAAGTACCTTATTTTTTGGCTGTGTCGGGAGTATGAAAGCATCAGTCAAGTTATTTATTCTGCTAATAATTTTAGATTGCAAACTCACTAAACGACAGCATCTTTTTACCATATTTCCTGAAAAAAAAAAAAAGCCCAATCGTGGCATATCCCCCATTTTCACAAATTACTGTCTGCTTGCAATTCAACCACTACATGGTGCATATGCATGGTCTAAAGTTTGCGGGGCATTAAGCACATTCTCACATCAGTTATTAATGACAACTTTTACGTGAACTGGCACATGTTTGAGTAGATTTAAAGTTAACATTTAAGTCCCCAGAGCACTACAACTGCTCCTACGCATTTATTATAACAAAGACCCAAAGGCTAGAAAGAAAGACAATCCAAGGACATCATGGGGGACCACCAGAAACCAAAAGTGCCCAATTCAAAGTGTACATGTATGTTCAGATCCATCATGTTCCATCCTTCAGTTGAGGTAACATTTGATCCCAGTCCCTTGTGTTTAAAAAAATAAATAAAACGCTTCAGATCAATCCATTTATTATCCAGTTTCACATTCTGAATGATCAGCATTTTGTTTTACAGCAATCTCATGTTAGCAGTCCATGTACAGTAGCAGTTCTGACTGCCACGGTCAGAATATTTCAGTATTTAACACCAAGCCAAAGAAAATTGCACTTTTGTTCTACTTCAAAACAGGATATTATAGACAGGATTCAACATCCATCAAAAACAACAAAGAAACCCACAAGGGCAGACTAAACATCAACTTATACAGATTACTTCTTTAAATTGCACAAAAATGCATAAATACTCATTACACAAATGTACAAAAATACTTGTACTCACTGTTTTGTTCAAATATAATCTAAACACAGATATTTTGGCAAAACTGGGTCGTTAGAGGTTGCATTCAAAAGGTCCAAGGTTACAGACAGCGTCAGCATTCTTAGACAGGTTTACAGTTAAAGATCAGAAGAAGAAAACCCAGTGCATACATTATCCATTCTGAACAAAGAAAACACAAAAATGACAAGAAACAAGATGTCTGCATCTACTTCGCAGGTAACATCGTAAGCAACTCAATCCAAGGTAATCTTCAAAGAAGCGAGACTAAGAATAATGAAAACATACTGTAGGGGTCCGCCTAGACCTCTCGCTATTATGGCAACATAAGCAATATGAAATGACAAAATGTTTGGATTTCTAATTCATGCCGAATACCTCAACATGGATTGATTGTTGAGTCCCACCCACATCCAATAGAGAGCAGCTTGATAGTTTCAGCACAGAGTTAGGTCCACTTCGAGAAAAGACTGCGCACACTTTTTTTTTGGGGGGGGGGGGGGGGCTGTACCGTCAAAGGCCAAAAGTCAGATTGTCTTCTGCTTCAGATTGTCGTCCGCAACATGTTTCCACGGTCTCAAAATCCTCCTCTCCATTTTTCTGCGAGGAAAGCAACATCGGTAATGCACCTTAATGTCCGTTAAATAAACCGGATTTAAATTCAATTGAGTTCAGAATACCTTTACTCTGCTCTGAGGGGAAAAACAAAAACCTTCAGGTACTGAATGGGATCTGGGGAGAGCGAGAAAATGGTTTAAAAACATTGTTTTGCAATTCCATACAAATTAGCCAACTGAAAGCATCACATGTGAAAGCTCAAGAAATAATGACATGGGCTGAGTCTGAGCACCCACCCTATTCTCTTCAGTGCACTACTTCCTATGTAGGCCCTTGTCAAAAGTTGTGTAGTAAGTAATAGGGTGCCATTTCGGATGCAGACAGTTTAGCTAGGCTTCTTGGGATGGGTCATACTTACTAAACACTTAACAGAACTGCCGGGATTTCCATCCTGGTTGTGAGGTTTCAGATGGGGACGGGTACCAACGCATCTGAGGAATACAAAGCAGGCTTAGAGGGCACTCCAGCAGAAAAGCCCATGCTTGGGTCATGTTCAGCATTTGGTTTATTACACAAGGTAGGCCCTCTCTGTTGGTCCGTTTTCTTCCATGTGCTGTCTAATGAACACAACCCAGGTGAAATACTGGCCTAGTATTCTTCTGATCACCTTACCAGAGACAAAATTACTTTCAGAGTTACCAAATACTAGGTTATGTGAATATTGCTTCAGACACTTTACAGACATTCAATTGTTACAGAGTAGGCATTGTTTGGTCAATCAACCTGATTTACACAGCAACAGAGTGCTCCTTTTTCTTTATTCTCCCAGATAGTCACCAGTTGAAGTATCCCGGAGTAAGGAATGTTGTTTTAGCCACAAAGGTACTAAAAACGGGGAGAACAGCAGAAATAAACAGGATCTATTCTGCGGGTGCACCAAGTTCAAATAATTGACTCTCACTGACAAGACATTTAACCTACAGTACAACTCCACACGCCAGACGGCATTAGTGTCAGTCTACTCTACAAACCATCCACTGAACTGTACAGGAAAGCTACTGTTTTCAGACCCAATTTCTGTAGCTTTCACCACGTCGCCATTAATTGTATTCCTGTCCCCCATTGGACAGAGCCACACATCAGACCTTTGTGTTCCAGCCAAGGGCACCGGTAGGAGAACACCAGACAAAGTGTTCAGCACTTCCATACCCTGTGGTCATGTTGCATTCTATTTTCCCCCCGGAACACGCCCCTCAGAATGCCCCACATTCCTCGGGCCCCGCTGGGCTTGGAAAATAGACTTCACAATTAACTTCCTATGCAAATAGAATGAGAGGGAGCCTGTTAATGTATGAGGGAGCCCATCAATGAGCAGCCACCATTGTTGGGTCAAAGTTCAAGTAGCAGAGCTATTAGCCACAGGGTGAAGTTTCCCCCAAGGAACAGATAACAGGAGGCTGCCGAGGGGAGGACAACTCAAATGCTTGCATGAGTAAATGGAATGGTATCAACTCCCTTGCATCTATTCCATTCCAGACATTACTAGGAGCCTGTCCTCCCAAATTAAGGTGCTACCAGCCACCTGTGATACAAATCTAGGGGATCATCATCTCCCCTAATCCTAACCATTAGTGGGGCAAATGCAAAACTGGCTCGAGATCAGCATCTAGGGTTAGCATCACTCTATACCTACCAACTGTGAGGGAGGTGGTTTTACTACAGTAACAGAGCTTCAGGGTGTGCAGCCTTTTGTTCCAGTCAGCACTAAACAACGCAGATCTTGCGTCAGTTGTCTTTTCAATCATAATGAAAAAGAGAGGTGAGGCTGAGCTATATCCCAGATACCAGTGTTAAAAAAATGTTGTGTTGGTGCTGGGCTGTTACTCGCTGTTTATCATCTATGCATAGTCACTTTACCCATAATGTACATATTACGCCAATTACCTCTACTAACCTGTACCCCCGCACATTGTACTGGTAGACTTGTTACTTAAAATATTTACTAATTGTATTTTTTTTTACTCTTATGTTTCTGAAAACGGTGTTCATTAAGGGCTTATAAGTAAGCATTTCAGTTTGTTGTAGTTGGCGCATGTGACAAATAAAATCTCATTTGATACAAATGCCATGTAGTTCTCCAGGACCAAGGTTGGTGACTACTACGAATACACAGCATCTCATAAGTGAACTTGTGGAATTTGGGGGCTTAGCTCTGCAGGCGCTACACATTACATAACAAAAGGCCCTCTGACCTAAGACTTTGATTACCTATGCACATTGAGGGGAATGAATGATGCATGGATGCCCTCATTCACCTCACTGAACTTTACAGTTAGCAGTTACTGAGATTTGACTCCACTTTCACCTTTAATGGTCTCTTTTGCAGCCGGCCATCAACATGATATACTGTGGTTTACAATTGGTGTGTATTCCACAACTATTAAGGGAACGGTTAGTACAATGCCACCCATGGAAAACTGCAATTGAATGTGTGAGTGAGAAAAGACAACTGCATTCCCTTAACCCAGAATATTGGTAAAAGCAAAGGGAACAGCTACAGGAACACAACATGCCCAAGACTTCAGGTACACTGTAGCCCTGAAGTACAGAGTCAGGTTGATATGTGCTGGCAGGTAGAAAAGTCAACCCCTACACAGCTTTGACCTTTAACTCGCATTGAGTTATTGCTACGGCAATTCACAGGAATGCCAGAGCCAACCAAACGATTGGTCTGCTCACCGAGAGCTGGTTCGCAGGACAACCAGTCACAACCGATTAAAGGTTTACAATGAACATCATTTAGAGTCATTACCACTCTAGTCACCAGAGTGATGAGACACATTCTTATACTGTAAGAAAATAGAATGTATGATATTTTACTTGTAACAAAGCCATCAAAATGCATATCCAGGGGCGAAGCAAGCAAATTAATTTCAGCTGTCCTACACAACACAAGACACCCCGTATTTAATGACACCTCATAATTCCATGTATCATACATGAGGGTCAGAGTTCATTGGGAATAAAACAATGCGCCATCTGAGCAGTGTTGTCAAGACTGTCCTCACTCACTCGTTTTAAGAGGTCATAGAAACAGCAAAAACAGTGGAGAGGCTTGGCTAACATTTTACAGGACTTTATGGGCAACAGATTCACTCAACGACCAATACATAATCCAACCTGAGAGCCAATTAAAAACAGATTTTCTCTGTTGTGATCTCTTAGCAACGAATCCTGTGCACAGGAATGTTGTGAGGAATTTTACGAAAGGAGTGAAGCAGACAGAGGTTGGACCCTTATTTTACTCCACTGGTGTGGTTTCTTACCGTATGTAAGACAGGCAGTCAGCGGGCTTGGCAACAAGCCCTCCCAAATGCACAGAATGGATCCCGTCATGTTGAACAATACAGTATCAGGTTGTGCATGTTTAAGGGTGGATAAGCTCACTACTGGTTCCTTATGATGTCAGATGATTGAAATGGAACTATCAAGAATGATTATCCAATTTTATTTGGGATTGAGGCCAAACCTGATGTGTATCCATATATGTTCCGCGATCATATGCTACACATATAGCAAGGGATGGTAAATGAGAGAGAGATGTTAAGGGGCAGTAGACCCACCGGTTGGTCCCTCACCTGGGCGTGGAGGGCTGCGGCAGCAGCGGCAGCGGCCGGGTAGGTGAAGGCAGCATGGGGGAGCCCAGGGGGAAGCTCCGTGGTGTACAGTGGGTAAGGGGCCCACGCCTCGGGAGAGGCCGGGATCAGTGCAGCCCCTGTTAGGTCATCTATGGAAAAAAATATGCTCAAATGCATAGTAGTTCTGATCTCAATTTGGGAATTTCTTGGAGGGGTGGGGGGAGAGACAAAAAGATAACTTTAGGGAGATATCAATTAGCATCTCCTCATTTCAAAAGCATTTGCTCCCTTTTGGTGCCTACTAAAAATGACTCAGGACAATGGCCATGTTTAAAAAGTTGGAAAATGTAACTGGCCCTCCAGATAATTTTTGATTTAACGGAATGTGTGAAATCAAGTTCCCAACCAAATTGTTCACACCTGTGTAAATATGTTAGATCAGTGATCCATAATTAAGGGCAGGAGGATGTATTGGGTCAAGTATTCAAACTGGATCCATGTCCTGCTACACTGACTAGAACAATTCTCTTTCACCTTGCCTTACTTCTGGTGGACCCGTCTAAGAGGATGAGAGCCGAGACTTTTTAAAGTGTGGATTTAACAGTGTTTGGGGGAGCAAAGCGCAGGTGCATGGGATTAAAAACCTTGGTGCTGCAGATTAATCAATAACCACTGGAGGACCTGGTTCCAACAAGCGTGGTGAATTTAATTGAAGTGGAACATTGTGCACTACCTAGTTGTGCCTGACCAGCCGAGATAAAACTACAATCTACTTAAGGTGTAGAAGTGAGTTAGTTGATCCAGCATTGTCTGTAGTGCATATTCTAAAAGGAGAGGGAGGAAAGGAGGATTGGGGGAAGCCTATGTCCGCGTGGTGAGTGTTTCTAGGGTAGAGCCGCACACTTACATGGGTCCCGTGCAATGAAGTGTGCTCCTAGAGCTGGGTGGATATTTGTGGGGTTCGGTGTGGCCATCAGCTTACTCTTTGCCATCTTCGTGTTGGCTTTAGCGAACTCTAAGCGCAGGGTCTGGGGACTCTCAGGGTCAAAACGGATCCCCTAGAGAGAGATAGTGAACACTGTAAGGGGGTGGTGGGACTATACTCTGAGAAGAGGTGCAACGTGCTCTTTAGTCTGCTCACATGCATGCAGGTCAAATTACTGTACCACGGTAACTCTTCAGAAGAGCCCATTGAGGAAAACACTTACATAGGGTGAGGGGGGTGGTAGAGCTTCTGGCCAATATGGAAAAGGAGGCCTTTCAGTTGACTGGTTATACATGACTACATTAGTTGAACCATCGAGGTAATATATATCACAGTAAAAACAGCCATCTTGTCACATTTCAACTGCATTATGGTAAGTAGACAATAGAGTCTTCTTCCATAGTGGGCAGTCGTGACCCAACAATCTTGCATATTGGAATTGAAGTCAAGGTCAACATTCAGTTCCTATGTCAAGGTGTCAACCTGCAGTTCAGTATGAAAACAAATCCCCAAAGGTTGAAGAGGATTACTCAACAATTCAGGGATAGCCTCACGTCCACTTATTAATGGCTGAATGACTGCTTACGTTTAATGCGTTCTTCGCAGCTTCAGCACCTGTCCGGTTGTCAAAGGTAACAAACCCGACAGGCTGGAAGAGAGAGCGAGAGAACAGAACATCAGAGACAATACAGGGAAAAGACTGATGACTCTTAGATTGGCTAAAAGGTACACTGTTACATTTCCACATGCAAACAATGGTGTCTGTTAGCTGCAATAATGAAGGAATGAACCAAAGGAAACATCTCATATTTAAGCTACTAGAGCATCACTTGAAGGTATAAAATTGCAAGTCTACAGTACAAGCAACTACAAGCATCCTCACTCCCTTTGTACCTCAGATATGGACATGGTCTCACCTGCTTTGAAGTCAACTTAATAAGGGATCCTTCATAACCCTGTAAATGCAAGTAAAACCACAAACACCTTGTAAGTCACAAGAACACCGAATTTGACGAGCTGGACACACTTATTAGGCATGTCAATAGGGTGAATCAGGAAAAAAGTAATAGTTCAGACATTTGACAAAATATTCTGGCCTACCTTGAATGGTCTGAAGAGCAGGTAGAGTTCCCGTGGCTTGATATCAACTGGAAGGCCGCTGACAAAGAGAGTTCGTACCTGGAAACACAAAATGCTAACTTGACATACGCTACTAAACAAAAGGTCAGATTAGGTTGCCATAGTAGGGTATAAAAATCACAAGAGATCATCCAAGAGTGAGGGTTGAGGCAATATGCATACCCCCAATTTAAAACCTGGCTATGCTAGTTATGCTTTGATTTTGAACACATTTTGTCCTGGCAACAGGACTAATGTTTTTGGGGTTCAGAAACCAATGTTGAGTTTATTTTATCTTTTTTAACTAGGCAAGTCAGTTAAGAAGAAATTCTTATTTTCAATGACAGCCTAGGAACAGTGGGTTAACTGCCTTGTTCAGGGGCAGAACATTTGTACCTTGTCAGCTCGGGAATTTGATCTTGCTGCAACCTTTCGGGTTACTAGTCCAACGCTCTAACCACTAGGCTACCCTGCCGCCCCAAGTGAGGCAGGCATGGGAGAGAATTAAAAGAGCAAGACTTAACAACCTTAAAGAAACAACCCTACTTTGATATGAGCTAAGTTTATATGTTCAATAGTTATAATTTGTCGATGTCCTTTTTTATTAGCTCAATAGGTCAAGTAGCCCAGTTCTTATGTAGCTTCAAATTCCAGATCACACAACTTATGTCAGAATGCATGAAGAGGTGTACAACCAATGCACATGAGAAGCAGAGTTTACCAGCTGAAGCACAGACGCCTCAGAAGAGGTGTACATTTAATCTTGAAAGCGAAAATCTAGCAATTACAACTATCAGCATTGATACAATCATTTCAATTCACAACAATGAATACAAGTTGAACTTCAGGCTTAATTTGGGTACAGCTTTGAGCCTTTAACACTCACTCGGCACCTTAAAAGGATACAGAAGCATGTATATTGCCTTGTGTGAAGTCTCCCCAGCTGTTTAATTTCAGATTTTCCATTCTTACCTTCTGTAGCATTTTTCACTGAGGCTTACTTTAGAAAAAATGACATTTTCATAAATTTCACTGGTATACGTACATGTCATTCCTAACTTTGGCTTTTGGGAAAAATGTGCAAGTATCAGAACACTTAATATACAGGTATTCAGAGACCTCTGCCAATGTACAGCTAATCTGTGAGAATGTTTTTTTGCACTAGGATGAGAACAAGTGAACGCCAGGCTTTCGAAGGAATAAATGTGAACACCACCTAGGGCTCATATTAACAGGCCTTTTGGGAAAATTATGGCACCTTCAGCCAAAGGGAACTGACACTTGTTAAATTGAACCTGTCGATTAAACACAAGGGTGAACGGCATCTAATTTTAGACCAAATGGGCATCACAGATTTCAGACAGAGGATGTGAGGAATCAAGAAAAGAAAAAAAACATTTAGAAAGGCTATTTCAGAACCTAGCCAAGTATATGGTCGAGGTTCCTGGACATTAAAAGGGAGGCTAAGGATGCGTGCACGCACACACACACACACACAACAAAAGGCAATACCAAGAGATGCGTTTTCCTTATTCAGGACAGAGGGTAATTTCCACCAATACACTGGAAATTACTCAACACTTCAGACACCATGAGTATATTATTCCTGGGAGAACACAATCAATTGATTTTCTAACAAGGGTAATTACAATAGCAGCACAGTAACTAACACCCATCTAGCAATTCAGAGAAAAAAGTTAATCTTAAAGCTGGAATCAGTAATGGTGAAACTGCCACACCTATTTCCAATATTACAACAAAAACAAGACTTTGCCCTCAGAAATAATTGCATGAGCGATAGAACAGCAGATTATGTATTGCGTTTAAATTTTTTAAACCACAATTCTAAAAATGGTCCTCCCCTCAGTTTCATAAACAAAAAAACAAGGTGCTGGGGTGAACAGTGCGCCGTTTCCCATAATGTGGATTCCAGCTTTAATGCGTGCAATGCTCAGGTGGTAAATTAAAATACAGATCTCATTGCAGTCTGTGAAGAAATTCACAAGTGACATTTTTTACACATTTTCTACTCAATTAAAATAGGAAATGGTTGACCTTTCCCCTAGGGCCGACACTTTGAGAAAGGATTTGATTGGTATGAGCAATACAGTGAAACTTCTCCCTAAACTACCAGGGGGAGCCATTACCATATTCCATCCTTTCAGATCTCCACAAGTGTTTAGGGTTTAGTTGTCTACTTGGGATTGGGTTGTAGGCTACAGGTACTGAAGCCTTAGAGATTACCTGTACAATGGAGGATATTTACAACAGCCCTATGAAACAAGAACAGTACCACTGGTCCAAAAGCGGACTTCAGATCACCGAGGACAGGTCTGAGGATATAATGACTACTAAATTTAGTTTATCCGGTAAGACAAAGCATAATAAACTGAAATCTAGGTGTTAACTTTGAAGTAACATGAAACTCACCAAAATAGTCATATTCATCCAATTATTCTACAGTCACTTCATTGGCTTTTGACAAAAGATCCAAAAAGCATACAGTGCCTGTAACATTTCCATGAGCAAGGTCGCAACAGCCTGAGCACAATGGGTAGCTTGAACTCAAGTGGAAAACACATTATACTGCCTCCTACTGGAGGATTTTACATAGGGCTGGCAGTGGATTCAAGAGCTTCCACTGGACCAAAGCTGTGCAGTTTCATCACTGGAGCAATATATTCAAGGGCCGAGGTTGGACAGTAAACATGCAGATTAAACGATACAGTACCACTCAAGTTTGGAAACTCATTCAAGGGTATATTTTTTAAACATTTTCTACACGGTAGAACGAAGGCATCAAAACTATTAACACATGGAATCATGTAGTAACCCAAACAAAGTGTTTAACAAATCAAAACGCATTTTAGTCTCCAAAAGTAGCCAATCTTTGCATTAATGACAGCTTTGCACACTCCTGGCATTCTCTCAACCAGCTTCACAAGGAATGCTTGTCTAACAGTCTTGGAGTTCACACATATGCTGAGCTCGTTGGCTGCTTTTCCAACTCATCCCAAACTGGGTTGAGGTTGGGGGATTGTGGAGGCCAGGTCATCTGATGCAGCACTCCATCACTAATTCTTGTTCAAATAGCCCTTAGAGTCTGGAGGTGTGTAAGGCGATTGTCCTGTTGAAAAACAAATGATAGTGGGACTAAGCGCAACCCAGATGGGATGGCGTATTGCTGCAGAATGCGGTGGTAGCCATGCTGGTTAAGCGTGCTTTGAATTCTAAATAAATCACTGACAGGGTCACCAGCAAAGCACCCCCACTGCTCCATGCAGAGTTCCGTTCATCTACCCTGCGTCTCACAAAGACAGCGTTTGGAACCAAAAAAGAGATTTCCACCGGTCTAATGTCCATTGCTAGAGTTTGACACAAGTCTCTTCTTACTGGTGTCCTTTAGTAGTGGTTTCTTTGCAGCAATTTAACCATGAAGGCCTGATTCACCCAGTCTCCACTGAACAGTTGATATTGAGATGGGTCTGTTACTTGAACTCATTTATTTGGGCTGCAATTTGAGGCTGATAACTCAAATGAGCTTATCCTCCACAGCAGAGGTAACTCTGGGTCTTTCCTGGGGCGGCCCTCATGAGCCAGTTTCATCATAGCGCTTGATGATGGTTTGTGACTGCACTTGAAGAAACGTTCAAAGTTCTTTACATTTTCCTGATTGACTGACTTTCATGTCTTAAAGTAAATGGGCTGCTGTTTCTCTTTGCTTATTTGTGCTGTTCTTGCCATAATATGGACTGGGTGTTTCATCAAATAGGGCTCTCTTCTGTATACCTCATCTACCTTGTCACAAAACAACAGAGTGGCTCAAATGCATTAAGTAAAGAAATTTCACAAATGAACAAGGCAAAAGTTAATTGAAATGCATTGCAGGTGACTACCTCGAAGCTGGCTGACAATGCAAAGAGTGTGCAAAGCTTTAAACAAGGCAACGGGTGCCTATTTGAACAATCGCAAATATATTTTGACTTGTTTATTTCATAGTTTGTGTCCTCAATATTATTCTACAATGTAGAAAATGGTACAAAGAAAAAGCCTGGAATGAATAGCTGTCCAAACTATTGACTGGTACTGCACACAACCGTTCAAAAGTTTGGGGTCACTTAGAATTGTCCTTGCTTTTGAAAGAACATTCTGTCCATTAAATTAACATCACATTGATCAGAAATACAGTGTAGACATTGTTAATGTTGTAAATGCCTAATGTTGCTGGAAACAGCTGATTGTACACCCATTTAGATATTCCATAAACAATCAGCTTTTCCAGCAACAATAGTCATTTACAACATTAAACCTCTACAGTGTATTTCTGATCAATTTGATGTTATTTTAAATGAACAAAATGTGCTTTCAAAAACAAAGATAATTTCTAAGTGACCCCAAACGTTTGAACAGTAGTGTACATCTAAAAGGATTCCCCACTAATAGATAGCCCTCATTAACATTTGTCATTTAGCATCACTTACAGTAGTGACTGAATACATTTTTATACTGGCCCACCATGTGAATCGAACCCACAACCCTGGACATGCTCTACCAGCCACGCCACACAGGACATGTCATTCAGTGCATTCGGAAAGTATTCAGACCCTTTGTTATTTTACAGCCTTAATCTAAAATCTACACACAATACCCCATAATGAAAAAGTTAAAACCGATTTTTAGAAATAAAAAAATTGAACACATTTACATAAGTAATCAAACCCTTTACTCAGTACTTTGTTGAAGCACCTTCGGCAACAATTTCAGCCTCAAATCTTCTTGGGTATGAGGCTACAAGCTTGGCACACCTGTATTTGGGGCGTTTCTCCCATTCTTTTACATTTAACATTCTGCAGATCTTCTCAAGCTCTGTCAGGTTGGATGTGGAGCATTGCTGCATAGCTATTTTCAAGTCTCTCCAGAGATGTTCGATCAAGTTCAAGATTTTCAAATCAAGGATCTGTACTTTGCTCCATTCATCTTTCCCTCGATCCTGACTAGTCTCCCAGTCCCTGCCGCTGAATAACATCCCCATAGCATGTGTCCACCGCCACCATGCTTCACCATAGGGATGGTGCCAGGTTTCTTCCAGACATGATGCTTGGCATTCAGGCAAAAGAGTTCAATATTGGTTTCATCAGACCAGAGAATCTTGTTTCTCAAGGTCTAAGAGTCTTTAGGTGTTGTCTGGCCACTACCATGAAGGCCTAACTGGTGGAGTGCTGAAGAGATGGGAGAACATTCCAGAAGGGCAACCATCTCCACATAGGAACTCTGGAGCTCTGTCAGTGACCAACACCTCCCTGACCAAGGCCCTTCTCCCCGATTGCGCAGTTTGGCTGGGCGGCCAGCTCTAGGGATAGTATTGGTGGTCCTTAACTTCTTCCATTGAAGAATGATGGAGGACACTTCTTGTGGACTATCAACACTGCAGAAATGTTTTGGCACAGTTCTGGGGAGGAGTACCTCGACACAATTCCTTCAACCTCATGGCTTGGTTTTTGCTCTGACATTCACTGTCAACTGTGGGACCTTATATAGGACAGGCGTGTGCCTTTCCAAATCATGTCCAATCAATTGAATTTACCACAGGTGGACTCCAATCAAGTTGTAGAAACATCTCAAGGATGATCAATGGAAACAGGATGCACCTGAGCACAATTGAGTGTCATAGCAAAGTGTCTGCATACGGATGGATGTAAATAAGTTGTGTTTTTTATATATTTGCACAATGTCTAAACCTGTTTCGCTTTGTCATTATGGGGTGTTGTGTAGATTAAACTATATATATATATATAAGTTATCAATTTTAGAATGAGACAGTATTGTAACAACTTGGAAAAGGTCAAGGGGTCTATAAACTTTCCAAAGGCACTGTATATCACATTGAAGCCACAATCTCGAATTAATTTAGCCAAACAGCAGTATTACCACTTTTTTACTATAAAGCGAAGATGGGGCTGGAAACTACTCAAATTCATAGATTGAGCTATGGATGCAAAGAATGAAAATCCATGAGTTCAAGTTTAACACATTAAAGCTAACAGTATAAATAGTTTACAATGGAGTAAAACATTTCAATTTTCATGGGGTAATAGTTGTCCTATTAAAGCTCATTTGGCTTAGCCTACAATTATTTTTTAAACCTTTATTTAACTAGGCAAGTCAGTTAAGAACAAATTCTTATTTTCAATGACGGCCTAGGAACAGTGGATTAACTGCCTGTTCAGGGGCAGAACGACAGATTTGTACCTTTTCAAATCCCCGAGCTGACTTGAACTTGCAACCTTTACTAGTCCAACGCTCTAACCACTAGGCTACCCTGCCGCCCCAAATAACATTCTTCAAGAAACTATGAGAATATTTAATTATAAACTGGGTAGTACAAGCCCTGAATGCTAATTGGCTGACAGCCGTGGTATACCACAGGTATGACAAAACATTTGTTAGGTTGGTAACCAGTTTGTAATAACAATAAGTCACCTTAAGGGCTGTATCCAGGCATTCAGCGTTGTCGTGTGTAAAAACAGCCCATACCCCTTGTGCCTTATTGCTTAAATCACCATTGAATAGCAGAATGTTCCAGTAGGCCTACTTGTAGATTATGTGCAGTGTGTATTTTGATTATTCATTACCCTCCCCATAGTAGTGAAGTAGCCTCCAAAACCCATCAAACACACTGTATTTAATAAAAACGCAGTTGCAGTCAATTCATGCTTTAAAAAAAATATTGGGGAATCAAATGTTCAGCAATTAAGGTCTCAACTAGGAATGGAAGATTAAGCTGAACATATATCCCACACAATCGAAATTCAACATTTTTTTCCTGAAATGTTCTCAAGGTCAACTAATAAAACGATGAGATTTCCACAGGCCCCCCCACTGTTTTAAAAACATTTCGACTTCAGAAATCCTCCCTTTAGTTTGCAAGTAGTGAACTCTCGTAAACTCTCCCTTCACAAGACGAAAACATTGTAACTCACATTGAAGCAATGTGTGGTTTGATCGCACGCTGGCTTTCCCACAAGGTAGCCCTACGTTACAGGTGTCGCATAGTGTCAATCCACCTAAAGAGTCAAATGCGATACTAAAAGGTAACATGTTTTTGCTCTACTTGCGCTATAATATCCTTATCCAATATATTGACTTGGTCAAAAATGAAACAAAGTACTGTTGAAGTGTGAAAACAGTGAATTTGGAGTAATTTCTTTAAAAGTAGCCTCATTTGGATTTATATGGCGTGATTTAAAAGGCCTACAGACGTGTAAACTACAACGAAGCTAGGCTACAAAGGAAGACATGCGCTACAAGTTAACACACTATGCAAATCAGTCTTAAAAATGGAATAAGACTTCTTGGAATCCTCAGACCTGAAAAAAGCGATAAACACAACTGACACGCTCAATAAAATGTGTGCCACAAAACACTAATCGTCCCCTTACCTCCTCTTCCAAGGATACAACATTGTTGTTCGGCTCAGAATCAGATTTGAGACTCATTGTGTGACTTTTGCGCTTCTTTGTATAAGACAAAAGTATGTTTTCCCTGTTGGTAGATTTTTCTCTGAAGTGCTTTAAAGTTGCGGAAGAAATCTTGGTGCCGTTTCGTGAGACTGCAGTAAAAAGGGTGACCAGGTGAAGCCGTGTTGGAAAGCCAAAAGTATCCAAGGAACCACAAAATAAGTTAAACTAAAGGTGAAATAGTGGATAGGTGCACTGTGAAGGTGAGAGAAAGGTTAAAAAAAACAAGTGCTCTTGTTTCCCCCTTGCTCACATCAAGCTCGTTTGCGTCAAAATGAAATAAAGATGAAAAAAAAATCGACCTAGGAAAATCTTTAACGTGAGGTGTCCACGCCGTTGTCCCTCGTCCTCTGCTTTGCAATTTGCTCATCAATTACATTAAAAGCCAAAGTGAATGACTTGCACTCATCTCTGATGGCTCTCAGCTTGTCCAACAAAGCCCAACCCACTCCACAACGGTCAATCACTGAGCTACTTCAAAAAGGGAAATGAAAGGTCCAATGCAGCCCTTTTTATCTCGACATCAAATCATTTCTGGGTAACAATTAAGTACCTTACTGCGATTGTTTTCAATTGGTCAAAATTAAACAACAAAAAAAAAAGGATTTTAGCAATAGCAATTTCTCAAGCAATAATTTTGCTAGGAGTGTCTAGTAGACGTTATTACAAAAAATCCGATTTAGCATAATTTGATTTTAGTAGTTTATTTCGTTTAACATATTTTGAAGTAAATACTAATTTTGTCACATTTATGTGGTAAAAGGAGGGCAGTACACCAACATCTGAAATGTACTGAATTTTATTGAGAGAAAAAAGCGATTCATCCATTGATCCTAAGAGACATGACCAAAAATGTGGCTCAGTTTCCATTAGTTACTTACTCCACAGCCAGCTTTAGCGTCACTAGTAGTAGGGTCTATGGCAGGATGCTTAAAACATTATATCCAAATCCTCAGTCCCTTCAAACCGAATGTTATAGCACCCCAAATACCACAACAAGTTGCACATATAGAATATTGGAGGATATTATCGATATTCTGGTATTTATATACTGAACAAAAATCTAAACGCAACATGCAATAATTTCAAGTGAGTTAGAATTCATATTAAGGAAATCAGTCCATTTAAATAAATAAATTCTGCCCTAATCTATGGATTTCACATGGCTGGGCAGGTGCGCAGCCATGGTGGGCCTGGTAGGGCATAGGTCCACCCACTGGGGAGCCAGACTGTATATCTAGTCAAAATCACTGATACATGTCCCTCTCCACCTTCTGAGGTTATGTATAATTTAATATTATGTCTCCAGAGAAACCTGGATTATAATATATACTTGAAAAAATATTTACCCTAGAATAACTACTTTTCTGAGAATTACACACCAATACAGCTCTCTATGTATATTCAGTTGTATCAACTTTGTCTACCATTGGCAGATTTTTAAATGCACAAAAATAAGATAATTTTGGTTGTGCAGACAGTCATACGATCAGGTCAAAATCACTGATACAGGTCTCCCTCCACCCTCTGGTGGTATGGATAACATGTCATTATTTCTCCAGATTAAAATAAAGGTCCTATTTATCAATTTACTATAGGTGGAATCAGGGGTTTTTGTTTGGCGTCAAAATGACCCCAGTATGAGGGTTAATAAAATGCTTCTTTGCACATAATTGATTAATGGGAAAATAATGAGAAATTCTCATATATTATTGAATACTATTACAAATATTATAACAAACAAAAATATTTACTGTAAATAGTGATTATTATAATGTTGATATTAATAGTTTAGACAATAAACTGTGAGAGCTCCCCCTTTCTTATGGCAGAGTCGGCCTATGTAATATCTTTGTGTACTTCTTAAAAATAATAGTGCTTAGGTTTAGAGAATACTGTATACATGTAAGTTTTATGTTTTTCAATTTGTTTTTAATGCTATTCACAAAAAGTCTTCAAAGATGGTTGCATTGCTTTATTGTTTAATTCTATAGGTTAAGCCCGAATTTGCCCAAGATTATCAATGCAGAAAGAAAACAATGTAAAATAATATAATGCTCTATATGAATTTTTACTTCATTTACATGTTTTATTTGTGTAATATATTAAAGGGGATGAAAAGGAATAAAACAAATTGGTTAAATAACACATTCTATAAGAATAATTATTTGATTTCTTCCCCCCATTCATTAAAAACACATTCTAAAAAAAACAAAATAAGAAGACTAAAGAAGGACCTCCCAAGTTTTACATCTCGACAATGCATAATATCAGTTAAGAGGTTACAATTAGTGCCTCATGTTTTCTTTGCCTGTGATTAACCCTGTCCTGGGCTGTACCCTGCATGCTGTGTGGTGCAGAATTAGCTGCTAATGAAGCGTTCAAGGGGAGGCTCCATCTCTGATGACGAATCCCAGATCTCCAGAGGTCTTGATACGGAGCAAAACAACAGCTAACACCCCAGCAC
This sequence comes from Oncorhynchus masou masou, assembly GCF_036934945.1. NCBI lineage: Eukaryota > Metazoa > Chordata > Actinopteri > Salmoniformes > Salmonidae > Oncorhynchus > Oncorhynchus masou. The sequence continues at coordinate 51,243,129 of NC_088233.1, forward strand.
CAGTTCAGCCAAAAGTGGGGAGAGGGCGGAAACTTGTGCCCTGCCCTCCCTCCCTGCACTAATCTCAATTTCTCCCCAATGATGGCCCCTGGTCCTGCCCATAGAGATAGATAGATGACTCCAGTGCCCAAAAGCCTGTTTTAGCATGGCCAGTGCCATTAAGGACTTTCACCATTTTGAAGTAGTCAACTTCCTATGGGTTAAGGAAGGATCACATGATTCCATCCAGGTCACCAGGGGGATCAGACAATTAATTATACTTGTGAGGAAACATTCCATAACCGCATGTGGCAGTAAGTCGCCAACCTTGGCTTAATACCTGTTCAAACAACACACTATAGGTGGCAGAGTGAACCCTTTCAGTTTGTTTGACAACTCATAGAAGTAGTAGAAGAAGAAAATGGACTACTTCAAAATGGAGATGGCCTCAATGGAGACCATGCTCTCACAAACGCCATGATAGGACAGATACAATGATGTAAGTCTATGGTCCTGCGTCAATTCCCTCAGGTGTCGGTGAAAATGTTTTGTACAGATCTCTGCCTGTCCCGCTCTATCTCTGCAATCTCTGACGCAAGCGTGGGCGCTCATTGCAAACTGCCCTAGTTCCTCAATTAAAGAAGAATGTCACAGAATGTTATAGAAACATGCAGTTGAATAAAATGCTCCGGAGAAGGAGTGGATATTTAATTAAAAGGGGAGATTAGCCTAGGTTTTCAGCATCAGAGAAGTGGGGGGCCTTTTAGTGTGTGTGACCCCGTTGGAGGCTGTCCCTTGATATATTAAACAGTGTTCCACTCCTCAGGAGTGTGGAGCTAGCTTGTGTCTCCACGAGCATACCGTTTCCTGACTTTGTGTGGGAACACAATTAGGGAAAGGCCGGGCTCTCGGGGGGGGGGCTCTGGAAATATTTGGTTCTTTTGTAATCATTGACCCAATGTTGTTTCTTACAGCCAGGCCTATAAATAGACACTAGGGCCTCTTTCGTTTTTCCCCTCCCTGGCTTTCTATCAAACTTGGCAGGGATGCAAAATATTAGCACTCCTTAGTAACTGCTGCAGTGATGTTATATCTCGGTGTGAAAACCTTGCTCGTTGAGGAAAGGAGTCGGTGTTATGGTGATATATGATATAATAATTGTGGAATGTTACAACTCCTCAGTTATTCTAGCTGTTAATTCATTACCTATTTTCTATATTTGGTTAGATGTGCTGTTTATGTTACGGTTTATGTTGCTGTTCATGTTAGGAATGATCATATTCTCCCAGTGGTGTGAGATATTACTCAAGAAACATAAAACCACATTCTACTGCAGTTGATAAACTTTACACACACATGTTACACGAGAATTGGTACACGTTCTGTATAACCTTTACACAAATGTTACGCAACATTTCAAATTCATGACATCAGTTTCACTAGGATTATTGTTATGATCTGATTCCATTGGCAAAGGAAAACACCAAAATTAAGTCAATACATTATATTCAATGCAAAAAAAGTTGGTGTTAAAGCTGCAATGTGTAAATTGGAGGAAGTCACAGACAGACATATACTGTACATTTATAGACAGACAGACATCTCTCTCTCTCTTTTCTAATCCCTTCCTCTCCCTATCTCTCTCTCTAACTCCTCTTTATCCCCTCCTCCTTCGCTTCTCTCTCCCTCCCTCTTATTTCACCCCTCCACCCTCTTCCCACCTCTCCCAATCTCTCTCTCCCCTCTGTCCTCTCTCCCCCTCTCTCCTTCACCATCTCCCATCTCCCATCTCTCTCTGAAGCTAGGGATAGGGTTAAGGCTAGGTTTAGGGTTGATGCGGGCATGAAGCTAGAGACATCGGCAGAGGCTAGAAATTATTCACGTATTCAATCTTTCAGCAGACACTCTGGATGAACGCAAACCTACACGTCACCATGTGAAATGAACTCTTCACAGTGAAAACTTCCATAGAAAAGCATTACCTACAACCCTTACATAACCCTTGCGCCCGTGAACTCCATTGAGCTAGCTAACCGTCCTTCCACAAACCCATTGTGACCTTATAGGATTCCATGTGTTGAGGTTCAGCTTCTTTCTGTGGCAAAAGGAAGTGGCTTAATTCTTCCTCAACATGGTCCTTCATTCTCTCCCTGCAGTTACACAAAACACTGGCTTCCATCCTCTGTAGAATAGTCAATTATTAATGTAAAGACTCAGAGTATTGTTAAAAAGTGCCCCCAGGAGGCTGTACGTTGAATTAGGGGTCATGGGGGCGATTTGGATGGGTTGAAAAGGTTGAATCTTCCCAAATTGTATATAGAGTTGAAGTCAGAAGTTTACATACACTTAGGTTGGAGTCATTAAAACTCGTTTTTCAACCACTCCACAAATGTCTTGTTAACAAACTACATTTTTGGCAAGTCGGTTAGGACATCTACTTTGTGCATGCTACAAGTAATTTTTACAACAATTGTTTACAGACAGATTATTTCACTTATAATTCACTGTATTACAATTCCAGTGGGTCAGATGTTTACACACACTAAGTTGACTGTGCCTTTAAACAGCTTGGAAAATTCCAGAAAATTATGTCATGGCTTTAGAAGCTTCTGATAGGCTAATTGACATCATTTGAGTCAATTGGAGGAGTACCTGTGGATGTATTTCAAGGCCTACCTTCAAATGCAGTACCTCTTTGTTTGACATCATAGGAAAATCAAAAGAAATCAGCCAAGACCTCAGAAAAATAATTGCCAAATGCCTGCAACATCGAGAGCATCCTGACCAGTTGCATCACTGCCTGGTATGGTAATTGCTCGGCCTCCGACCACAAGGCACTTCAGAGGGTAGTGTGTACGGCCCAGTACACCACTGGGGCAAAGACCCCAGCCACTCCTGTCATAGAGTGTTCTCTCTACTACCGCATGGCAAGCGGTACCGGAGTGCCAAGTGTAGTACAAAAAGGCTTCTCAACAGTTTTTACCCCCAAGCCATAAGACTCCTGAACAGGTAACCAAATGGTTACCCGGACTATTTGCATTGCAACTCCTGTGGCAGGCCGGGCACAGTGCACGCTAACCAGGTCGCCAGGTGCACAGTGTTTCCTCCAACACATTGGTGTGGCTGGCTTCCGGGTTGGATGCGCGCTGTGTTAAGAAGCAGTGCGGCTTGGTTGGGTTGTGTTTCGGAGGACGCATGGCTTTCAACCTTTGTTTCTCCTGAGCCCGTTCGGGAGTTGTAGCGATGAGACAAGATAGTAACTATTAACAATTGGATACCATGAAAAGGGGATAAAATATATATAATATATATTTTTTGAAATGCCAGACTACGGTTTGCAACTGCACATGGGGACAAATATCGTACTTTTTGCAGAAATGTCCTCTGGTCAACAAAAATATAACTGTTTGGCCATAATGACCATTGTTTGGTTTGGAGGAAAAAGGGTGAGGATTGCAAGCTGAAGAACACCATCCCAACCGTGAAGCATGGGGTGGCAGCATCATGTTTTGGAGGTGCTTTGCTGCAGGAGGGAATGGTGCACTTCACAAAATAGATGGCATCATGAAGAGGGGGAATATTATGTGGACATATTGAAGCTACATCTCTAGACATCAGTCAGTTCGTCAGTCAGTTAAAAGTAAGTTAAAGCTTGGTCGCAAATGGGTCTTCCAAATGGACAATGACCCCAAGTATACTTCCAAAGTTGTGTCAAAATGGCTTAAGGACAACAAAGTCAAGGTATTGGAGTGGCCATCACAAAGCCCTGACCTCAATCCTTCAGAAAATTTGTGGGCAGAACTGAAAAAGCGTGTGCGAGCAAGGAGGCCTTACAAACCTGAATCAGTTACACCAGCTCTGTCAGGAGGAATGGGCCAAAATTCACCCAATGTATTGTGGGAAGCTTGTGGAAGGCTACCCAAAATGTTTTACCCAAGTTAAACAATTTCTAGGCAATGCTACCAAATGCTAACTGAGTGCATGTAAACTTCTGACCCACTGGGAATGTGATGAACGAAATAAAAGCTGAAATAAATCACTCTCTACTATTATTCTGACATTTCACATTCTTAAAAGAAAGTGGTGATCCTAACTGACCTAAGACAGGGAATTTTTACTTAATTAAATGTCAGGAATTGTGAAAAACTGAGTATAAGTGTATTTGGCTAAGGTGTATGTAAACTTCCGACTTCAACTTTAGTTGTGCCTGGAGGACCATCATGACATATCAAATGTGACGTCAAAGGGCCCAAAAGCATTTTTAAACTACATTATACAGTTCAAGAAACTAAGAGCCTTGTTAGAGTGAATTCTGAAGGTGTTGGTGACAATTGTTTTGATTGACTTGAAACTGTCGGTCTGTCTGTCTACCCATTGCAGCTTTATCAACAAGTTGTTTTGCTTGAATGCAATGTATTATCATATGCATCACCCCTTATAACCCCATATCGATGTAGACACAATTTATAGATATCTGTCAGGTTTGAGGTCAATTCGGTATTTCGGAATTTAATTCAATTCAGCCCATGAATTGAAATTCTAATTGACCACACTCCACAGGAAGCAGAATTTGAAGGAAGTAGAATTTGATTCAAAAAAATTAAACTGAGACATGAAACATGAATCTCAAACATTTTGCTAAAAGCATCTGCCACTTATTAATGCAAAGAATACAGACACCATTTAAAATTAGCTTGATAATAATGAAAAAAAATGTCAAACAGTATTTTATTTGTATTTTTGCCATGATATGTTAGGCTGCTCCCTTGCATTCTGGAGTGTTTCATCTAATGCATTCTGAGAAATGTATCCCCCCCTAATATTTAATAACATGTAAGTGAATTACGAATTATTACAGACCTACAAATTCATCTTGGAATATTTCCAGACCACTAATTTATAAAACATTATTTTAGGAGGATGCGATTTAAAAATGAAATGTTTCCAGAACATGTTAAACATAGTATTGGTAACCATACATTGTCAAAATAAACATGTGAACAATGACGTATGGAATAAATTAACCATTTGAATTTGATTGAATTCTACTTTCTTTAATAAAAAATGTGCTTCATGTGGGGTGTGGCAAATTCAATTAGAATTCAAGAATTGGAATTAAAAACTAATATGCAACTCAATTCAGAATTGACCCCAACCCTGGGGTAAGTAGTAGTGTAATGTATTGACCTAGACCAGGGCTAATTAACTATATTATTACGGTGGCCAGATGTAAAAATAAAAATCCCACATGCGATATATATATAAAATAATTAAACGCACAGCCACCATAAAACTCACTTTTCTTAAAATTAAATGTTGCCATAAGTAATGAGAGAAGTGCTTGTCATTTTGGCACTGAACATTGGACTTTGGCAGGAATTTATTTTTCAGATCTTTTGTCAGAATTGTTCAAAGGGCCTATATAAATTAATGAATGGCCCAGTTCAGGCCCATGGGCCGCCAGTTGAATAGCCCTGACCTAGACACTTATCTCCTCCCATTGAATGCAATGTATTCACTTTGGCATCATGTCCATGAGGCCTTTCTCTAGGCATCAACAGTGTGAGGCTAATCTTCACCCCATTGAATGCAAGGTATTCACATAAGCATCATATTCTTGATCCATATCTGTGACGTGATAAGGTTGGACCCAGTTGCAGAGAAGAGACCAGACGAGGAATCAGTGGTTAAGGATAAACATAATACTTCACTGAGAAACGGAAGCCCAAGGATCACAGTATCACTGGGAAAAGTCTAGAAAACTCACACAGGAGACAAACGCACACGGCAAACAATGTCTAGTTAGAGGAGTGTCCCCATTGTAGAACTGGCTGGTCGCAGAACATAAAGTCTGTAAGTGAGACCCCCGCCGGGGTCAGGTTCTCAGGTCTGGGCTTGTCAGATCATGGTCTCAATATTCCTTATCATAGTGGCCACAATGCAGGAGCTGGGGATGATAGGCTCAGAGTGCCTGTCCTTATTAGAGACATCGTGTTGGCGGGCTTTCTGATTCTTGCATCCCGGACAGTAGGCTAGTGTGAAGTTGAACCTGTTAAAGAACAGAGCCCACCTAGCCTGGCGAGTGTTCAATCTCTTGGCTTCTTGAATGGAGACCAAGTTCCTATGGTCCGTCCAGATCACAGAAGGATGAGGTGCCTGTGTCTCCACTCCTCATGGCCCCACTTAACTGCCAAGAGCTCCTGGTTGCCTACATCGTAGTTGCGTTCTGCTGGCGAGAAAGGCACATTGGTGCAGTTTCTTGTCCCACTCATTCTGCTGTGAAAGGACCGGCCCTGCTCCGGTGTCTGAGGCGTCCAACTCTACCACGAAGGGACAGGTAGGATCAGGATGGGTCTGGAGGTGAAATGTCCCTTGAGTTCCCCAAATGCCCTGTCAGCCTCGGGGCCAGCAAAAAATGGTTCAGGGACTTGCGGGTTTGGGCCGTGAGAGATGGACTTGAGAGGCGGGATGGGGCCAGTCGGTGACCGCCCTCACCTTTACAGGGTCAATTTGAATGCCGGATGTAGAGATAATGTGGCCCAGGAAAGAAACTTGGCATACAAGGAACTCATACTTCTCTATCTTGATGTATAGTTGTCTCTGCGGGTGGTGTCTCAGGACTTGCAGGATGTGTTCCGGAAGGGTCTTGGAGAAGATCAGAATGTCGTTGAACCGATTCAATATATCCCTAAGCGTGTCATTGATCAATGCTTGGAAGACTGCCGGTGAGTTCAATAAGCCGAAGGGCATGACTTAATGCTCATAGTGGCCACTTGGGGTGTTAAAGGCAGTCTTCCATTCATCTCCCTCCCTGATTCTCACCAGATTGTAAGTGTTGGGGAGGTTCAGTTTGGTGAAGAATTGGGCCCCACGGACCAACTCCAAGGCGGCGGACATCTGGGGTAGGGGGTAATGATTCTTAATCGTAATCCTGTTCAGCCTTCTGTAATCAATTCATGGACGCAGACCTCCATCCTTCTTTCCCACAAAGAAGAAGTCTGCACCAGCTGGGGATGTAGAGGAGCGAATGTAACATGCCTCCAGCAACTCCCGGATGTATTTGTCCATGATTGCTGCTTCAGTGGCCAAGAGGGAGTACAGATGGCCTCAGGGAGGGGTGGAGCCATGTAGGAGTTCTATGGCACAGTCGTATGGATGATGAGGAGGGAGGGTGGCGGATTATCTCTTACCAAAGCCTCCCGGAAGTCGAAGTACTCAGGAGAGAGTGGAAAAGTCTTGGTCTTCAATGGATGCTGGGGAACACGGCAAGGCTCTTGTTGGGGGTCTTAGGCATTTAATCTGGCAGTTCTAGTAGGCATCCTGTGGGCCAGGATAATAGTGGGTTATGTCTCACTAGCCAGGGGTACCCTAGGATAAGAGCGTTCTCGGGAGCAGTGATCAAAAGAAAACAAAGAGTCTGAGGGGTTCACTCCAACCTGCAGTAGAATGGCTGAGACCTCCGCAGTAGAGGCAGCAGCTGTCGCGCGTGCGCCTGTCACAGTCCTGTGAGATCAGACGTGTGTCCCAGCTGCCTGGGCTCCTCAATGCTGGGCTCGGGGTGCTTCGGAAACCAGGATGGTGTCAACAAGGTGCTGTGATGCTTGTAGCACTGGGCAATGAGACTTGGGCATTGGCTCATCCTGGGTTAGGGTTGGACTGTGGTTGGAGGAAGTCGGTAAGTGCCCGGGAGGTCTCCGGAGAGTTGTTTTGCTGCAGCACCCAGCAGTGCTCCGTGGTGGGTTACAACATTCTTGATCTGGTCTTTGCTGGGTCCATGTTGAAACAGAAGCTTGCTGTGACGTGATGAGGATGGATCCAGGCGCAGAGAAGAGACCAGATGAGGAATCAGTGGTTAAGGATAAACATAATACTTTACTGAGAAATGGAAGCCCAAGGATCACAGTATCACTGGGAAAACACTAAGTCTCAACAACTCATCCAGGAGACAGGCAGGCAGGCAGGCAGACAGACAGACAGACAGGCAGGCAGGCAGGCAGGCAGGCAGGCAGGCAGGCAGGCAGGCAGGCAAACAATTCAAGCTTCTGTAAAGCACAACAGAAAACACACCTCTTTTAAAGGGAAATCATAACGAGTAAATAGGACACACCTAAGTGTTGTTAATGTCTCTAGGACGGTCTCTGCCGCCCTCTGGTGACAGGTAGAACCATGACAATATCTTTTGGATCAGTGTGAGGCTAGGCATGCACAGTGTGAGGCTAATCTCCCTAAACATTGAATGCAATGTATTCACATAAACGTCATGTTCCTTGAATTATATATTTTCTGACAATCACATCAGATTGACGCTTATATGCTGATACCAGGCTGAAAATACTTACAACTCAAAGCTGGGTATTGTTTCAGAGATGTCAATGTTCAACCTCTCTGCTGTTATTGCAGAGGCTTGGTCTCTTGGGTAGCCGTTTCCAGCAGTTAATAATAAACATTATTTTAAAAAAGACGCAGAAAATCCGGTATTTCTATGTCAAATGGTTTTGTTATATTTCAGGCTTCTGTAATGTATAAGAGTAATATTGGAATGCAAACTCAAAATTGAATACATTTCAACTCTACAGTACATTCAGAAATTATTCAGACCTCTTCCCTTTTTCCATATTTGTTTACATTACAGCCTTACTCTAAAATTGATACAATCATTTCCCCACCTCATCAATCTACACACAACACTCTATAATGACAAAGTGAAAACAGTTTTTTAGAAATGTTTGCAAATCTATAAAAAAAATCTATATATGTATTTACATGGGTATTCAGACCCTTTGCTATGAGACTCGAAATTGAGCTGTTTCCACCTGTCGTCAATTCAATCAATTAAATTGATTGGACATGATTTGGAAAGGCACACACACGTCTGTCTATATTAGGTCCCACAGTTGACAGTGCATGTTAGAGCAAAAACCAAGCCATGAGGTCAAAGGAATTGTCCGTAGAGCTCCGAGACAGGATTGTGGCACAGATATGGGGGAGGGTACCAAAACATTTCTGCAGCATTGAAGGTCCCCAAGTACACAGTGGCTTCCATCATTCTTAAATGTAAGTAGTTTGGAACCACCAAGACTCTTCCTAAAGCTGGCTGCCCGGCCAAACTGAGCAATCAGGGGAGAAGGAGGTGAGCAAGAACCCAATTGCCACTCTGACAGAGCTCCAGAGTTCCTCTGGGGAGTTGGGAGAACCTTCGAGAAGGACCTGTCACGCCCTGGTCTATATTTATTATGTTATATTCATTTATTGAGTCAGGCCAGGGTGTGACATGGGTTTATTTGTAGCGTGTTTCGTCTTGGGGTTGTGTGGGGTGTATAGATTAGTCTATGGCTGCCTGACTCGGTTCTCAATCAGAGTCAGGTGATTATCGTTGTCTCTGATTGGGAACCATATTTAGGTAGCCTGGGTTTCACTGTGTGTTTGTGGGTGATTGTTCCTGTCTCTGTGTTTGTTGCACCAGTCAGGGCTGTTTCGGTTTTGACGTTTGTTGTTTTGTATTGTTCGTGTTCTTCTTTATTAAAGATGTATCGAACGAACCACGTTGCATTTTGGTCCGATCCTTATTCCACCTCTTCGTCAGAGAAGGAGGTAGAAGAAAGCCGTTACAGAATCACCCACCACAAACGAACCAAGCAACGTGTCAACGGGCAGGGGCCACAGGAGAAGCAACAAAGGCAGCAACAGCGATCACAGGACTTCTGGACTTGGGAGGAGAAATTGTTCGGAGAAGGACCCTGGGATCAGCCTGGAGAATATCGCCGCCCCAAAGAAGAACTGGAGGCGGAGAGAGCTGAGAGGCGCTGGTATGAGGAGGCAGCGCGGCGACGTGGATGGAAGCCCGAGAGTCAGCCCCAAAAATTTCTTGGGGGGGGGGCTCAGGGAGAGTCAGACCTGAGCTCACTCTCCCTGTTTATCGTGAGGAGCCAAGGAGGAGACCAGAACCGGTGTTGGAGGTGAGCGAAGCAGAGACTGTGAAGGAGTTAATGGGGAACTTGGAGGAGAGAGAAATGAGGGAGTTGCTGTGTTGGTGCTTTTTGCATGGAATTCGCCCGACGGAACGTGTCAGGGATTTAATGGCACCTGGGTCAGCGCTCCATACTCGTCCTGAGGTGCGTGTTAGTCGGCTGGTGAAGTTGGTGCCAGCCTCACGCACCAGGCCTCCTGTGCACATCCCGAGCCTTGCACGTCCTGTGCCAACATTGCTCTCAAGATCTCCAGTACGCCTTCACGATCTAGCCCATCCTGTGCCACCTCCACACACCAGCCCTCCGGTGGCAGCTCCCCGCACCAGGCTTCCTGTGCGTGTCCTCGGCCCAGTACCATCAGTGCCAGTATCACGCATCAGGCCTACAGTGCGCCTTGCCTCTCCTGCGCTGCCGGAGCCTCCCCCTTGTTCAGTGCTGTCGAAGCCTTCCTCCTCTACAGCGCTGCTGGAGTCTCCCGCCTGTTTAGCGCTGCCAGAGCCTTCCGCCTCTACAGCGTTGCCAGTCTCCTGGAGCGCAGCCAGAGCTGCCAGTCTGCATGGAGCAGCCAGAGCTGCCAGTCTGCATGGAGCAGCCAGAGCTGCCAGTCTGCATGGAGCAGCCAGAGGTGCCAGTCTGCATGGAGCAGCCAGAGCTGCCAGTCTGCATGGAGCTGCCAGTCTGCATGTAGCTGCCAGTCTGCATGGAGCTGCCAGTCTGCAAGAAGTTGCCAGTCTGCAAGGAGCTGCCAGTCTGCAAGGAGCTGCCAGTCTGCAAGGAGCTGCCAGTCTGCAAAGAGCTGCCAGAGCTGTTAGTCTGCATGGAGCAGCCAGAGCTGCCAGTCTGCATGGAGCAGCCAGAGCTGTCAGTCTGCATGGAGCAGCCAGAGCTGTCAGTCTGCATGGAGCAGCCAGAGATGTCAGTCTGCATGGAGCAGCCAGAGCTGTCAGTCTGCATGGAGCAGCCAGAGCTGCCAGTCTGCATGGAGCAGCCAGAGATGCCAGTCTGCATGGAGCTGCCAGTCTGCATGGAGCTGCCAGTCTGCATGGAGCTGCCAGTCTGCAAGAAGCTGCCAGTCTGCAAGGAGCTGCCAGTCTGCAAGGAGCTGCCAGTCTGCAAGGAGCTGCCAGTCTGCAAAGAGCTGCCAGAGATGCTTGTCTGCATGGAGCAGCCAGAGCTGTCAGTCTGCAAGAAGCCGCCAGAGCTGTCAATCTGCATGGAGCAGCCAGAGCCGCCAGTCAGCATGGAGCAGCCAGAGCCGTCAGTCTGCCAGGATCCGCCAGTCAGCCAGACCCTTCCAGATCTGCCAGTCAGCCAGACTCTTCCAGATCTGCCAGTCAGCCAGACTCTTCCAGATCTGCCAGTCAGCCAGACTCTTCCAGATCTGCCAGTCAGCCAGACTCTTTCAGATATGCCAGTCAGCCAGACTCTTCCAGATCTGCCAGTCAGCCAGACTCTTCCAGATCTGTCAGTCAACCAAACTCTTCCAGATCTGCCAGTTAGCCAGACTCTTCCAGATCTGCTAGTTAACCAGACTCTTCCAGATCTGCTAGTCAACCAGACTCTTCCAGATCTGCTAGTTAACCAGACTCTTCCAGATCCGCTAGTCAACCAGACTCTTCCAGATCCGCTAGTCAACCAGACTCTTCCAGATCCGCCAGTCAGCCAGGATCTGCCAGAACTGCCAGCCAGCCAGGATCTGCCGGATTCAACTGCCTGGCTGGGCTTCCTCTCAGTGCTGGACTTCCTCTCAGTGCTGGGCTTCCTCTCAGTGCTGGGCTTCCTCTGTCCCGAGCTGCCCCTCTGTCCCGAGCTACCTCTCTGTCCCGAGCTGCCTCTCTGTCCCGAGCTGCCCCTCTGTCCCGAGCTGCCCCTCTGTCCCGTGCTGCCCCTCTGTCCCGAGCTGCCCTTCTGTCCCGAGCTGCCCCTCTGTCCCGAGCTGCCCCTCAGTCCAGTGTGGTTCTGGGTGAGGACTACTAGGCCATGGTCGGCGGCGGGTGGACAATCCTAGGACGCGAGGAGGGGGACTAAGACATTCATAGAGTGGTTTCCACATCCCGAGCCGGAGCCGCCGCCATGGACAGGCGCCCACCCGGACCCTCCCTATTGTTTTGATGTGCATCCGGGAGTCCGCACCTTCAGGCCAGGGTGTGACATGGGGGTTCTGTCACGCCCTGGTAGTTTATTAGTTATATGTATTATGTTATATTCATTTATTGAGTCAGGCCAGGGTGTGACATGGGTTTATTTGTAGTGTGTTTCGTCTTGGGGTTGTGTGGGGTGTATAGATTAGTCTATGGTTTTTTGCCTGAGGCGGTTCTCAATCAGAGTCAGGTGATTATCGTTGTCTCTGATTGGGAACCATATTTAGGTAGCCTGGGTTTCACTGTGTGTTTGTGGGTGATTGTTCCTGTCTCTGTGTTTGTTGCACCAGTCAGGGCTGTTTCGGTTTTCGACGTTTGTTGTTTTGTATTGTTCGTGTTCTTCTTTATTAAAGATGTATCGAACGAACCACGTTGCATTTTGGTCCGATCCTTATTCCACCTCTTCATCAGAGAAGGAGGTAGAAGAAAGCCGTTACAGGACCACCATCTCTGCAGCACTCCACCAATCAGGTCTTTATGGTAGAGTGGCCAGACACAGCACGCTTGGAATTTGCCAAAAGGCACCTAATGGACTCTCAGACCATGAGAAACAAGATTCTCTTGTCTGATGAAACCAAGATTGAACGCTTTGGCCTGAATGCCAAGTGTCACATCTGGATGAAACCTGGCACCATCCCTACGGTGAAAAATGCTGTGGGGATGTTTTTCAGCGGCAGGGACTGGGAGACTAGTCAGGATCAAGGGAAAGATGAATGGAGCACTCAGGACCTCATACTGGGGTGAAGGTTCATCTTCCAACAGGACAACGACACTAAGCACACAGCCAGACAGTGCATTAGTGGGTTTGGCACACGTCTCTGAATGTCCTTGAGTGGCCCAGCCAGAGCCTGGACTTGAACCCCATCAAACATCTCTGGAGAGACCTGAAAATAGCTGTGCAGTGACTCTCAGCATTCCAACCTGGCAGAGCTTGAAAGGATATGCAGAGCATAATGGGAGAAACTCCCCAAATACATGATATTTCAGGTTAAAAAAATATATATATATATATATTGTGTGTATATTGTGTGTATTGTATTGTGTGTAGATTGATAAGGGTAAAAAAATGTAAATTACATTTTTTGAAAAGGTCTGAATGCTTCCCGAATGCACAGTACATCTGACATGGTACAGGTGTCTTGTTTTTTTAAGCCCATAACTGTGTGTGAGGTGTATACTTTTGTTTCAAAATAGATGTATTTAAGACTACCAAGAAACACTCTGTGTGACCCTACCAGTGTGGCAAGAGACCTGTATGGAGGATACGGACACTGGACCCGGGAGAGAGGAACCATCCCATCCCATTTCTATTAAATTTCTCTGACCAAGTGCTTGAGAGGAAGCAAGCCCTAGAACAGCTGTACTCAACAGGTGGACTGCGGTCCAGATCTGGACCCAGAACAGGGTCAATACGGACCGCTGGTCCCGACAAAAAGGAACTGTCGGGCCTCAACCGCTGATATCATATGAACACACATAAGACATGGTCAAATGTAGAATTGCAGGAAATTATCTTTAAATTGCAACATTTTGTCTCTGCACCCATGGCAAAATGTGTAGAATGGCAGGAAATAAGCTTTCAAAATGCTAAATGTATTCTCTGCCAACAAAAGGGGTGTGAAAAGTTTGAATAGTTTGGGATCACATGGGTTGCGAGGGTTTGTTACTAAGCCAATAAATGACAATATCCTTCCGGACCTTTGCCACCAAGGATGTTTTTCTGACCGGACCATCTCTAATAGTACGTGAGTACCCCTGTCTTAGAAGTTGAGCCCATCCTACTTTGGCTGGCCAGGAATTGTTTCAGAGTTAGTATATCATCGAAGTCAGACAATTGACCTATAAAGGCTGTCAGAATGACAAAGGGTGACCAACAGGGCTGAACCAACATCCAATGCTGGGGGGGATTAACCAAACTCCCATTTAGCATTTTTCTCTATTTTAAGACCGTGCTAAACTAAACAGAATGTAATGGACAGCATAGAAGGTGGCACACCAGGGATTCAAACCCAGTGCTGTAGGGGGCTATATGTGGTTTAGAGTCAGCTGTGTTGACCACAAGGCCAACCTCTGGCACAATGTTTGGCATGTACCCTGTCCTTCCCACTGGGTAAATCTCTGTGATAAAGATGTCTCCAAGCGCCTCTCCTCTATCAGCCGCTCAGGGTTTTTAGATAACGCCCTTGTCGTGTCACATCTCCCAACACTCTGAAAGAGGACCTAGGCTAGTTCTGTGGAAGGCAGGGCCATAAAGTTAGACATACAGGTGCCGTGAGAAGGTATTCTCCCCCTTTCTAATTTTCCCAACTTTTACATAGTTTTTATACGGAATGTTATCAGATCCTCAATCAAAACCTAATATTAGATAAAGGGAACATGAGTGACCAAATAACACAATACCACCGAGAGCATCCTGGTTGCATCACCGCCTGGTATGGCAACTGATTGGCATCCGACCAGAAGGTGCTACAGAGGGCAGTGCATATGGCCCAGTACATCACTGGGGCCAAGCTTCTTACTAGGCGGTGTTAGAGGAAGGCCCCCAAAATGGTCAAAAACTCCAGTCACCCAAGTTATAGACTGTTTTCTCTGCTACCACACGGCAAGCGATACCGGAGAGCCAATTCTCGATCTGAAAGGCTCCTTAACAGCTTCTACCCTCAAGCCATAAAACTTCTGAACAATTAATCAAATGGCCATCTGCATTGATGCCCCTCCTCACTTTTGCTTTTACAAATCACAAAATAGATGGCATCACCAGGAAGGGAAATGATGTGGATACATTGAAGCAACATCTCAAGACATCAGTCAGGAAGGTAAAGCTTGGTCACAAATAGGTTTCCCAAATGAACAATGACCCCAAGCATACTTCCAAAGTTGTGGCAAAATGGATTAAGGACAACAAAGTCAAGGTATTGGAGTGGCCATCACAAAGCCCTGACCTCAATCCTATAGAAAATTTGTGGGCAGAACTGAAAAAGCGTGTGTGAGCAAGAAGGCCTACAAACCTGATTCAGTTACACCAGCTCTGTCAGGAGGAATGGGCCAGAATTCACCCAACTTATTGTGGGAAGCTTGTGGAAGGCTACCCAAAACATTTGACACAAGTTAAACCATTTCTAGGCAATGCTACCAAGTACTAATTGAGTGTATGTAAACTTCTGACCCACTGGGAATGTGATGAAAGAAATAAAAGCTGAAATAAATAATTCTCTCAACTATTATTATGAAATTTCACATTCTTAAAATAAAGTGGTGATCCTAACTGACCTAAGACATGGACTTTTTACTAGGATTAATTGTCAGGAATTGTGGAAAAACTGAGTTTAAACGTATTTGGCTAAGGTGCATGTAAACTTCCCACTTCAACTGTATATGTTGTGTAATTTATTCGATATTACTTGTTAGATATTACTGCACTGTTGGAGGCAATAACATCTGCTAATCACGTGTATGTGACCAATACAATTTGATTTTATTGGAATTATAATTCGCACTCTGTACGAGCTAGAGTAGTGACACTCTTCATGGGGAAGAGGAGCTAGAAGAACCAGAGGAGATTCCTTTTATAGAAGTGAGAGTCTCACCTCATTCGCCACTCTACCTGTCTGCAACTCAATATTAGGAAGGTGTACCTAACGTTTGCTATATTCAGTGTATACATTTTACTGCAAAAAAGCTCTGGCACTGCACATACCATTTTACCGAAATGTTGTGTCACAATGTCATACATCACATTTTTTTTTAAAGAATGAGATTAACAAGAAGAGCCAATTATGTCATGCCAAAAGAGTGCTCTGATCAACATGTGTTACACGTGTCACATGTGTTGCTTTATTGGGCTCCTGTATTGCTCCTGTGGTACTGTTGCTGTCAGTATGCACTGCCCAAGAAGGGCCACAGAAAGCCGGGTGGCTATCATTCCACAGGATGGATGTATCTTTCTCAAACCTTTTCTATTCTTTACTTTTAATTAAAAAGCCAAAATTGTCTATTCAATGACAGCTATCCTCGGCCAGTTGGTACAGTTACCACTTTGCCTAAGTGTTTGGGTTTGTCTCGTCAGTTTCCACTTTACCAGAAATACTTTAGTGCAGCGATAAAATAAGAAATGCTTTTTATAGCAATTTCATGTCAGTGAAGAAGATACAGGAGTTAAAAATGAAAATGTATCCCGTACATTTTAAATCCAGAACCCAGATTTTGTTTACCAAACCCAATCCAAAAATATGATTCAATGTTCCCTGAGTTTTGAGGAATGTCTTTATGCGTTTGCTTTTAAACTGGCTACAAATACAAATGCTTGGATTAACTCAAATTAATGAGTAGAATAAAGATTATGCCGCCCATCTTTCTCACCACATTTGGTAGCAGAGATACTGTTTGTTTTTCACTTCAGTGTTTGTTAGAGATGGTTTATAACAGGTTTATAACAGATGTGAAATGAAAAAGAAGTGTTTCACTGTCCAAACAGGAAGAAAACCCTTGTATTTGGACTTTGGTGAGGCCTGAATATTGACAGCTCCTAATCAAAAGATCCTTGTTGAGTGAATCTTTTTTCAAATCTTTCATTTCAAGTCATTTTTCTTGAAGGGTTTATGTAGGCCTATATTGACAAATACTCAGGACATTTTGTTTCGTGGTCACTCACACAACACACTATACACCCTTGACTCACCCATTGCAGTAGACAACTAGTCAAACAGAGCAGAAGCTACATGTGCCACAGAAGAGTGACTACAAACTGTTGGTTGAGGTGAAGCCATCGAAGCGCTTCATTTGGTTTATGATAACAGTGAAGATTCCCCTCCTTTTAAGGTGATCTCATGGATGTGTTTTGCTCAGGCCCAACGCTCTGTGCGATGGCTGCCAAGATCAGGGTGAGCGCTTCTCAGTGACTCCTCAAGGACTGTCACTGGGATATTCACCAGCCTACCCCACGTGTGTTAACCACACTAACAACAGGGCATAATAAACGCTACATGTTCTCTGGTCTCTGTTAACAGCAACATGCTGTACAATAAGGTGATGTGTGTGTGTGTGTGTGTGTGTGTGTGTGTGTGTGTGTGTGAGCGAAAAATTGAGAGAGCAAGAAATTGATCCGTGTCACATAGCATGTAGTAGTCCTACACGTAATAAATTAATAATCAAATATGTACACAGGGGCAAGAACGTACCTCGCATCCCCTAGAAAATACATCATGCTCCCAGAACAATGAACTATGTAAACATGATTTCTCCAGTCCTTTTATGGTCTCCTGTGCTGACCTACTTAAACCACCTTCACCTTTTACTTTCAGAGGCATTTAGGAGTTGAGGGACCCCTTAATCTCACATGTAAAATTCTCTGTTAAGAGGAAGCCCCACCCCTCTAAAATGTCTAGTCTGGGAAGATCTGGGCCCCCATTCATAAAGCATCTCAGAGTCGGGCCCTGAAAGTCTGCAATCTGAAAGAGGAAACCTAGACAACTGACACCAAGCTAATAGACGATGACAAGAGCAAAGATTCAGAGTCAGTTCAACCTTACGTGGATTGAAGATTTCTCCCTCCCATTTGAATTGGTTCCAAACCTGTGTGGTCCAGTGTCTTTGTGGCTTTTATTAGATACTCACCAAATTGAAAAAGCGTGGACCCTATTTCGGGAGATCTGTGGTATTTTGTGCTTTCCAGTCCTTGTAGGGAAGCGAGGCAGTCAAGGACATCAAAGTAAATACAATGAAGGAAAAACACATCACCTCCAGCTATTGTCTTCACTGACCCCATGTGTGTGCGTGTGTGTGTGTGTGCGTGTGCGTGCGTTTCAGACTAAAGTCAGGAGCGGGGAAAAGAACAGTATGCTCTGAGGTTCTTAGTGGAGTTAAAATGTTTGGTTTATGTTGCGGGAACTCTGGAATGACATCACAGGGACTTGTGTGTACTGTTTCTCTGTGAGTCTGATGTATCACCCCGCTAGGTGACTCTGAGGCCCGCAGTGTTTGTGTTATTTAAAACTGTGTGTTCAAGAAAGACTCGTCAGCTAAGGCTACATGGTTATTTCACCTGATATGAATTGACATAACTTTAAATATTACAATATCTGTGTTTGACAGACAGACAGATAGAGGGTATATGTGAGTGTGCAGGTGTGTTTGTTTGTGTTTGGAAGAGGGAGACTGGGTAATACGCTTGTGTTTGTGAGTGTGACTGTTTGCTTGTTTGTGTGATGTGTTATCATATGTGTGTAGTGTGTAGCATCATTCCTCCACATTACTAAGCCAGCTCATGGAAACTCTGGAGGTTCACACAACAAGAATAGCAGCCTGGTCTCATAGACTAGACGTAACATAGTAAATGGGACACTCAAATATGTGTGTTTTCTATCCTAATCTGACAATTATATGCATATTCTAGATTCTGAGCCTGAGAAATAGGCAGTTTAATTTGGGTACGTTTTTCATCCAAACATCAAAATACTGCCCCCCACACTCAAGAGGAAGAATGTATTCTAATCACGCTGCGCTTTTGGTCTCCTCTTTACGAGGAACCTGTCAGTGATAGACATTTGGGTGACAACTACACCAAAATCCTGACATTGTTTTTCCAATGGAATTTGGTTGTGTTTGTAGATGGTTGAAAGTGTAGTCATAACACATTATAAATTCAACTGACTTTTGTCTGCCTTTATGAGTGGGTAAATATAGATGGTAATTTCACTAATCAACGTCTCAACCAAATATTACCCAATTATCCACGTTGAAATAACGTAGTGTGTAGGTAATGACATTCGGCAATTGTCACTGGGTCTACAGTCTTGTAGCCTGAATTAAATTACTATTCATTTTTTTTATAGAAAGAAAAGTTGTGAGGCCTGAAAAGGTACTGAGCAACGGGACTGTCCCGGGATCACAAGAGTAGACAATTTTTAAACCCTGACACAGAGGTGAGGATGTTTGTTAAATTTGGAATAAACTTTTATTTTTATATTTACCACTGCATCAGTACAAATTGCATTTTAAACAATTAGGAGAATGGTTCAAGTTTGACTGTTGCATTTATGGGGTCTCATGTCTCATTCAGGGGGTCTGAGTCCCCCCTGGGCCCCTGTAATTGGCACTCTGAGAGAGGGAGATAAGCATGATCTCCCCTTCCTCTTCTCTCTTCCTTAAAAGGTCCTGTCTGTTCCTGAGGTCTTTATCTCTAACTGGTGGAGAGCAGGAGGACTGGGGCTTGCTCCCTGACACTCAGCACATCCCCTACGACCTAAGGAGGGGCCCTGATAAGCATATTAGGGTTGACACTATGCAGTCCCAGGCCCGGCTCCATAAGGGGCACCTTGGTGAGATGTCTGGGCCTCGAGAGTTGGGTAGTGATTATAGCTTGATTCAGCACTGTAGGGTTGAAGGGTCAGTTTCACGGTAGGAAACCCATGTAATCTAATAATGTACCTTGGCATTTTGCTTGGAGTTTGGAGTGGGAATTTTTGAAGTTGGGAATATTATGTGTGTGGAGCGGTGTACTTTTGAAAGTGAGCAACTGACAAAGATCATTGTTGGTCGTCATCAACATCATTGTAATTATTATCATCATCAGCCGACAGAGATGGCCGCCTCGCTTCGCGTTCCTAGGAAACTATGCAGTTTTTTGTTTTTTTACGTGTTATTTCTTACATTAGTACCCCAGGTCATCTTAGGTTTCATTACATACAGTCGAGAAGAACTACTGTATATAAGATCAGCGTCAACTCACCATCAGTACGACCAAGATTTTTGCGACGCGGATCCTGTGTTCTGCCTTACAAACAGGACAACGGAATGGATCGCATGCAGCGACCCAAAAAAACTACTCCGAAAAAGAGGGAAACGAGGCGGTCTTCTGGTCAGACTCCGGAGACGGGCACACCGTGCACCACTCCCTAGCATTCTTCTTGCCAATGTCCAGTCTCTTGACAACAAGGTTGATGAAATCCGAGCAAGGGTAGTATTCCAGAGGGACATCAGAGACTGTAACGTTCTGTGCTTCACGGAAACATGGCTCACTGGAGAGACGCTATCCGAAGCGGTGCAGCCAACGGGTTTCTCCACGCATCGCGCCGACAGAAACAAACACCTTTCTGGTAAGAAGAGGGGTGGGGGCGTATGCCTTATGGCTAATGAGACATGGTGCGATGAAAGAAACATACAGGAACTCAAATCCTTCTGTTCACCTGATTTAGAATTCCTCACAATCAAATGTAGACCGCATTATCTACCAAGAGAATTCTCTTCGATTATAATCACAGCCGTATATATCCCCCCAAGCAGACACATCGATGGCTCTGAACGAACTTTATTTAACTCTTTGCAAACTGGAAACCATTTATCCGGAGGCTGCATTCATTGTTGCTGGGGATTTTAACAAGGCTAATCTGAAAACAAGACTCCCTAAATTTTATCAGCATATCGATTGCGCAACCAGGGGTGGAAAAACCTTGGATCACTGTTACTCTAACTTCCGCGACGCATATAAGGCCCTGCCCCGCCCCCCTTTCGGAAAAGCTGACCATGACTCCATTTTGCTGATACCTGCCTACAGACAAAAACTAAAACAAGAAGCTCCCACGCTGAGGTCTGTCCAACGCTGGTCCGACCAAGCTGACTCCACACTCCAAGACTGCTTCCATCACGTGGACTGGGACATGTTTCGTATTGCATCAGATAACAACATTGACGAATACGCTGATTCGGTGTGCGAGTTCATTAGAACGTGTGTTGAAGATGTCGTTCCCATAGCAACGATTAAAACATTCCCTAACCAGAAACCGTGGATTGATGGCAGCATTCACGTGAAACTGAAAGCGCGAACCACTGCTTTTAATCAGGGCAAGGTGTCTGGTAACATGACCGAGTACAAACAGTGCAGCTATTCCCTCCGCAAGGCTATCAAACAAGCTAAGCGTCAGTACAAAGTAGAATCTCAATTCAACGGCTCAGACACAAGAGGCATGTGGCAGGGTCTACAGTCAATCACGGACTACAGGAAGAAATCCAGCCCAGTCACGGACAAGGATGTCTTGCTCCCAGGCAGACTAAATAACTTTTTTGCCCGCTTTGAGGACAATACAGTGCCACTGACACGGCCTGCAACCGAAACATGCGGTCTCTCCTTCACTGCAGCCGAGGTGAGTAAAACATTTAAACGTGTTAACCCTCGCAAGGCTGCAGGCCCAGACGGCATCCCCAGCCGCGCCCTCAGAGCATGCGCAGACCAGCTGGCTGGTGTGTTTACGGACATATTCAATCAATCCCGAAACCAGTCTGCTGTTCCCACATGCTTCAAGAGGGCCACCATTGTTCCTGTTCCCAAGAAAGCTAAGGTAACTGAGCTAAACGACTACCGCCCCGTAGCACTCACTTCTGTCATCATGAAGTGCTTTGAGAGACTAGTCAAGGACCATATCACCTCCACCCTACCTGACACCCTAGACCCACTCCAAGCTCGTCATCAAGCTCGAGACCCTGGGTCTCGACCCCGCCCTGTGCAACTGGGTACTGGACTTCCTGACGGACCGCCCCCAGGTGGTGAGGGTAGGTAACAACATCTCCTCCCCGCTGATCCTCAACACTGGGACCCCACAAGGGTGCGTTCTGAGCCCTCTCCTGTACTCCCTGTTCACCCACGACTGTGTGGCCATGCACGCCTCCAACTCAATCATCAAGTTTGCGGACGACACAACAGTGGTAGGCTTGATTACCAACAACGACGAGACGGCCTACAGGGAGGAGGTGAGGGCCCTCGGAGTGTGGTGTCAGGAAAATAACCTCACACTCAACGTCAACAAAACTAAGGAGATGATTGTGGACTTCAGGAAACAGCAGAGGGAACTCCCCCTATCCACATCGATGGAACAGTAGTGGAGAGAGTAGCAAGTTTTAAGTTCCTCGGCATACACATCACAGACAAACTGAATTGGTCCACTCACACAGACAGCATCGTGAAGAAGGCGCAG
The DNA here is from genome assembly GCF_036934945.1 of Oncorhynchus masou masou. Taxonomy (NCBI): domain Eukaryota; kingdom Metazoa; phylum Chordata; class Actinopteri; order Salmoniformes; family Salmonidae; genus Oncorhynchus; species Oncorhynchus masou. The sequence goes on from NC_088233.1 coordinate 51,265,182, forward strand.
CAGCGCCTCTTCAACCTCAGGAGGCTGAAGAAATTCGGCTTGTCACCAAAAGCACTCACAAACTTCTACAGATGCACAATCGAGAGCATCCTGGCGGGCTGTATCACCGCCTGGTACGTCAACTGCTCCGCCCTCAACCGTAAGGCTCTCCAGAGGGTAGTGAGGTCTGCACAACGCATCACCGGGGGCAAACTACCTGCCCTCCAGGACACCTACACCACCCGATGTTACAGGAAGGCCATAAAGATCAGCAAGGACATCAACCACCCGAGCCACTGCCTGTTCACCCCGCTATCATCCAGAAGGCGAGGTCAGTACAGGTGCATCAAAGCTGGGACCGAGAGACTGAAAAACAGCTTCTATCTCAAGGCCATCAGACTGTTAAACAGCCACCACTAATATTGAGTGGCTGCTGCCAACACACTGACACTGACTCAACTCCAGCCACTTTAATAATGGGAATTGATGGGAAATGATGTAAATATATCACTAGCCACTTTAAACAATGCTACCTTATATAATGTTACTTACCCTACATTATTAATCTCATATGCATACGTGTATACTGTACTCTATATCATCGACTGCATCCTTATGTAATACATGTATCACTACCCACTTTAACTATGCCACTTTGTTTACATACTCACTCATATGTATATACTGTACTCGATACCATCTACTGTATCTTGCCTATGCTGCTCTGTACCATCACTCATTCATATATCCTTATGTAAATATTCTTTATCCCCTTACACTGTGTATAAGACAGTTGTTTAGGAATTGTTAGTTAGATTACTTGTTGGTTATTACTGCATTGTCGGAACTAGAAGCACAAGCATTTCACTACACTCGCATTAACATCTGCTAACCATGTGTATGTGACAAATAAAATTTGATTTGATTTTATATTTTTGTATTTATATAACCTTTATTTAACAAGGCAAGTCAGTTAATTAAAATAACAAATTCTTATTTACAATGAAGGCAAAAGGCCTCCTGTGGAGACTTATATAGTGGAGACTTATATAGGGAATTTGTCATTTCAAATTCAACTCCTAAGTATTTAATTTACTCTAAACCTAGATTGTAAATCAGTGTATGCTCAAGACGAAAGCAGACATTGATGGATGGAAAAGAGGTGGAGTATAACCACCAGCCATTCCTCAGTCAGGCAGTGGTAGCTAGAGTAGGGTTCGTCGAACAGGAGTGGCCCCAGGACAGAGCAACAGAGGCAGGCTTTTAGCAGACCTCGGGGGGCCTGTCTTCGGTCTCGCTGCCTCTTTCCACAAAGATGGGTCTTCTGCTTCATTACCCAGGCAAGAAAGTTCAGAGAGAACCTTTCTCCTATCACACATGTTGGGCCTGCATTTAAGAGACAGCACTCAGCCAAAGTAATGTGATGCAAATAAAAAAATAAATGCAATGTGTGCGCTGGGATCATGGCAAAAAATGAGGTGAGGGGAGAGCGGAAGAAGGGAGAGGGAAAGTTTAGTGTAGAGTTCTAGAGAAAGTGCAGTGTTGTCTTGATTTAGTGGTGAGCTGAGCTGTTGAAAATCAGGAGCATCTGCCATTTGTCACAATAGGAGAAAGGAGCTTGGAATCTACAGTATAGCCACTCAGCAGCAGAAGAGTGAGATTGTGTACTTGTAGGTCATGAGGGCAATTTGGGTCAGAAACTGAAATTCCATTCCTCAACAAATACTCTATATGAAATCATGACATTGGATATCCCGAAGGAAACATGGAGTGGCCTTATTTGGCGTTGTGTATTGTATTGCCCCCTAATATGAGTAAGAGATTGGAATGAATGGAAGGTAATCTACTTCCTGCTTTCTTCCTGGAAACTACTGTAGGCTGGGAAACATCTGTAATATACACACTTTTCGCTCCCACATAGAAAGTGGTCACATCTGGAGGGTCTAATCTAATACATTTTGTTTTTATAAAATGACCATTAAACTGATTACATTGTTCAGCATTATTTATTTTCCATAGCGCCAACAAATGGAACATTTCTCTAAAATGCTGTATGTCCATAAATGTACATTATTTGGAGCAAATGCTTCTAATCAACGCCAACACAAAGGCTAACAGTGGCCAATAGTTCTTCCTTTGGATGTGAATGTACATCAGTACATAGAGCCAGCTTCATAGGTTAAGTGGCATGATCCACGCTAGCCTGGAGAGTTCCCAGCTTATTAAGGCCTGAAACTGCTGCTGCTGTCAAGTCCGATGAGCCTCAACACCCTCAGCTACAACATGCATAGCTCTGCCCCCACGTCTGGGGCGGGCCAAATCCCCTTATGTACTCTGTGCATTAGCCACCTGCTGATGCCTCCCACTGGGCGCTCACTTGATGGACCTCGACTGAGAGAAACATCCCCAAGTACGTAGAACCCCCCGAGGCCTAGTTTACAGTACAGCCCCCATTGGAAACATCAGCCTTCCACAGTCTTCAACTAAAGTTTGCGATAAAGGGGGTCTGAACTTCCTGATTTGGCCTTATTTTTGAGCTTGCTCATTAAGAAATGCTAGCAACCATGACTGAAGTCAAACGAGAGTTGTCTTGGGGTTTGATGTGGTTATTTCTTTGGTGTGCCATTCAAACACGACATACAAGGGCAGTAGTGAGTAGTGACAGCACAGTAAGCTACGCTAGTTTTGCTATGGAGAGAACAAAGTCAGCCAATTCAGTTATATGTGTAAGTTAGGCTAAGGCCTTCACTGACCTTGTGTTTAGCCAAGTTGACAGCAGCTGCTAGCATAGCTTGGGGATAGCTGCAGCTGGCTAGCCTATTTAGCTGAAATTTCTCTGTCAAATCACAGTTATGCCATGATAGCAAGAACCAGTGTCTGGAATATTTCATGAGACACTCGTTCGCTACAACACCTTGCCAAAAAAGTAGCTTGCAACTTAGTTGCAAAGTTTCATCACAAGTCATGTAAAGACATGTTACTATGGAAACGGTATCAACTGCGAGCTGAATGCCTGGATTTCAGTCATAAAACACAATATTCTGTAACTGATTGTGTCTTGTCTCTCCTCATGTCCACTGTTAGATATTTCCCAGGGGACAAATCCCAGAACTACTAAAATCCCTACAGGTGTAGGATACATGTGGACATGTCACAACCATCACCCAACTTCAGTGTAGATGGATTTATCAATCGATGGGTGTGTTCATGTTACAAAGAAAGAAAGAATTCCGCTGTAAAAATCACATTGACGTGCTTATAAAGACAGTATGACAAAATAAGTTGTGCGAAGAAGTAGATAGAATGTCCCTTCCATCTATGTCATGTCTTACAGGTTATGGACAGGTCCAGACAGGTGGCAGGAGGGGTGAAGTGCATGACACCTCCTCCAGGAGGAAGATTTGAATCGGTCAGTAGTTTACAAAGTAATATGAGAAGAGCGCAATTGCTGAACATATAGTATGAAAATATTCTAAAGAAAATATTTTGATAACAGCTCCATGTATAATAAACCATAATACACATAATACTGTAGAAGCAGTGTTCTGCTTACCCAACAAGGTAACACGTTACATGACACATATTGTAGAATAAACCATAATACACATAATACTGTAGAAGCAGTGTTCTGCTTACCCAACAAGGTAACACGTTACATGACACATATTGTAGAATAAACCATAATACACATAATACTGTAGAAGCAGTGTTCTGCTTACCCAACAAGGTAACACGTTACATGACACATATTGTAGAATAAACCATAATACACATAATACTGTAGAAGCAGTGTTCTGCTTTACCCAACAAGGTAACACGTTACATGACACATATTGTAGAATAAACCATAATACACATAATACTGTAGAAGCAGTGTTCTGCTTACCCAACAAGGTAACACGTTACATGACACATATTGTAGAATAAACCATAATACACATAATACTGTAGAAGCAGTGTTCTGCTTACCCAACAAGGTAACACGTTACATGACACATATTGTAGAATAAACCATAATACACATAATACTGTAGAAGCAGTGTTCTGCTTACCCAACAAGGTAACACGTTACATGACACATATTGTAGAATAAACCATAATACACATAATACTGTAGAAGCAGTGTTCTGCTTACCCAACAAGGTAACACGTTACATGACACATATTGTAGAATAAACCATAATACACATAATACTGTAGAAGCAGTGTTCTGCTTACCCAACAAGGTAACACGTTACATGACACATATTGTAGAATAAACCATAATACACATAATACTGTAGAAGCAGTGTTCTGCTTACCCAACAAGGTAACACGTTACATGACACATATTGTAGAATAAACCATAATACACATAATACTGTAGAAGCAGTGTTCTGCTTTACCCAACAAGGTAACACGTTACATGACACATATTGTAGAATAAACCATAATACACATAATACTGTAGAAGCAGTGTTCTGCTTACCCAACAAGGTAACACGTTACATGACACATATTGTAGAATAAACCATAATACACATAATACTGTAGAAGCAGTGTTCTGCTTACCCAACAAGGTAACACGTTACATGACACATATTGTAGAATAAACCATAATACACATAATACTGTAGAAGCAGTGTTCTGCTTACCCAACAAGGTAACACGTTACATGACACATATTGTAGAATAAACCATAATACACATAATACTGTAGAAGCAGTGTTCTGCTTACCCAACAAGGTAACACGTTACATGACACATATTGTAGAATAAACCATAATACACATAATATAGAAGCAGTGTTCTGCTTACCCAACAAGGTAACACGTTACATGACACATATTGTAGAATATGCTACAGACACATAACAGAAGTTCAGTGTTCTGCTTACCCAACAAGGTAACACGTTACATGACACATATTGCATTATTTTATGGCTGACACCAACAGAAGAGCATCAAAACCCACAACACCTACCACACAAGGCTGTGGGCTCCCGAGGGGCACAGCGGTCTAAGGCACTGCATCTCAGTGCTAGAGGCGTCATTACAGAGCCTGGTTCTATTCCAGGCTGTATCACAACCAGCTGTGATTGGAAGTCCCATAGGGCGGCGCACAATTGGCCAAGCATCGTTCGGGTTAGGGTTTGGCCGGGGTAAGCCGTCACTGTAAATAAGAATTTGTTCTTAACTTTGTTCTTAAATTATCATTGTAATTTCGCACACATTGATGTCAGATATACACCTACCTCAATGCTTTAAATTTATTTACCGGAGTGCTTTCCTATTTATTTTCTTCAAACATGTCAGTAGTCATATCTTCCTGTATGGTTTCCCGTATAAGACAGGAGTTCCCTAACATGTTTTGATAGCACCATAAGATTCATAGATGTGTATTGTATAATATTTTACGTTTTACATTTTAGTAGTTTAGCAGACGCTGTTATCCAGAGCGACGTACAGTTGTGAGAGCATACATTTTCATACTGATCCCCTGTGGGAATCGAACCCATTATCCTAGACGAGCAAGCGCCATGCTCTACCAACTGAGTCACACGGGTCCTTTTTCCTTTTTCCACAAATAAGCATTTCACTGTTAGTATACACCTGTTGTTTACAAAGGATATGACAATTAGATTTTATTTGATTACATGTTGTCACACCCTGCTCTGTTTTACCTGTCCTTGTGCTTGTCTCCACCCCCTCCAGGTGTCACCCATCTTCCCCATTATCCCCAGTGTATTTATGCAGTGGGGCAAAAAAGTATTTAGTCAGCCACCAATTGTGCAAGTTCTCCCACTTAAAAAGATGAGAGAGGCCTGTAATTTTCATCATAAGTACACTTCAACTATGACAGACAAAATGAGAAAAAAAATCCAGAAAATCACATTGTAGGATTTTAAATGAATTTATTTGCAAATTATGGTGGAAAATAAGTATTTGGTCACCTACAAACAAGCAAGATGTCTGGCTCTCACAGACCTGTAACTTCTTCTTTAACCTCTTACACTTATGGTGGCGCTATTTCATTTTTGGAAGAAAAACGTTCCCGTTTTAAACAAGATATTTTGTCACAAAAAGATGCTCGACTATGCATATAATTGCTACTGTTCGAAAGAAAACACTCTGACGTGTCCAGAAATACAAATATCTTCTCTGTGCGTGCCCTTTAACGTGAGCTTCAGGCAAAACCAAGATGACTTGGCATCCAGGAAATGACAAGGATTTTTGAGGCTCTGTCTTTCATGATCTCCTTATATGGCTGTGAACGCAAGAGGAATGAGTCTGCCCTTTCTGTCGTTTCCCCAAGGTGTCTGCAGCATTGTGACGTATTTGTAGGCAGATCGTTGGAAGATTGACCATAAGAGACCACATTTACCACGTGTCCGCCCGGTGTCCTGCGCCGAAATTGGTGCGCAAAAGTCACCTGCCAGTATTTTTCCATGGGGCACAGAGAGAAGCAAGCTTCCATGAACTGCAGGGCAATGAAGAGATATGTGAAAAAACACCTTGAGGATTGATTCCAAACAACGTTTGCCATGTTTCATGTCGATATTATGTAGTTAATCCGGAAAAAGTTTCACGTTGTAGGTGACTGCATTTCGGTTCGTTTCGGTAGCCAGGCGCAATGTAGAAAACGGAACGATTTCTCCTACACACAGACGCTTTCAGGAAACACTGCGCATTTGGTATGTGGCTGGGAGTCTCCTCATTGAAAACATCAGAAGCTCTTCAAAGGTAAATGATTTTATTTATTTGGTTATCTGGCTTTTGTGAAAATGTTGCGTGCTACATGCTACACAAAATGCTATGCTAGCTTTGCATACTCTTACACAAATTAGTCAATTTCTATGGTTCAAAAGCATATTTTGAAAATCTGAGATGACAGTGTTGTTAAGAAAAGGCTAAGCTTGAGAGCAAACGCATTATTTTAATTTTATTTGCGATTTTCAGAAATCGTTAACGTTGCGTTATGCTAATGAGCCTGAGGCTTAGTCACAATCCCGGATCCGGGATGGGGAGTTTCAAGAGGTTTTAAGAGGCTCCCCTGTCCTCCACTCGTTACCTGTATTAATGGCACCTGTTTGATCTTGTTATCAGTATAAAAGACACCTGTCCACAACCTCAAACAGTCACACTCCAAACTTCACTAAGGCCAAGACCAAAGAGCTGTCAAAGGACACCAGAAACAAAATTGTAGACCTGCACCAGGCTGGGAAGACTGAATCTGCAATAGGTAAGCAGCTTGGTTTGAAAAAATCAACTGTGGGAGCAATTATTAGGAAATGGAAGACATACAAGACCACTGATAATCTCCCTTGATCTGGGGCTCCACGCAAGATCTCACCCGTGGGGTCAAAATGCTCACAAGAACGGTGAGCAAAAATCCCAGAACCACATGGGGGGACCTAGTGAATGACCTGCAGAGAGCTGGGACCAAAGTAACAAAGCCTACCATCAGTAACACACTACGCCGCCAGGGACTCAAATCCTGCAGTGCCAGACGTGTCCCCCTGCTTAAGCCAGTACAGGTCCAGGCCCGTCTGACGTTTGCTAGAGAGCATTTGGATGATCCAGAAGAAGATTGGGAGAATGTCATATGGTCAGATTAAACCAAAATATAACTTTTTGGTAAAAACTCTACTCATCGTGTTTGGAGGACAAAGAAGCTGAGTTGTATCCAAAGAACACCATACCTACTGTGAAGCATGGGGGTGGAAACATCATGCTTTGGGGTAGTTTTTCTGCAAAGGGACCAGGACGACTTATCCGTGTAAAGGAAAGAATGAATGAGGCCATGTATCGTGAGATTTTGAGTGAAAACCTCCTTCCATCAGCAAGGGCATTGAAGATGAAACGTGGCTGGGTCTTTCAGCATGACAATGATCCCAAACACACCGGCTTCAATGCTTCGTAAGAGGCATTTCAAGGTCCTGGAGTGGCCTAGCCAGTCTCCAGATCTCAATCCCATAGAAAATCTTTGGAGGGAGTTGAAAGTCCGTGTTGCCCAGCAACAGCCCCAAAACATCACTGCTCTGGAGGAGATCTGCATGGAGGAATGGGCCAAAATACCAGCAACAGTGTGTGAAAACCTTGTGAAGACTTACAGAAAATGTTTGACCTCTGTCAGTGGCAACAAAGGGTATATAACAAAGTTTTGAGATAAACTTTTGTTATTGACAAAAATACTTATTTTCCACCATAATTTGCAAATAAATTCATTAAAAATCCTACAATGTGATTTTCTGGATATATTTTTTTCTCATTTTGTCTGTCATAGTTGAAGTGTACCTATGAAAATTACAGGCCTCTCTCATCTTTTTAAGTGGGAGAACTTGCACAATTGGTGGCTGACAAAATACTTTTTTGCCCCACTGTACCTGTATTCTCTGTTTGTCTGTTGCTAGTTCGCCTTGTTTGTCAAGTCAACCAGCATTTGTGTTTCAGCTCCTGCTTTTCCAAGTCTCTCTTTTTCTCACCCTCCTGGTTTTTAACCTTGCCTGTTCTGACTCTGACCCCTGCCTGCCTGACCACTCTGCCTGCCCCTGCCCGCCTGCCGACCTGTACCTTTGCCCCACCTCTGGATTATTGACCTCTGCCTACCCTGACCCTGAGCCTGCCTGCACCGTTGCCCCACCTCTGGTTACTGACCCCTGCCTGTCTTGACCTGTCTATGGCCTACCCTTGTTGGATTATTGAACCATTGTTAATTCGACGTTGTCTCCATCTAGGTCTTACTTTCATACCTGATACACGTTAGGGAGAGGCTACATATTTAGCTAGTTACATCACAGTATCATGGCTAGCCTGGCTCTCCAGCATGATCAAATACGTAAGTAGCTAGTTATAACCAACAACAACACACCAGTCTCAAGTTTGACAGTTGACAGCACACAGAGGTCGTAGCTAGCATCGTATTTAATCCATATCCTTGCCATCTGCCCAGGATTGCTGAACAACTTTATGTAAGCCCAGATTCACTTGTATTTGCATAGCAAAATGTGTGTAGCACATGACAGTATGATCCTCATGGCAGGGGGGTGTTACCACACTATATTGTCACTGGGGAATTGGGCACCATTGGAAAAAGAGGGCACGTAATCCATACCCGACCCCTCAGGAAAACTGTGGCATACCCTTCACTCGTAACATACTCTACTATTTTTTCCTAATAATCTTGCAAATCTTCATTTTGGACTAGACAGACTTTATGACCAAAATTATCCTATTTATACTTTGTAGTACATTTTGACACTATAATAAATGTTTCTGACTCATATCGATGCCACATAGGCCGTTTTCAAAAGGAGAAGTTGCTTTTGTGAGTCAGTCGCCCTTTAAAAGCTATTTCTTATTAATGGTCAGTTTTTATTTTGTGCTCGCTCAGGAGGAAACATTGTGTCCAACCCCTCCTTGCCCACAGAGGCTCCATAAGTAATGAGCCCCCAGAAGCAACCGCAGGGGCCCCATGCCTGTCCGCTGCTCAACTCGACATCAACTAGTGCCGTCAGGGAGTTAAATCATTCATGGGTATATAAATGCAGAGAATAGTGCTGGAGTGAGCCAAAGTTAAGCTTGCTACTTTCCTCTGTGAACCACCTGATGAAACAAGTGTGGCTAGTTTTCAGCTTCCATGAAGTCCCTAGACTTTTGCAGCTCTGCATGGCATCAACATTGATCAAATGAAGAGGATTTAGGACTTGAGGCTTAGAGACAAAACTGCTTTTTTTAAAGAACAGCTTTAGGTTTAAGATGTGAACACAGACAAATAGTTAGACAGAGCAGCCAACATGTAGACACAAGACTGCTCTGAATAGTTTGGAAACCCATTGTTTCATGGCACAGAGTTGCTGTTTGTTCCATGGTCTGGGCTTGCTTGGCTCAGCATTTGATTTGTGTCTTAATTGTTCTCCGTCTTGGCTTTAGGCCACTGAGTGTTACTCTACCAACCTCGCTGGTCCTATCTGTGTGTATAAGCCTTCCTTCCTTCCTTAGTTGTGCTAACACCTGGGTTGTATTTATAAAGTACACTATATATACAAAAGTATGTGGACACCCCTTCAAATCACTGGATTGCTGAAAGGTGTAGGAAATAGAGCAAACAGCCATGTAATCGCCATAGACAAACATTGGCAGTAGAATGGCCTTACAGAAGAGCTCAGTGACTTTCAGTGTGGCACCGTCATAGGATGTCACCTTTCTAACAAGTCAGTTTTCTAAACTGCTAGAGCTGCTTCGGTCAACTGTAAGTGCTGTTATTGTGAAGTTGAAACGTCTTGGCGCAACAATGGCTCAGCTGCAAAGTGGTAGGTCACACAAGCTCACAGAAAGTGACCGCCGAGTGCTGAAGCACGTAGTGTGTAAAACCCTCTGTCCTCATTTGCAACACTCACTATCAAGTTACAAACTGCCTCTGGAAACAACGTCAGCACAAGAACTGTTCATCGGGAGCTTCATGAAATGGGTTTCCATGGCCGAGCAGCCACACACAAGCCTAAGATCACCATGTGCAATACCAAAGGTTGGCTGGAGTGGTGTAAAGCGTATCGCCATTAGACTCTGGTGCAGTGGAAACGTGTTCTCTGAAGTGATGAATCACTCTTCACCATCTGGTAGTCTAAAGGACAAATAATGGTCTGGGGCTGTGTTTCATGGGCCGGGCTAGGCCTCTTAGTTCCAGTGAAGGGAAATCTTAATGCTAGAGCATACAATGACATTGAAACGATTTTGTGATTCCAACTTTGTGGCAACAGTTTGGTGAAGGCTCTTTCCTGACAATGCCGCCATGCAGAAAGCGAGGTCCATACGGAAATGGTTTGTCGAGATCACTGTGGAAGAACTTGACTGGCCTGCACAGAGCCTTGACCTCAACCCTATTGAACACCTTTGGGATGAATTGGAACGCCAACTGCGTGCCAGGCCTCGTCGCACAACATCAGTGCCCAACCTCACTAAGGCGTGGTTAAAATGGAAGCAAGTCCACGCAGCAATGTTCCAACATCTAGTGAAAAGCCTATCCAGAAGAGTGGAGGTTGTTATAGCAGTAAAGGGGGGACCAACTCCATATTAATGCCCATGATTTTGGAATGAGATGTTTGACGGACAGGTGTCAACATGCTTTCGGTCATGTAGTTCACTAAACGGGAGAAAACGGACTAAAACAGAGAGGGACGACCTGGACTTTTTTCATATTCCGTTGCATTTTCTGTTTCATTCCCTAAAGAACTCATGCCAACACCTGCTCGTTGATGTGCTCTTTACTTCCAGACATTTGACTATGGGCTCCCTGGAAGACAACTCCCCCTTATCTCCAGCCTGTCTGGGGATTACATCATTATGCATACAGTACATGACAATACAGAGAAATGCGTCTTTAAATGTCAATCCAAGCAGGTCGAAATATTTCAGGGGGGAGAGCAAGGATAGAATCGACATCCTCCTCTTCTCCCCAACTCATCCCAATACAATGTTAGTCCCATAATAATGTATTGTGAGCCTTGTTCAGAAGCAACCCCCTACCGCCCCTAGCTCCTACTCACTTATGTAGATCTGAGAGGATTAGATGAATATGGAAAAAATTCGCCCCAGCCTATCAGAGGGAAAGATAAGCCAGATTAAAGACGCCTGGCCCTCATCCACTTTCCTCTCCTTCACTGTGCAAGGGCCCCATACAAATCAAATCAAATTGTATTAGTCACCTACACATGGTTAGCAGATGTTATTGTGAGTGTAGCGAAATGCTTGCGTTTCTAGTTCTGACCATGCAGTAATATCTAACAAGTAATCTAACCTAACAATTTCACAACAACTACCTTATAGACACACAAGTGTAAAGGAAAATAAGAATATGTACATAAAAATATATGAATGAGTGATGGCCGAACGGCATAGGCAAGATGCAGTAGATGGTATAGAGTACAGTATGTACCTATGAGATGAGTAATATAAATTGGCATTGTTTAAAGTGGCTAGTGATTTATTACATATATTTTTCCATTAAAGTGGCTAGAGTTGAGTCAGTATGTTGGCAGCAGCCACTCAATGTTAGTGATGGCTGTTTAACAGTCTGATGGCCTTGAGATAGAAACTGTTTTTCAGTCTCTCGGTCCCTGCTTTGATGCACCTGTACTGACCTCACCTTCTGGATGAGAGCCTTACGGTTATGGGCGGAGCGGTTGCCGTACCAGGTGGTGATACAGCCCGAAAGGATGCTCTCAATTGTGCCCCTGTAAAAGTTTGTGAGTGCTTTTGGTGACAAGCTGAATTTCTTCAGCTTCCTGAGGTTGAAGAGGCGCTGCTGTGCCTTCTTCACCACACTGTCTGTGTGGGTGGACCATTTAAGTTTGTCCATGATGTGTACGCCAAGGAACTAAACCTCACTAGGGTATGTGGGATGCTAGCGTCCCACCTGGCCAACATCCTGTGAAATTGCAGAGCGCCAAATTCAAAAACAGAAATACTCATTATAAAAATGCATGAAACATACAAATGTTATACATGGATTTAAAGATGAATTTCTTGTTAATCCAACCACAGTGTCAGATTTCAAAAGGCTTTACGGAGAAAGCACACCATGTGATTATCTGAGAACAGTGCCCAGCAGACAAATCATTACCAACAGTTACCAGCCAAGTAGAGGAGTTACACATGTCAGACATAGCGATAAAATTAATCACTTACTTTTGATGACCTTCAGATGGTTGCACTCACAAGACTCCCATTTACTCAATAAATGTTTGTTTTGTTCGATAAAGTCCCTGTTTATATCCAAAACCTCAGTTTTGTTCAGTAATCCACAGGCTCAAACGCAGTCACAACAGGCAGACGAAAAATCTAAATATTATCCGTAAAGTTCGTAGGACATACACTTTGCCGTGCCGGGCCCCCAACCACCTGTGGATGACAGAGAAAGAGTATCGCTGTAAGGACAGGAATGGTCATTTGTGTCCTTACCTCTTGCCATCCACACGAGGGGGGAATGGTCGGTGATCAGGGTGAACTTCCTCCCGAGGGGGTAAGGCTTGAGGATGCCCAGTGGCCACTTCACCGCAAGGTGTACTCGACAATCGAGTACATCGAGTACAATCGAGTACGCCTTCCTGCTCTTGGGACAAGACGGCCCCCACCCCTGTGCCAGATGCGTCTGTCTGGACCAGGAGGTTTTTTGAGAAGTCCGGGGTGACAAGTACCGGGTGCGAACATAGCGCGTTCTTCATGGCCTGGAACTTTGTCTCAGTGTCTATCGCACCGTCTGGGTTAGGTGTGCCTTCTTTAGGTCTGTGAGGGGAGAATCTATTGCGGAAAACTTAGTTACAAAACTTAGTTACAAATCAACTGTTATAGCCTGCTAACCCCAGGAACGACTTAACCTGCCTCATGATTCGGGGGACCGACCATTCACTAATGAATGAATTTTGATAAATATGTTAATATCACCGCTTGAGCACTGTGTCTTCGGTTCACAACTTCTCATCATGTGAGTGGCCATTTTGTTTGTTGTATGTCTTTAGGGTGGTCAAGTCCAAGTCCTGATGTTGTGATAATACGACCAGAGATCAAACGAAGGTCAGAGTCAAATGTCTTCCAGGATCAGCCGTTGCCATGGCAATGAGAAAACCCTGCAAGTCTGTCTCCGGTGCGACACAGAGGGGACCCAGGACTGAAATTGCCTTCACCACCCACATGACATAATCTCCCTTTATCTTCCACAAAATGTAAATAAACTACACACACCCCATACACCAAGAGAGGATTATGGTAATCTAAGATCTACTAAAGTCGTTTAGAAAAAACCCATGTCCTTTGTAATGAATCACTATCAAAGGCTTCAGTTCTTCAGAACTTTCTTGGAAAATATTATGTTATCATACTGTATTTTCAGAAAATCATCTTATGGGTTCTTACATGAGTGCTGTATCAACTGTGCAATGTTTATGTTTAAATCCAATCATGTGTATTATTTTAAACAGTAGAAATGACTGGGGCTGTGTCCCACTACACTTAGTTACCCAGCAAACATGGCCCCATGTGGGTATTACTGTAGGTGGGCAAGGTGGGCATGGGCTAGCCCACACCAAGCCACACCAACTTCACACCAGCCCTAACACGGGCAAGCCCAGCACAGACGAGCCTACAGCAATCCCACACCAGCCCAACACGGACAAGCCCACACCAATCCCAACACGGGCAAGCCCACACCAATCCCAACACGGGCAAGCCCACACCAATCCCAACACGGGCAAGCCCACACCAATCCCAACATGGGCAAGCCCACACCAATCCCAACATTGGCAAGCCCACACCAATCCCAACACGGGCAAGCCCACACCAATCCCAACATTGGCAAGCCCACACCAATCCCAACACGGGCAAGCCCACACCAATCCCAACATGGGCAAGCCCACACCATTCCCAACACTGGCAAGTCCACACCAATCCCACATCAGCCCAACATGGGCTAGACTACACCATCCCAAAACAGGCTAGCCCACAACAAGCCCAACACAGGCTAGCCTACACTAGACCAACACAGGCTAGCCCACAACTAGCCCATATCAAGTCCAACACGAGCTAGCCTACAATTGCCCAACACAGGCTAGCCTACACCAGACCAGCACAGGCTAGTAGACATCAAGCCCAACATGGTCTATCCCACACCAAGCCCAGCTACTATTTCATAATGTAGAAGCAAGGGCTTATGAGAATATTTCAGGGCATAGTTTGCAAAGACCCCAATTCATGTTGTTAAATAAAACAATAAGATAAAAATTGCTAACACCATTCAAACTAATGAGGGTTCTAAATTTTAAAGCCAATTATCTCAGAATCCAATTTTTTCAAATGACCATTTTTGTGAAACCGTTACTTTGTGTCGTTCCACCTCAAGTGTTCTGTTGTGTGACATTAACAAATAAATTATATTGTACACTGCCAATGAGGAAGTCTGAAAATACTTAAGTAAGTACATGTGACATTATGAGAAACTGAATTTGTCTTTGGAGAAATATATACCAGTGTGAAAAATATTTTGAAGATCTTCCTAATATTGAGTTGCACTTAAGTCTTTTGTCTATCCCATTCACACATACACCAGCTATGTCTCATTTGGCTCAAGGCTTACAAATCCTTCTCTATCCCATTTCCTCCCCTTCATGCTCCCGAGTGGCGCAGCGGTCTAAGGCACTGCATCTCAGTACAAGAAGCGTCACTACAGACCCTGGTTCTGTTTCAGGCTGTATCACATCCAGCTGTGATTGGGAGTCCCATAGGGCGGCGCACAATTGACCCAGCGTCGTCCAGGTTCTTGTTCTTGTCTTGTTAAATAAAAAAATAATTAATCTACACTGATTGAAGTGGATTTAACAAGTGGCATCAATAAGGGATCATAACTTTCAATTGGATTCAACTGGTCAGTCTATGTCATGGAAAGTGCAGGTGTTGGCCACTTTAATAAATGGATCACTAATAATGCCACTTTAATAATGTTTACATATCTTGCATTACTCATCTCATATGTATATACTGTATTCTATACCATCTATTGTATCTTGCCTATGCCGCTCGGTCATCCATATATTTATATGTACATATTCTTATTCTATCCCTTTACTTAGATTTGTGTGTATTAGGTAGTTGTTGAGGAATTGTTAGATTACTTGTTAGATATTACTGCACTGTCAGAACTAGAAGGACAAGCATTTCTCTACACTCGCATTAACATCTTCTAACCATGTATATGTGGCCAATAAAATTTGATTTGATCCTAATGTTTTGTACACTCAGTGTATATGATAGCAACAATTTATTGTCGCTGATACAATGTAACGGGTAGCAGATCCAAAAGGGTGGGTTTATTTCAGGTGAAGTGAGGGCTGTCCTTGGGGCCAATGTGGAGCCGATGAGCAAAGGCAAATTGGCCCAATCTACATGGGTCAAATGTTTTAACCCGCATTGGGCCCACCGTGTCAATGTGGACATATTGTGTAGCTCCTTTCCTCATCTGACTGGGTGGGTGGAAAACAGTTGTGGAAGTTCCACCATCTTGCCCTCACCTATCTTGTCCTTTTAATTCAGGGTGCATCATAATTCAATGGAAAGGAGATGAGGAAAGGAAGCCATTTAATACAATTGGGACGTAGCCTAGTTCTGTATCCTCCCACATTCATACTCAATGTCAGAATAACCCAGACATAAGTGCTTTGAGGAACCTTGGCTCTTCTCTTCCTCCTCCTCGTCTTTCCCTTTCTCTGGCATAACTTTTCCTTCGTTTATACTGTAGCTTCATAAATCTCAACCCCATCCGAAGGGCCAAGTGTCAGAACACGTCTTTCGCACGTCAGACCCCTTTCATGGTTGAACGGGGTCTGACGTGCGAAAGACGTGTTCTCCTCGGTGTGGAGTGAGAGAGAAAAGAGCCCTCTCTAGAATGTTAACAGTACCAAAGAAAGCAGGCAGGACAGTGTGTTCTGACACTTGGCCCTTCGGATGGGGTTGAGATTTAGGAGAGAAAGTGGGGGAGGTGTAAGGATATGTATGAGGAATAACTTTTGACCTTAAGTAAATATTGCTGCCAATGGAATGTGTTGCTCCCAGTAATGCTTTACACCTGTGAACATAGGGGGATAGGGGCCATGAGTTGGGGGGACCCTTGGGGGGCCCTTGGTTTTACATAGAGCTAGCAATAGAGATACTAACAACTGAGCCCTACTGAAACACAACCATTAGCTATGTCCAGACAAAGATGAAGACAATGCTCTTGCATTGCGAGAATGCATGTTTGGAGTCATGTTATCAATTCATTTAAAAAAAGGTAGAGTCAGTGACGCACAAAATAAACAGCAATATCAGGTCGATTTCCAAACTACTAAGTGCATTGAAGCACAAGGCTAAACTTTTATGCTGTTTGGGTCCTGTTGCTATCACGTTGTAGCAGCGTAAAGTGCACCAGTCCACGTGTGCAGATACTCTGTGTGACCGTGTGAGAGCAAAGTCACGCATCACGCTCATCTCAAAGTCTGCGGTGCTGCTCGTGACAATGTCATATCACTAAGTCTCAGTTTAATACATACAATGGGATTACTACCAGTGTGTTTCTTCATGCAATATAGAAAATACCTTGTGATAACTAAAATGGATATTCAGCTATGAACTATTTAGGTAAATTACGTAATAAAGAGCACACATATACAGTACCTTCGGAAAGTATTCAGACCCCTTGACTTTTTCCACATTTTTTTACGTTACAGTCTTATTCTAAAATTATTAAATAAAAAATCCTGAGCAATCTACACACAATACTTCATAATGACAAAGTGAAAACATTTTTTTTTGTATACATTTTTTAAAACAGAAATATCTTTACATAACTATTCAGACCCTTTGCAATGAGACTCGAATATAACCTCAGGTGCATCCTGTTTCCATTGATCATCCTTGATATGATTTTACAACTTGATTGGAGTCCACCTGTGGTAAATTCAATTGATTGGACATGATTTGGAAAGGCACATGCCTGTCCTATATAAGGTCCCACAGTTGTCAGAGCAAAAACCAAGCCATGAGGTCTAAGGAATTGTCCGCAGAGCACCAAGACAGGATTGTGTCGAGGCACATATCTGGGAGGTACCAAAAAAATGTCTGCAGCATTGAAGGTCCCCAAGAAAACAGTGGCCTCCATCACTCTTAAATGGAAGAAGTTTGGAAACCCCAAGACTCTTCCTAGAGCTGGCCAAACTGAGCAGTTGGTGGAGAAGGGCCTTGTTCAAGGAAGTGACGAAGAACCCGATGGTCACTCTGAAGGAGCTCTAGAGTTCCTCTGTGGAGATGGGAGAACATTCCAGAAGGACAACCATCTCTGCAGCACTCCACCAATCAAGCCTTTATGGTAGAGGGGCCAGACGAAAACCACTCCTCAGTAAAAGGCGCATGACATTCCGCTTGGAGTTTGCCAAAAGGCACCTAAAGACCACCAGACAATGAGAAACAAGTTTCTCTGGTCTGATGAAACCAAGCTTGAACTCTTTGGCCTGAATGCCAAGTGTCACATCTGGAGGAAACCTGGCACCATCCCTACGGGGAAGCATAGTGGTGGCAGAATCATACTGTGGGGATGTTTTTCAGCAGCAGGGGCTGGGAGACTAGTCAGGATCGAGGCAAAAATAAACGGAGCAAAGTACAGAGGTGAAAACCTGCTCCAGAGCGCTCAGGAACTCAGACTGGGATGAAGGTTCACCTTCCAACAAGACAACAACCCTAAGCAGACAGCCAAGACAACTCAGGAGTGGCTTCGGGACAAGTCTCAATGTCATTGAGTGGCCCAGGCAGAGCCTGGACTTGAACCTGATCAAACATCTCTGGAGAGACCTGACAATAATTGTGCAGCAACGCTCCCCATCCAACCTGATAGAGCTTGAGAGAATCTGCAGAGAAGAATATGAGAAACTCCCCAAATACAGGTGTTCCAAGCTTGTAGCGTCATACCCAAGAAGACTCGAGGCTGTAATCGCTACCAATAAGTGCTTCAACAAAGTACTGAGTAAAGGGTCTGAATACTTACAGTACCAGTCAAAGGTTTGGACACACCTACTCATTCAAGGGTTTCATTATTTTTATGCCAGCATCTCCCACAAGCGGTCACAGTACAAGCTCAAAACGTTTAAAGGAAGAACCACTGTATGGAATCATGTAGTAACCTAAAAAATAAACAGTGTTAACCAAATTAAAATATATTTTAGATTCTTCAAAGTTAGCACCCTTTGCCTTGATGACAGCATTGACCACTCTTGGCATTCTCTCAACCAGCTTCACATGGAATGCTTTTCTAACAGCCTAGAAGGAGTTCCCACATATGTAAGGCACTTGTTGGCTACTTTTCCTTCACTCTGCGTTCCAACTCATCCCAAACCATCTCAATTGGGTTGAGGTAGGGTGATTGTTGTGGCCAGGTCATCTGATGCAGCACTCCATCACTCTCCTTCTTGGTCAAATAGCCATTACACAGGCTGGAGGTGTGTTGGATCATTGTCCTGTTGAAAAACAAATGACAGTCCCACTAAGCGCAAACCAGAAGGGATAGCGTATTGCTGCAGAATGCTGTGGTAGACATGCCTGTTAAGTATGCCTTCAATTCTAAATCAATCAGACACTGTCACCAGCAAAGCACCCCCACACCACCGCACCTCCTCCATGCTTCACGGTGGGAACCACACATGCGGTGATCATGGGTTCACCTACTCTGTGTCTCAAAGATATGGCTGTTAAAACAAAGCATCTAATTTGGACTCAGACCAAAAGACAAATTTCCACCGGTCTAATGTCCATTGCTCGTGTTTCTTAGCCATAGCGAGTCTCTTCGTATTGGTATCCTTTAGTAGGGGTTTCTTTGCAGCAATTTGACCATGAAGGCCTGATTCACACAGTCTCCTCTGAACAGTTGATGTTGAGATGTGTATGTTACTTGAACTCTGAAGCTTTTATTTGGGCTGCAATTACTGAGGCTGGTAACTCTAATGAACGCATCCTCTGCAGCAGAGGTAACTCTGGGTCTTTCTTTCCTGTGGCGGTCCTCATGAGAGCCAGTTTCATCATAGCGCTTGATGGTTTTTGCTACTGCACTTGAAAGGTCAATTTTTTTATTTTTTCAATGTTCCGATTGACTAACCTTCCAGGTCTTAAAGTAATGGACTGTCATTTGTCTTTCCTTATTTGAGCAATAATACGGACTTGGTATTTTACCAAATAGGCCCATCTTCTGTATTCCAACCCTACCTTGTCACAACACAACCGATTGGCTCAAACACATTAAGAAGGAAAGAAATTCCACAAATTAACTTTTAACAAGGCACACCTGTTAATTGAAATGCATTCCAGGTGACATCCTCATGTAGCTGGTTGAGAGAATGCCAAGTGTGTGCAAGCTGTCAAGGCAAAGGGTGGCTACTCAAATATAAAATATATTTTGATTTGTTGAACACTTTTTTGGTTACTACATGATTCCATAGTTTTGATGTCCTCACTATTATTCTACAATGTAGAAAATTGAAAAAAATAAAAACCCTGGAATGAGTAGATGTGTCCCTACTTTTGACTGATACTGTATGTAAATGTTATATTTCAGTTTAAAAAAATATTTACATTAGTAAAAATGTATAAAAAAATCTGGTTTTGCTTCCTTGTTACGGGGTACTGTGTGTAGATTGATGAGGGGGGAGAAAAACAATGTAATCCATTTTAGAATAAGGCTGTAACTTAACAAATGTGGAACAAAAATCAATGGGTCTGAATACTTTCCGAAGGCAAAAGTGTCAAAAAACGAAACTAGAGGAAACACACTAGAGCAGCCGACAGTACACTACTCCCCCACATCTTCCCATGTTTCTTAGGGCACAGAATTCTTCTGCATCCTGTTTAGTTCTGGCTTGTGAATGTGATGAAAGGGGGTTGCACTCTCCAATCCAAAGGGCAACATGTTCCCATCGAACAATCCCAAGCCTGGGAACAACAGTTTCTATCCCTGCAAGTGAACAGATCATAGGAGTCTCGAACACCCCCTTGGCTCAAACAAAACCCCAACCCACCAGCATCCTCCCACCCCCCTCTGTCAGTGAGAAACATGACCCATTAGGGATCACCTTTTTGGGTCCAGTGAGAGAATAAATAAACCAAACGTCATCAGCTCACACTTTGAGAGAGGCTGGGAAGATTGATATACTGTAGGACCCACCTGACTGGCTCTGATGCCAAAGAGTGTATATGTGATGGTTTTAACACCACAATGCACAGTACTTGTACTGTAGAAGTACTATACATATTGATTGATTGATCCACTTAAAAAGGAAAAGGTATGTGAATCTGGTGGAAAGTAGAGTATGCATGTATTAGTTCCTTGAGATGAGAACTTGAGGCAGATGATGTGGAAAACTGGACACACATGGGGAGAGCTAAAAAAAAGAAGAAGAAAAAATAATTCCCAGAACCAGATATGCTGGAAAACTGTTGTCAATGGGTTGTGCTCCAGGAGGCGTAAAAGGCCTAAGTGGGTAAATAAATATGTATTGGTTCCTCTCCATGTTGGGTCGCCTCAATGAATGAGTGTCCCGTAGACTTGCGCCCTAGCTAACTCACACAGGAAAAAAAAACAAGCAACAAGGCAACCCTCCTAAACCAAGTAAAGTCCTTATACTTCACTCTTCCCAGGGTACTAGCCAGAGCTCACCATGTGAAAGCTTGACCTCTGATCCATTTCCTGAGGGTCCCTATGAGTGAAACCACAGTGGAAGGAGAAGGGGGTGGCTGGGACATGGGTCTTTCCCACTGAAGGCTGATTCTCCCGGTACCCCCACTTCCTCCTGTAGATTGTTAGACTGGTAGGACAGGAATGTGGATAGGCTGACATATATAGCTGGCCTCTGAGTAACAGGCAGTAAGTTTTAACATAACGTTTTTCACTGCCAGTGTAAGTCAGCCTTCAGGAGTCCTTGCTACCTGCTGTAGCACAGTGAGCCTGTGTTTTATGTGTCGTAGATTGACTAGAGTGCTGAAATCTCTGTCTGCTTAGAAATGTATAGATGGGTCGGACTTGGACTCTGTTGGGAAAGTCAGTGTAATTATGTGACTTGAAACACAATTTTTCACTTTAATTGCAGACTTTTGGCCACGTTGGTTCTTTTTATTTCGGAAAAGACGTTTTGGAAAAAAAGACGTTTTGTGCAACCAAATCAGGTGGCAACCAAATTGCACAATTCCCTTGTTCTAGGTTTTGTACATATCCCCAGGAGAAAACAATATAGGGATAATATAGCACAGATTGTTATCCCCAAATTGTTATACACAAATCGTATCAAGAATTGTGTGAAATGGAGAGACATGACACACTTGATCTTATGTTGCTTGTGTAACAGTGTAATTTTACACCGTCCCCTCGCCCATACCCTGGCGCGAACCAGGGACCTTCTGCACACATCAACAACAGTCACCCACGAAGCGTCGTTACCCATCGCTCCACAAAAGTCGCGGCTCTTGCAGAGCAAGGGGAACAACTGCTTCAAGGTCTCAGAGCAAGTGACATCACCGATTGAAACGCTATTTAGCGCGCACCGCTAACTAAGATAGCCGTTTCACATCCGTTACACTTGCTCATGGACCCATAGGACTTTTGATCTTTATGATTCAAAAGATGTTTATGTCGGATATCTTGTTTTGTTCTTGAGTTCTAGTTATCGCACATGGCATTCATGTGGCTACGTTACACAAAGATACGATAGGGCCACACAGTGTTTGTGCAACCCAACATGGCCCCTGAACATCTTTTGATTCTATGATTTCTCTAGATTTTCATCAGATTAAGAACCTCTGTGGCTGAAGAGAAACTGTTTAAAAACCGATCACGGAACCTCCAACCTCAAAGGCAGGAAGTTCACAAGGTCAATATTAACTAACCTTTTTACTACAGCCGATGGGTAAACGTCATACGGTATTATCGTTCCTGTCCAATGGGAAGCGTTATATTAAAGTTCCAGTCTATATTTTATAGCATTTCTTGGATCTGATGGTGACTTCCCCCATATATGGTCTGTAACAGTTGATCCAGAGCCACAGAACTATCTAATCTCCTCGATTATTCTTTACTTTGTAAGCACTTTATAAGTGTTCACCATAGGTCAAATAGCCTACATCTGGATGTAGTTTAAAGCTACACTCAATTAGGTGTGAATATTCTGTCAGAACTCTAACGTGAAGATAATTAATAACCCAGATCAGGACGATAAACAGATGTTCAGCGTTGCTCCTAATTTGTGGCTCTCTGACCCTCGACTGTCTGTGGTATCGGGGTGACATTAGACTTCCCTCAGCACTTCAAGGGGTTGTGTGGCCCTACCTGGCAGTAGCTGTTAACAGCCCTAAGCTTGTAAATGAAGTTGGTATGAGCTCTGGCCAGCACGCCATTTCCAGCCCTCTGAGGAGAGTTTGGAGATGTTATCGGGGGAAATTTGTCAAGGCGCCTACCAGGCACAGAGAGAGCGGCTTCCAACCCCTTTATACATTATCAGGTTGCCGTGGGTGCTATATCTCTCAAAGCTAGTTCAGCTCCACTTTGCCAATGTCAACAATTTCAGATCTTGGTTAGGTTTTGATATGATCTGTAGCTTCAGATCATCTTACTTGGTTCATAACTATGGACCTCCGATTGAGAAATCTACCGCTCCATGTAACATCTGTTTCCAACTCACACCCTCAAACACCTAGATCCCCTGAACATAGCTCACTCTGCAGATCCCAATCACCTGTATGTCATTATCACACTATTTAGTTCAGTTCTTTGCACCCCTTCACTGTGAGGTATTGTTTGTTTTGTGGCACACGTCTTTCGGAGCTCTGTTTCTCCCGTAAATGATGGTTGACGCAGGCAAAACTTATTCCTGCCTGTACTTTAGCCTATCGGATCACGTTACTAGCCTTTTCCCTGCCTATACTGTTGCCCTTTCGGACGCCCTGTGTATGACCTGCCTGCCTCCTCCTGTGGTCCTTTGCAATAGACACCTGCTGCACCTTGCGCTTGAAACCAGCTCTGTCTCCTCTCATGTTCATCACACTCCCAGCTTTGGTTCTACACCTTGGTATTGTTAAGGGTGTGTTTAGACAACTTCATCTCACAATTGAATCATTTACAATCTTCATATGTTGAATCCCTGGTGCCAATAGGGCAGTTTAGAAAGCTGAGGAATTGAAGTTTGCGAGTGTTGATAGTAAAGTAGAACGCCCAATGATTTTTAACTCAATTATGTAGCATTCAACCAGAGTAGTGCCCGATACTAGCAATTGAGTACCTGGTCTCAATTGGGCTCCCCTGTATCAATAAAACAATGCTCACATTGTCCAAATTGTAACAGCCTAAGAGCTCACGTTCTCTGAATTGCCAAAATGCAATGTTAGATTTAGGCATGCTACAGAGTGGTTTAGGTTAGCTTTAGGCATGCTAGCGAGTGGTTTGGGTTAGATTTAGGCATGCTACCGAGTGGTTTGGGTTAGCTTTAGGCATGCTACCGAGTGGTTATGGTTAGCTTTAGGCATGCTAGCGAGTGGTTTAGGTTAGCTTTAGGCATGCTACCGAGTGGTTTAGGTTAGCTTTAGGCATGCTACCGAGTGGTTATGGTTAGCTTTAGGCATGCTAGCGAGTGGTTTAGGTTAGCTTTAGGCATGCTACCGAGTGGTTTAGGTTAGCTTTAGGCATGCTACCGAGTGGTTTAGGTTAGCTTTAGGCATGCTAGCGAGTGGTTTAGGCATGCTAGCGAGTGGTTTAGGTTAGCTTTAGGCATGCTAGCGAGTGGTTTAGGTTAGATTTAGGCATGCTAGTGAGTGGTTTAGGCATGCTAGCGAGTGGTTTAGGTTAGGTTTAGGCATGCTAGCGAGTGGTTTAGGTTAGCTTTAGGCATGCTAGCGAGTGGTTTAGGTTAGCTTTAGGCATGCTAGCGAGTGGTTTAGGTTAGCTTTAGGCATGCTAGCGAGTGGTTTAGGCATGCTAGCGAGTGGTTTAGGTTAGCTTTAGGCATGCTACCGAGTGGTTTAGGTTAGCTTTAGGCATGCTAGCGTGTGGTTTGGGTTAGATTTAGGCATGCTAGCGAGTGGTTTGGGTTAGATTTAGGCATGCTACCGAGTGGTTTAGGTTAGCTTTAGGCATGCTACCGAGTGGTTTAGGTTAGCTTTAGGCATGCTACCGAGTGGTTTAGGTTAGCTTTAGGCATGCTACCGAGTGGTTTAGGTTAGCTTTAGGCATGCTAGCGAGTGGTTTAGGCATGCTAGCGAGTGGTTTAGGTTAGGTTTAGGCATGCTAGCGAGTGGTTTAGGCATGCTAGTAAGTGGTTATGTTGAAGCTCATGGAAACCAAACATGGAAACCAGTATGCTCTTTTTTAAATTTGCTAAAAGCAAAGGAACAATGGGAGAAAAAAATATATAATAACATGTGTTTTCCAAGTTGCCTACAAATCTATCTCAAGAACCTTATGAACATCTAGTGTGAATCTGCTGGACTGAATGCCAGCGGAACTCGATTCTAAGACACTCTTACCAAGTATTTTATTACTGATCTTATCAGTGTTTGACAAAATATTGTGATTTCACCCCACTGTTATGAGCCAAAAAGGATTTTGATTAGTCTGATTGCGTCACAGTTCTCCTATTTCCCCTAGTTCTGATATTGAGCAAAAACTTTCTTAAAAAAACAATTAAAAAAAAAACCCATAGCAGCGAAAATCCACTTTTTAATTTCGTGGCTGAGCCATTTTTGCTCCAAGACTCACTTTTTGTTATGTTATAGTCCTATTCTAAAATGTATTAAAATAGTTCCCCCCCTGAAATATCACATTTACATACACTACCGTAAATGAAAGACTTTCATTTAAGAATGATGGAGGCCACTGTGTTCTTGGGGACCTTCAGTACTGAAGACATTTTTTGGTACCCTTCCCCAGATCTGTGCCTCGACGCAGTTCTGTCTCAGCACTCTACGGAATAATTCTTTCAACCTCATGGCTTGGTTTTTGCTCTGACATCCACTTTCAACTGTGGTACCTTATATAGACAGGTGTGTGCCTTTCCAAATCTTGTCCAATTAATTGAATTTACCACAGGTGGACTCCAATCAAGTTGTAGAAACATCCCAAGGATGATCACTGGAAACAGGATCCACCTGGGCTTAATTTCAAGTCTCAAAGCAAAGGGTCTGAATACATATGTAAATAAGGTATTTCTGTTTTGTTTTTTAAAATACATTCTAAAAACCTGTTTTCACTTTGTCATAATGGGGTATTGTATGTAGATTGATGAGGGAAAAATTATTTAATCAATTTTAGAATAAGGCTGTAACGTAACAAAATGTGGAAAAATGTAAGGGGTCTAAATACCTTCTGAATGCACTGTATAGTGTACATACCTACAAACCTGTTAGAGCTAAGAAGTGTGGGCTCCTTACTTCCTGTTTTCAACCTGTTGCTACTGTGGCTTACTGCAGTATGCAATGTATTTTGACTGTTGGGAGATGTTTGATGGGCTGTCGCGGTGAAACGGTGAGTACTCTCAGTGCTACTCTCTGTTTATCATATATATGCATAGTCACTTTAACTATACATTCATGTACATACTCCCACAATTGGGCCGACCAACCAGTGCTCCCACACAGTGGCTAACCAGGCTATCTGCATTGTGTCCCACCCACCAACCGCCAACCCATCTTTTACGCTAATGCTACTCTCTGTTCATCATATATGCATAGTCACTTTAACCATATCTACATGTACATACTACCTCAATGAGCCTGACTAACCGGTGTCTGTATGTAACCTCGATACTGTATATAGCCAGTCTTTTTGCTGTTTTATTTCTTTACCTACCCATTGTTCACCTAATACCTTTTTTTGCACTATTGGTTAGAGCCTGTAAGAATTTCACTGTAAGGTGGTATTCAGTGCACGTGACAAATAAACTTTGTTTTGAGTAAGAAAAGAGCTATATTATTCTGATTAGTGGATTGGTGAAATGTAAACAGCTGGGACATCTTATTGTTTCTGGAGACGTGCACGGCGACGCTACAGCAAGAGTGTAGCAAGCTAGCAAGTAGCAGTTGCTCTTTAACTGCAAGTTCGGCTGGCTAGGTAGCATAGCTAACTGCGCGGTGAGGTAAAGCCATATGAAGTACCGGTACGTTAATATATAGATCAGTGAGTAAATCCCAGCTTTACCAGTACAAATGCTAACGCTTCGCCTTAGTTTTGATACCAAATGCGAAGTTGTCTGCAAAACTGCACGGTGTCGCTAGGGTAATAAACCCAGCTGTCAAAGGGAATGTGCTTGACGGACAATGTGATACAAAGTGCTGTAAGGTAATCTAAAAATCTGCAAATTACACTTCAGTTATTAACAATTGTTTTAATTAGCTAGCTTGCTTTCTTTCAAAGTAAAGAGATTAGGTGCGTGGAGCTAGTCAAATGAGTTCATCCCTCAATTTTGCACTTCTGTGTTTAGCAGAGTAACATTCTGTCCTATCCAACGGGCACCAAATGTGAGGACTAATACTGTAAGTTGCCTACATGTGATTTTCTTAGGCTACCCATCCCAGCCACCCTCTGCTCTGAGTGGCCACAGATGTCGGTCTGACCATGGTTTCACACCTTCCCCCCACTGAGAATGTTTGAGTATGTCATTGTCAAGTTCATAGAATTTAGGCTACACATTGATCCATGACAGACAGGAAATGTGACTATTCACTTACTCCACCTTTGTCTTTCGGGAGTTAACAGACAACAATTCAGCCTCACGGAAGTTTGTCCAGGAAAAATACAGTGTACACTATAAGGGCACAAGTTGAGACCCAAAATGTAGACACAGGAGGCAGATGGTAGAGCTCCGATATTTATTATAACAAAGGGAGTAGGCAAAGGCAGGTTGAGGACAGGCAAGAGTTCAACCAGGTCAGAGTCCAAAACAGTACCAGACGATAGGCAGTCTCAAGGTCAGGCCTGGCAGGGGTCAGATACCAGATCCGAGTCCAAAAACAGTGCAAGGGGATATGCTGGCTGGTAGTTAGAACAGGCAGTGGTCAGGCAGGTGGGTTTGGAGTCAGGACAGGCAAGAGTCAAAACCAAGAGGACTAGAAACAAACAGAGACGGGGGAAACTAGGTGCAAGGAAAATCACTGGTTGAATTGGAAAACAAGACGAACTGGCATAGAAAGCCAGGAAACACAGGGATATATAGACTGGGGATAATACCTGGAGGGGGTGGAGACAATCACAGGGACAGGTGAACCACATCAGGGTGTGACAGTACACATGCATTTGAGTTGCTACAGCTCACACACGCCCCCCCAAAAAAGAGAGAATTCTCTTTCTCTTTCTCCCTACAAAATCATGATTGTCCTTCCCTGCTAAAATCCCTACAAGACCTGGATAGAGTAGAGTCAGGACTACAACCAGGCTGGACAATCATGGGGGACATGACCTGGGAACCCGACATCACTGTCTTGACTATATACAGAGAGAGAATCCCTGCCCGATAATCAATTCTCTGGATTAAACTGAGAACAGCAAAATGGTCATGTTTGGTCAGGATCCATGACAGACATAATGACAATTCAACAACCTACATGTGTTTCATGTGTCTTACAGGGCTGAAGACTCCAGGCTGTTGGATGCAGAAAAATGACTGCGGCTGAGCAAGCAGGATTATTGACATAAAATGAGGATGAAATTGTAAAATATATATATATATGTAGGAAAACCTGCAAAATCGGCAGTGTATCAAATACTTGTTCTCCCCACTGTATATAGCTAGCACAGAATGGGTCCATGTTTTGTTATTTTTATCAGTCATTGCCTGTTCTGACTGGGCCTAATCAAAAATTATTTTATTTGAGACTCCTCCTGGACTACCACTATAGCCAGTGGTTAAGCAGCACACAAACATGTTTTTGATCAGCAGAGCAGGCCGGGCTCAAGGTTGGAATATCCATTACAGTATGTAATGCAGCCTAGTTTTATTTACACCATCCCAGCAGCAATCTTAGTAATATAACTTTGTGAGGCGCTTCTCCGAACATGCACTTTGTAGCCTATGTATAATTTGATTGAGACCACACTAAATAGCCTATAGTGTCACGCCTACTCCCTCCCCCCCAATACTGGATATAGCTTGTCTACTAACCACCGGCCCTGGCAACAATCATTACGCACACCTGCTCCCCATCATTACGCACACCTGGTCATCATTATATCTTTGATTACTCCCCCTTTATTTAGCCCTCAGTAGACAGCAGTCACTAGGTAGTATTGTTTTCCTTCACGGTCTGTATGCGGCGCATGTTGTGGTCGTCTGCATTGTTTCATTATTAAACTCACCTCCTCCACCTGCTTCCTGACGTATTACATTGCAGAATACTACCTTGCAATATGGAAGCAGCAGAGGATTAAAAACATATTCCCAAATCAAATTTGATTGGTTACATACACATGGTTAGCAGATGTTAATGTAAGTGTAGCAAAATGCTTGTGCTTCTTGTTCCGACCGTGCAGTAATATCTAACAAGTAATATAACAATTTCACAACAGCTATCTTATACACGTGTAAAGGAATGAATAAGAATATGTATATATAAATATATGGATGAGTGATGGCCGTGCGGCATAAGCAAGATGTAGTAGATGGTATAGAGTACAGTATATACATATGAGATGAGTAATGTAGGGTATGTAAACAAAGTGGCATTGTTTAAAGTGACAAGTGATACATTTATTACATCCAATTTTTATTTATTAAAGTGGCTAGAGATTTGAGTCAGTATGTTGGCAGCAGCCACTCAATGTTAGTGGTTGCTGTTTAACAGTCTGATGGCCTTGAGATAGAAGCTGTTTTTCAGTCTCGGTCCCAGCTTTGATGCACCTGTACTGACCTCACCTTCTGGATGATAGCGGGGTGAACAGGCAGTGGCTTGAGTGGTTGTTGTCCTGTTGATCTTTTCGGCCTTTCTGTGATGTCGGGTGCTTTAGGTGTCCTGGAGGGCAGGTAGTTTGTCCCCGGTGATTGCGTTGTGCAGACTACAGGTCGACCGATTAATTAGGGCCGATTTCAAGTTCTCATAACAATTGTAAATCTGTATTTTTGGACACCGATTTGGCCGATTAAAAATTTATAATATTATTTATACCTTTATTTAACTAGGCAACTCAGTTAAGAACACATTATTTTCAATGATGGCCTAGGAATGGTGTGTTAACTGCCTTGTTCAGGGGCAGAACGACAGATTTTTACCTTGTCAGCTCGGGGATTCAATCTTGCAACCTTACGGTTAACTAGTCCAACACTCTAACCACCTGCCTCTCATTGCACTCCACGAGTAGCCTGCCTGTTACGCGAATGCAGTAGAAGCCAAGGTAAGCTGCTAGCTAGCGTTAAACGTATCTTATTAAAAACAATCAATCATAATCACTAGTTAACTACACATGGTTGATGATATTACTAGTTTATTTAGCGTGTCCTGCGTTGTATATCATCGATGCGGTGCGCATTTGCGAAAAAGGACTGTCGTTGCTCCAACGTGTACCTAACCATAAACATCAATGCCTTTCTTAAAATCAATACACAAGTATATATTTTTAAACATGCATATTTAGTTAATGTTGCCTGCTAATATTAATTTCTTTGTGTCACTTCTCTTGCAACAGATTCAGGGTATATGCTGCAGTTTGGGCCGCCTGGTCTTGTTGCGAACTGTGTGAAAACTCCTTCCTAACAAAGACAGCCAATTTCGCCAAACGGGGGAAGATTTAACAAAAGCGCATTTGCAACAAAAGCACAATTGTTGCACGACTGTACCTAACCATAAACATCAATGCCTTTCTTAAAATCAATACACAGAAGTATATATTTTTAAACCTGCATATTTAGCTAAAAGAAATCCAGGTCAGCAGGCAATAATAACCTGGTGAAATTGTGTCACTTCTCTTTGTGTTCATTGCTCGCAGAGTCAGGGTATATGCAACAGTTTGGGCCGCCTGGCTCGTTGCGAACTGATTTGCCATAATTTTATGTAATTATGACATAACATTTAAGGTTGTGCAATGTAACAGGAATATTTAGACTTATGGATGCCACCCGTTAGATAAAATACGGAACGGTTTTCATCTGAAAGTATTTCACTGAAAGAATAAATGTTTTGTTTTCGAGATGATAGTTTCCGGATTCGACCATATTAATGACCTAAGGCTCGTATTTCTGTGTGTTATTATGTTGTAATTAAGTCTATGATTGAGAGCAGTCTGACTGAGCGATGGTAGGCACCAGCAGGCTCGTAAGCATTCATTCAAACAGCAATTTCTTACATGGCACATATTGGACTTTTACTTTCTTCTCCAACACTTTGTTTTTGCAATATTTAAACCAAATTGAACATGTTTCATTATTTATTTGCGGCTAAATGAGTTCATTGATGTATTATATTAAGTTAAAATAAGTGTTCATTCAGTATTGTTGTTATTGTCATTATTACAAATAATTAATAAAAAACTGCCGATTTAGTCGGTATAGGCTTGTTTTGGTCCTCCAATAAATCAGTATCGGTATCGGCGTTGAAAAATCATAATCGGTAGACCTCTAGTGCAGACCTCACTACCCTCTGGAGAGCCTTACGGTTGTGGGCGGAGCAGTTGCCGTACCAGGAGTTGATACAGCCTGACAGGATGCTCTTGATTGTGCATCTGTAAAAGTTTGAGTGTTTCTTCAGCCTCCTGAGGTTGAAGAGGCGCTGTTGCGCCTTCTTCACCACTCTGTCTGTGTGGGTGGACCATTTCAGTTTGTCCGTGATGTATGTGCCGAGGAACTTAAAACTTTCCACCTTCTCCACTACTGTCTCGTCGATGTGGATAGGGGGGTGCTCTCTCTGCTGTTTCCTGAAGACCACTATCATCTCCTTTTGTTTTGTTGACGTTGAGTGTGAGGTTATTTTCCTGACACCACACTCCGAGGGCCCTCACCTCCTCCCTGTAGGCCAGCTCGTCATTGTTGGTAATCAACCCTACCACTGTAGTGTCGTCTGCAAACTTTACGATTTAGTTGGAGACGTGCATGGCCACGCAGTCATGTGTGAACAGGGAGTACAGGAGAGGGCCGAGAACGCACCCTTGTGGGGCCCCCAACAGTAGTAGGCCTGATTACCAACAATAATGAGACAGCCTACAGGGAGGAGGTGAGGGCCTTGGTGGAGTGGTGCCAGGAAAATAACCTCTCCCTCAACGTCAACAAAACTAAGAAGCTAAGAAACCAAGAAACTAAGAAGCCGAAGCTAAGAAGCTCTCTCTGCTGTGAACAGCAGAGAGAGCATGCACCTATCCACATTGACGGGACAGCAGTGGAGAAAGTGGAACGCTTCCTAGGCGTACACATCAATCTGAAATGGTTCACCCACACAGACTGTGTGGTGAAAAAGGCGCAACAGCGCCTCTTCAACCTCAGGAGGCTGAAGAAATTTGGTTTAGCCCCTAAGACCTTCACAGATGCACAATTGCCTGGTACGGCAACTACACCACCCTTAACTGCAGAGTGGTGTGGTCTGCCCAATGCATCACTGGGAGCACACTACACCTACAGCACCCGATACCACAGGAAGGCCAAAAAGATGAAGGACCAACCACCCGAGTCATGGCCTGTTCAACCTGCTATCATCCAGAAGGTGAGGTCAGTACAGGTGCATCAAACCTGGGACTGAGAGACTGAAAAGCAGCTTCTATCTCAAGACCATCAGACTGTTTCAACCACCTGAGCCCTAGGACCATGCCCCAGGACTACCTGACATGATGACTCCTTGCTGTCCCCAGTCCACCTGACTGTGCTGCTGCTCCAGTTTCAACTGTTCTGCCTTATTATTATTCGACCATGCTGGTAATTTATGAACATTTGAACATCTTGGCCATGTTCTGTTATAATCTCCACCCGGTACAGCCAGAAGAGGACTGGCTACCCCACATAGCCTGGTTCCTCTCTCGGTTTCTTCCTAGGTTTTGGCCTTTCTAGGGAGTTTTTCCTAGCCACCGTGCTTCTACACCTGCATTGCTTGCTGTTTGGGGTTTTAGGCTGGGTTTCTGTACAGCACTTTTAGATATCAGCTGATGTACGAAGGGCTATATAAATAAATTTGATTTGAAATTTGATTTTTAAATGGTCATCCCTAGCAGGCTACCACCCAGTTACTCAACCCTGCACCTTAGCAGCTACTGCCCCATGTACATAGACATGGAATCACTAATCACTTGAGTAATGTTTACACACTGCTTTATACATTTCATATGTATATACTGTATTCTATTTAACTATATTTTAGTCATTGCCACTCCGACATTGCACGTCCTAATATTTTATATATTTCTTAATTCCATTCTTTTACTTTTAGATTTGTGTGTATTGTTAGATACTACTGCACTGTTGGATGGTAGGAACACAAGCACTTCGCTACACCTGCAATAACATATGCTAAATATGTGTATGTGAACAATAACATTTGATTTTAATAACCTTAATCGGGAGCTCCGGTGTCCACCTCGCTACTCACCTCCCTCCTTTGGCCATCCAGAGACTGAACCCATAGAGATAGGGTCCACACAATTCCCTGCAGCAGAGCGGCATCCCCGGAGATGCTCTGTGCCTATTGTGGTCGGGAGGGGCACCAGCTTCAGCGATGTCTTTTGCGTCACAGCACCACTCACCTTCACCGTGGGATCCATGCACAGGAGAGCCTTCCCTTCCTCGTCATCACCGCACCAGTGCACAAAGTCATCCTTGCCCTCCCGTGGTTTTAAAGTCATGAGCCCTCCTGGTTGAGGATGGAAATCACCTACTGATCACCCGAATGCTGGAAGACTTGCTTTCCCTAGCCCTGTGGTTCCACGCCGGTTGAGTCTTGTGGTTGCCCTGCAGCCCGACATCCCGGAGGCTTACCAGGATCTTCGGGAGGTGTTCTCCAAGACTCAAGCCACTCGTCTCCCTCATCGTCCCTGGAATTGTGCCATCGACCTGTTAAGAAGGCTCTGCGTTGCTCTGCGTTGCTCTGCGTAGCTGCGTCTACCCTCTGTCGGTGGCTGAGACCGAGGCCATGGAGGTGTATATCCAAGAGGCTCTCCAGCGTCTGCAGGTTTCTTCTTTGTGACCAATAAGGATGGGGTATGCGTCCCTGCATTGATTAGAGGTCTCAATTTCAATACATTCAGTACCGTTACCCCCTTCCGCCTTTGAACAGCTCTGCTGGACCCGTTTTATTACAAAGCTGGACCTGCGGAGTGCCTACAATCTTATCCGCAATTCCATCTCTGCCGTCCTGACCAGTCCGCTCCTCGCCCTCGGGGCGTCCTCCTGGCCCGCGTTGTCTTAATAAGCTGGAGCTGCGCATCAGGGGAGGGGTACTGTCACGCCTGCTCCCTCTCTCCAGCGCTCGACATTGCCGGTCTACTGAACTTTGGCCCATTGCAACAATCATTACACACAACTGCTTCCCATCATTACGCACACCTGTTCATCATTATCTCCTTGATTACTCTCCCTTTATTTAGCCCTCAGTAGACATCAGTCACTCCGTAATATTGTTTTCTCTCACATTAAGTTCACTTCTCATGTTATGTTCTTCTGCATTTATTCTTTATTAAACTCATCTTCTGCACCTGCTTCTCAACTCCCAGTGTATTACGTTACGTATAATTGATATTGCGTGCCCAGCGGAGAATGAGAGATGAGGAGCGGGATCGGGCACACGCTGACAAATAGCCTAATAACTAATGTTAAAACACTGAAATATAGAAATGTCATTAACTACATGATCCTCCCCTGGACTAGATTTAAAAAAAATACTAAACGCTCCCCTTGACTGAAATTGAAAAAGCATGACCCTGCCCCATTTTCTATACATTTTGATCCGTCGAAAGGCCTATAGGCTTATTTGAAACAGCGCCATTTCCTAACAGTATTTACCTGCCAAATTCAGTTGTCTAAAGTTTAGGACAAACATTGAACCTAATTAATGGTGACTTGTTTTGGAGTCAAAGATAATTTTACTTTTTCAAACAGGTTTCTTAATTATTTTGTCAGTTTAATAAAATCGTTTTCTCATGATTTACTATAATAACCTTGGTTCAGATGGTGAACCTTGGTTCAGATTGTGGAACTAAACAAGCATTTCTGCACTAGGACAGGAATTAGGTAAAATTAGTGGGAGCAACTTCCTCCCAAGGGGTCCTTTTAAAGGTACACTTTGTAGTGTTGGATTTTTGGGGCAATGTTGACACTGGTGGCAGTGAGAGTAATTTGAGGCTTGCAGTTGAACGCACTTTATCTCGTGCCCCATACTATGAATGTGCTATGCTGACATGGCTTTCTGATGGAGTGCCTGTTCAGAATTGCATTGACTCGCTGTTGACAGTCCCGGTGGAAATGTTTGGACTCTCGTGGAGCAGCATTGATAGCAGTGACAAACTTATTTCTACAGTAGAATTTCTTCTCGACATGTATCACACGACCAGGTCTCTGACCTCTCTATAGGCTGTCTCATTGTGGTCAGTGATCAGGCCTACCACCGTTGTGTCGTCAGCAAACTTGGTGTTGGAGTTTTGCTCGCTTCGCAGTCGTGGGTGAACAGGGTTGGTAGTCATTTAGGCAGGTTACCTTGGTGTTCTTGGGCACAGAGTATGGTAGTCTGCTTGAAACAGACTTGGTCAGAGAGGTTGAAAATGTCAGTGAAGACACTTGCCAGATGGTGAAGAGAGGACGGCTCATGATAATGGCAGGAACGGCACAAATGGAATGGCTTCAAATACATAGAAACCATATGTTTGATACCATTGCCCCTATTCTGCTCCAGCCTTTACCGTGTGCCTGTCTTCCTCAAGTAATGTTCCTCCAACCTCCTGTAGCACACATACTGGTAATTTGTCTGGCCCTGCGGCATTGTGAATGTTGACCTGTTTACAGGTCTTACATCGGCTATGGAGAGTGTGACCACACAGTCATCTGGAATAGCTGGTGCTCACATGCATGCTTCAGTGTTTCTTGCCTCGAAGCGTGCAAAGAAGTCATTTTGCTCATCTGGTAGGCTTGTGTCATTTGCAGCTTGCGGCTGGGCCTCCCTTTGTAATCCGTAATAGTTTGCAAGCCCTGCCACATCCGACAAACATCAGAGCTTGTATAGTAGGATTAAATCTTAGTCTTGTTTGGATGCTTTGCCTGTTTGATGGTTTGTCAGGGGGGGAAGCAGGATTTGTTTTAAACATCTGGATTAGTGTCCCGCTCCTTGAAAGCGGCAGCTCTAGTTTTTTAGCTCAGTGAGGATGTTGACTGTAATCCATGGCTTCTGGTTGGGATATGTACGTACAATCACTATGAGGACGACATCATCGATGCACTTATTGATGAAGCCGGTGACTGATGTGGTATACTCCTCAATGCCATCGGATGAATTGCGGGAACATATTCCAGTCTGTGTCATCTGACCTCATCCGTATTGAGCGAATCACTGACACATCCTGCTTTAGTTTTTGCTTGTAAGCAAGAATCAGGAGGATATAATCACGGTCAGATGGAGGGCAAGCGAGAGCTTTGAACCCGTCTCTGTGTGTGGAGTGAAGGTGGTCTAGAGTTTTTTTTCTTTCTCTGGTTGCACATGTGACATGTTGGAAGAAATTGGGAAAAATGGATTTAAGTTTTCCTGCATTAAAGTCCCCGGCCACTAGGAGCACTGCTTCTAGATGAGCATTTTCTTGTTTGCTTATGGCCTTATATAGCTCGTTGAGTGCGGTCTTAATTCAAGCATCAGTTTGTGGTGGTAAATTGAAAGGTACAAAAAAATGTAGATAACTCTCTTGGTAAATAGTGTGGTCTACAGCTTATCATGAGGTCCTCTACTTCAGACTAGCAAAACCTTGAGACTTCCTTAATATTAGAAATTGCACACCAGCTGTTATTGACAAATAGACAGTCCACCACCCCTCGTCTTACCGGAGGTAGCTGTTCTGTCTTGCCGTTACTCACTCGCTGACAAATTCTCACAAGGCTGTTGGATCTGCAGCCTCTGTATTGGCGTCTTCTCTTCATGCGAATGATGGGGATTTGGGCCTGGTCCGGGAGAAGCAGTAAATCCTTTGCGTCTGACTCATTAAATAAAAACTCTTTGTCCAGTTTGAGTTGAATCCTTGTTGTTCTGATATCCAGAAGCTCTTTTCAGTCATAAGAGATGGTGGCAGAAACAAAAAAACACACAAAATAGCACAATTCGTTAGGAGCCCAAAAATGACATCCCCTCCGACACCATTATTTCTGAAATTACTCTATCTACCCCCCAGACCTCCAAAGAGCCGGCTAACATCTGACCAGGGGTTGCCAAGAAGAAGCCTAATCCTGATAACCTAACCTATGCCAAAGACAGGAATTTTGAAATGTTCTGTGCTAGCAGTAACATTACTGTCTTCCCATACTATCCTCTGTGACATTTATGTTGTGCAATGTGGCATTGGTTCTCCTTTCTTAGGTCACACACACACACACACACACACACACACACACACACACACACACACACACAGCAGGAGTGATGTTTGGTGTCGGAAGGAACCTGTTGGTGACACAGCCCAGACGTGACCGGTCTGTCCCTGGTACATCTCTTCTCTAAACACAGAGATAGAGCAGAGGCTATGTTCTAGTCTAAAGTCTAAAATAAACTTTTGGGATCCTGGTACCAGGGACCAACTATGTATGCTAAGGTTTCTCTCCAGCTGAACATTAATGTTTGAGCACTATTGTTTTGGACTCCAATCAAGTTGTAGAAGCATCTCAAGGATTATCAATGGAAACAGGATGCACCTGAGCTCAATTTTGAGTCTCATAGCAAAGGGTCTTAATATTTATGTAAATAAGGTAATTCTGTTTTGAACAAATTTGCCTCAAATTCTAAAACCTGTGTAGATTGATATAATCAATTTAAGAATAATGCTGTAACGTAACAAAATGGGGGAAAAGTCAAGAGTTCTGAATACTTTCCGTAGGACACTTCCATCCATGAACAAGTGTTGGAACACGTCCAACTACTTCAACTATTTTATTTGGTAGACACACTTTTGCCAGGATCTAGTCAGTGCCACCTGTTGAAGTTAGCATAGGGCTAACGTGTACCATGTTATCTGATCGTAGCTGATAAGGCTGACTTTCTTAAACAAATGTGGTTTCTACTGACAATTGAGATGTACACACTACGGCATAAGGGAACTACGAGCGGATAAGAGGCAATCCGTAGTTTCGATGAAGACATTAATGCAAAACACCAGTCTCAACGGCAACAGTGAAGAGGTGACTCCAGGATGCTGGCCTTCTAGGCAGAGTTGCAAAGAAAAAGCCATATCTCAGACTGGCCAATAACAAGAAAAGATTAAGATGGGAAAAAAACACAGACACTGGATAGAGATATGGCCTTTTCTTTGCAACTCTGCCTGGAAGGCCAGCATCCTGGAGTCGCCTCTTCACTGTTGTTACGAATCCCTTTGGCCCGACAGTCTAGGGGGGATGGTAATGAGACCCGTAACATAACTCATGCAATTTATAATAGTGACAAAGTAAATGTGAGAACGAAATAACCACGACTACTGAAATCTACCATCAAATTCAGGGTTTATTGGAAAACACACGGTAATGGGGGGAGCAGGAAAAGGGGCTGAGCTGGACCCAAGGAAAGAAATAATAAGTATTCAAAAACACCCCTAAGCTAGACTAGCCTATTTCAACAACAGCTAACTAACTAACCAAAAATACAGTGGGTGGTCCGCCCAGTTCTAACTAGGGTATTTAACAAAGTTTACCTACGGGTAGTGTATGCCCATGGGCGACTTGTCTTGGTTCCCCCTTTTCCCACCAGCAAACAAACACAAACACCATAACCAAAAACAATACTCACTGGTGAGGACAAAGTGAAATGGAGGTGCTAAAACAAAAGATTGCTCAATACATAGAGAGTGAAACAGAGAGATCTACAGACAAGGCATTTACAGAGAGATTGAGCTCCACAGCAAACAACTGACAGGGTTTTTAAACAAATGGAAAGGAATGGTGATTGGGTAGGAAACAGGAGGAGGTGTGTTTTCTGATTGATGATTGGTGACTGATTGGGGAGTGATGATTTTCACCTGTGAGGGGAGAAGGAGAGAAAAGAAACACACACACCTGATACACACACAGGATACTTGTATCCGTAACAACTCTTGACGTTGAGACTGGTGTTTTGCGGTGCTATTTAATGAAGCTGCCAGTTGAGGACTTGTGAGGCATCTGTTTCTCAAACCAGACATTCAAATGTACTTGTCCTCTTGCTCAGTTGTGCACCGGGGCCTCCCACTTCCTCTTTCAATTCTGGTTAGGGCCAGTTTGCACTGTTCTGTGAAGGGAGTAGTACACAGCGTTGTATGAGATCTTCAGTTTCTGGGCAATTTCTCACATGGAATAGCCTTCATCTCTCAGAACAAGAATAGACTGACGAGTTTCAGAAGAAAGTTATTTCTTTCTGGACATTTTGATCCTGTAATCGAACCCACAAATGCTGATGTTCCAGACACTCAATTAGTCTAAATAAGGCCAGTTTTATTGCTTCTTTAATCAGAAAAAAAACGTTTTCAGCTGTGCTAACATAAATGCAAAATAGTTTTCTAATGATCAATTAGCCCTTTAAAATGATCAACTTAGATTAGCTAACACAACGTGCCATTGGAACACAGGAGTGATGGTTGATGATAATGGGCCTCTGTACGCCTAAAAAAA
Source organism: Oncorhynchus masou masou (assembly GCF_036934945.1). NCBI lineage: Eukaryota > Metazoa > Chordata > Actinopteri > Salmoniformes > Salmonidae > Oncorhynchus > Oncorhynchus masou. The sequence continues at coordinate 51,304,465 of NC_088233.1, forward strand.
ATCAGCCATTTCCAACTACAATAGTAATTTCCAACATTAACCATGTCTACACTGTATTTCTGATCAATTTGACATTATTTGTTACATTCTGGTCCCTTTCTTTCTAAAAAATGATCTGCCGAAATTGTTGCAACCCCTATTACTAGCCTGTTCAACCTCACTTTCGTGTCGTCTGAGATTCCCAAAGATTGGAAAGCAGCTGGGGACACTCTTGACCCAAACACACTTGACCCAAACTGCTTCGAAATCCAAGTCAACAAACAGATTACGGACCATTTCGAATCCCACCGCACCTTCTCCACTATGCATTCTGGTTTCAGAGCTGGTCATGGGAGCACCTCAGCCACGCTCAAGGTCCTAAACGATATCATAACCGCCATCGATAAGAGACAGTACTGTGCAGCCGTATTCATTGACCTGGCAAAGGCTTTTGACTCTGTCAATCACCACATCCTCATCAGCAGACTCGATAGCCTTGGTTTCTCAAATGATTGATTCGCCTGGTTCACCAACTACTTCTCTGATAGAGTTCAGTGTGTCAAATCAAAGGGCCTGTTGTCCGAGCCTCTGATAGTCTCTATGGGGGTGCCACAGGGTTCAATTCTTGGGCTGACTCTCTTCTCTGTATACATCAATGATGTCGCTCTTGCTGCTGGTGAGTCTCTGATCCACCTCTACGCAGACGACACCATTCTGTGTATTCTGGCCCTTCTTTGGACACTATATTAACAACCCTCCAGATGAGCTTCAATGCCATACAACTCCCCTTCCGTGGCCTCCAACTGCTCTTAAATACAAGTAAAACTAAATGCATGCTCTTCAACTGATCGCTGCCTGCACCTGCCCGCCCGTCCAACATCCCTACTCTGGACGGTTCTGACTTAGAATATGTGGAGAACTACAAATACCTAGGTGTCTGGTTAGACTGTAAACTCTCCTTCCAGACTCACATCAAACATCTCCAATCCAAAGTTAAATCTAGAAATGGCTTCCTATTTCGCAACAAAACATCCTTCACTCATGCTGCCAAACATACCCTTGTAAAACTGACCATCCTACCGATCCTATTGACTTCGGCGATGTCATTTACAAAATAGCCTCCAATACCCTACTCAATAAATTGAATGCAGTCTATCACAGTGACATCCGTTTTGTCACCAAAGCCCCATATACTACCCACCACTGCAACCTGTACGCTCTCGTTGGCTGGCCCTCGCTTCATACTCGTCGCCAAACCTACTGGCTCCAGGTCATCTACAAGACCCTGCTAGGTAAAGTCCCCTTATCTCAGCTCGCTCGCCAACTAACCGCAAACCAGAGGGCATGGCGTATCACTGCAGAATGCTGTGGTAGCCATGCCTGTTAAGTGTGCCTTAATCTAAATACAACCCAGACAGTGACACCAGCAAAGCACCCCCACACATTCACACCTCCTCCTCCATGTTTAACGGTGTGAAACAGGCATGCAGAGATCATCGGTTCACCTACTCTGCGTTTCACAAAGACACGGCAGTTGGAACCAAAAATCTCAAATTTGGAGTCATCAGACCAAAGGACAGATTTCCACGCATCTAATGTCCATTGCTAATGTTTCTTGCCTGAAGCAAGTCTATTCGTCTTATTGGTGTCCTTTAGTAGTGTTTCTTTGCAGCAATTCGACCATGAAGGCCTGATTCACGCGGTCTCCTCTGAACAGTTTATGTTGAGATGGGTCTGTTACTTGAACTTTGAAGCATTTATTTGGGCTGCAATCTGAGGTGCAGTTATTTGCTGATTTTCGTGGCTGGTAACTCTATAATGAACTTATCCTCTGCAGCAGAGGTAACTCTGGTTCCTCTTTTCCTGTCATGTCTCTTTTCTTATTTGAGCTTTCTTCCCATAATATGAACTTGGTCTTTTACCAAATAGGGCTATCTTCTGTATACCAACCCTACCTTGTCACAAAACAACTGATTGGCTCAAACGCATTAAGAAGGAAAGAAATTCCGCAGATTGAAATGCATTCCAAGTGACTACCTCATGAAGCTGGTTGCGATAATGCAAAGAGTGTGCAAAGCTGTCATCAAGGCGAAGGGTGGCTACTTTGAAGAATCTCAAATATAAAATATATTTGGATTTGTTCAACACTTTTTTTTGCATGATTCCATAACTGTGAATTTTATAGTTTTAATGTCTTCAATATTACTCAACAATGTAGAAAACAGTAATAATAAAGAAAAGGCGTGGAATGAGTAGGTGTGTCCAAACTCTGACTGGTACTCTATATACAGTGCCTTGTGAAAGTATTCGGCCCCCTTGAACTTTGCAACCTTTTGCCACATTTCAGGCTTCAAACATAAAGATATAAAACTGTATTTTTTTGTGAAGAATCAACAACAAGTGGGACACAATCATGAAGTGGAACGACATTTATTGGATATTTCAAACTTTTTTAACAAATCAAAAACTGAAAAATTGGGCGTGCAAAATTATTCAGCCCCTTTACTTTCAGTGCAGCAAACTCTCTCCAGAAGTTCAGTGAGGATCTCTGAATGATCCAATGTTGACCTAAATAACTAATGATGATAAATACAATCCACCTGTGTGTAATCAAGTCTCCGTATAAATGCACCTGCACTGTGATAGTCTCAGAGGTCCGTTAAAAGCGCAGAGAGCATCATGAAGAACAAGGAACACACCAGGCAGGTTCGAGATACTGTTGTGGAGAAGTTTAAAGCTGGATTTGGATACAAAAAGATTTCCCAAGCTTTAAACATCCCAAGGAGCACTGTGCGAGCGATAATATTGAAATGGAAGGAGTATCAGACCACTGCAAATCTACCAAGACCTGGCCGTCCCTCTAAACTTTCAGCTCATACAAGGAGAAGACTGATCAGAGATGCAGCCAAGAGGCCCATGATCACTCTAGATGAACTGCAGAGATCTACAGCTGAGGTGGGAGACTCTGTCCATAGGACAACAATCAGTCGTATATTGCACAAATCTGGCCTTTATGGAAGAGTGGCAAGAAGAAAGCCATTTCTTAAAGATATCCATAAAAAGTGTTGTTTAAAGTTTGCCACAAGCCACCTGGGAGACACACCAAACATGTGGAAGAAGGTGCTCTGGTCAGATGAAACCAAAATGGAACTTTTTGGCAACAATGCAAAACGTTATGTTTGGCGTAAAAGCAACACAGCTCATCACCCATCCCCACTGTCAAACATGGTGGTGGCAGCATCATGGTTTGGGCCTGCTTTTCTTCAGCAGGGACAGGGAAGATGGTTAAAATTGATGGGAAGATGGATGGAGCCAAATACAGGACCATTCTGGAAGAAAACCTGATGGAGTCTGCAAAAGACCTGAGACTGGGACGGAGATTTGTCTTCCAACAAGACAATGATCCAAAACATAAAGCAAAATCTATAATGGAATGGTTCAAAAATAAACATATCCAGGTGTTAGAATGGCCAAGTCAAAGTCCAGACCTGAATCCTATCGAGAATCTGTGGAAAGAACTGAAAACTGCTGTTCACAAATGCTCTCCATTCAACCTCACTGAGCTCGAGCTGTTTTGCAAGGAGGAATGGGAAGAAATTTCAGTCTCTCGATGTGCAAAACTGATAGAGACATACCCCAAGTGACTTACAGCTGTAATCGCAGCAAAAGGTGGCGCTACAAAGTATTAACTTAAGGGGGCTGAATAATTTTGCACGCCCAATTTTTCAGGTTTTGATTTGTTAAAAAAGTTTGAAATATCCAATAAATGTCGTTCCACTTCATGATTGTGTCCCACTTGTTGTTGATTCTTCACAAAAAAATACAGTTTTATATCTTTATGTTTGAAGCCTGAAATGTGGCAAAAGGTTGCAAAGTTCAAGGTTGCAAAACAGGTGGTGCTCAAAACAGGCTCTTCCCCACCTGCCATGAATGACTGGTCGCCACTGTCTCCATCAGACCAGGACAAAGACATGATGCGCTGAGGATCATTAATTATTGATTATGCTAATTGGATGTACTGATGTCTGATATGGCAATTGTTCATCCAATAAATAAGAAAGAAAAAAAACAGGCTATGCTCAGAGCGTTAAGTCTGGTTTTGGTTAAGGATTTGTGCTCCTACACTGATGAGTTATTTTAGTCTGGTCAATACAAACAACAGACCCATATGCTGCACCAAGGCAGAAAGGCAGACCGGTCACTCACTGCTGCTCTATTTAGGTGTCCGAAGAAATCACCCGGGCAGAACTAACACTGCAAAGCCAGTCAGCAGAACTAATCTCATCAAAAATTAAAAGGGTCGCCACGAAGCATGGAGCGAGGAGGCTATGCCTCCCCAGGATCCCAAGGGTCCCAAGGAGAACAGGCAAGCAACAAGGTTTTGGGTGGTTGAATGTGTTGTGAAAGTTGGTCACCACAAACCCTATTTTCTTTATACACAGAGCTTCAACAGGGACTCTTAGAGATCCATTGACTTGTTGACGTGTTTCTTATCAACAGAGTAAGGCTTAGTCATCAGAGTAATTTCAGGGACATTCTTCTAAACTATTGCTGCATTTCTCTATTGCTTAATATAGCCTGATGAACTATAAGAAGGTATCGGAGATAGTCTTTTACACAGACATGCACCAACCTGACCACCCTCTACATCAGGGGTGTCAAACTCATTCCACGGAGGGCCGAGTATCTGCAGGTTTTAGTTTTTTCTTTCAATTAAGACCTAGACAACCAGGTGAGGGGAGTTCCTCACTAATTAGTGATCTTACTTCATTGATCAAGTACAAGGGTAGAGTGAAAACCCACAGACACTCAGCCCTCTGTGGAATGAGTTTGACATATGCTTTACATGATCTCCTACCACAGAGAAGGGGAGACAGTATTGGCAGAATCCTCCGCAAGTTAACTTCAACTTTTTAATAACCAAATGTGTCTTTTTAAACTGTAATTATGTAAGTTCTGACTATTTTCATTGATAAGTATCTGCAAATCTTAAAGTGTGACTTTGCTGTAATTTCTCTAATAAATTATATATTTTTTCCTGATGCACCAGCATTGACTCTAACCAGCACAATATGGGGCTGCAGGTAGCCTAGTGGTTAGAGCGTTGGACTTGTAACCGAAAGGATGCAAGATTAAATCCCAGAGCTGACAAGGTAAATATCTGTTGTTCTGCTCCTGAACAAGGCAGTTAACGCACTGTTCCTAGCCTGTCATTGAAAATAAGAATTTGTTGTTAACTGACTTGCCTAGTTAAATAAAAGAAAAATGGGAGATTAAAAGTCATCCAGTTCGGCCTTTTTTGATCGAGAGGCCCGCAGTTACAGGGAAACCTCGATACTTTAAAAAAGTAAGACACCATTGAACTGTCTCCCTCTAACAGAGTTTTACAGACAGACGCAGAGTTGTCGAAATACATTAAAAGGTAAGACTAGATTGAACTTTCTCCCTCTTGCTGAGTTTTACAGAGGCCACAGAATGGCTTCGGGAGTCATTTCCTGTTTGCGTTGACGGAAGCGGTGTGATTTACACCAGGGACATCCCGTCGATCAGATGGGACGGTAGAGAAGGATCTCATTTATCCCTATGGCCTCGCAGGAATTTCCTGCTGTTTCTCTCCCCCTCTGTTTACAAGACGTTCTCCCGCTCCTCTCCCTCCGGAGACCCTCACAGCCTCACTAAGCCACAGGTTGCGTCCCAAGTAGCATCCTATATAGTGCACAACTTTTGACTAGCGCCCCGTGGGCCCTGGTAAAAAAAAGAAGAGTTGTGCACTATATTGGGAATAGGGTGCCATTTGGGACACAAGATGTGCAAAGAGAGAGAAAAAACAGACCCAATTCCAGATCCCCTTCATTTCTCCGTCTTCATTTTGATCACATTGTCCTTCCTTTCTCCATCTTTTCCACCAAAACTCAGTGAGATCTGCCAGGATAGTGTTATACCTAGAGGCTCATGGTCTAATAAGCTAATTCAAGATTTAGATGGAGGGAGAATTCAGTGGTTTTCAGTAGAGTAAAGTGTGGGAAAAGGTAGGAGTGCATACAGTATTATACAAAATAAATCTTTCACCTAGTGTAAAGTATGGTCATATTCCTATGTCATATAAGGTGAACAGACTGGGGACTTGTGTCCCAAGTGGCATTCCCTATGTAGTGCACTTCTTTTACCAGGGCCCAATGCATTTGCACATTCGATGTATGTACTGTATGAGCCTCGTATGTTGATATTACGAACTGCATATGTTTTTACGAAACTGTATGTTGTTAATAGTATGTAGTACGATTAATACACGGGATGTAGTTTTAGTAAGTAGTAGGCAAGACAGATTTTGGACACATCTGTTTACCCTATATCTGGTTAAAAGTAGTGCACTGTATTTGGGACTCTGGAGACCTGTTTCTTTGGATAGGGGTCAATTTGAATGGTAACATAATGTTAGACTAGCCTAGCCTACTGAAACAGATTGAATCGCTCCTGTTTCTTTGGATAGGGGTCAATTTGAATGGTAACATAATGTTAGACTAGCCTAGCCTACTGAAACAGATTGAATCGCTCCTGTTTCTTTGGATAGGGGTCAATTTGAATGGTAACATAATGTTAGACTAGCCTAGCCTACTGAAACAGATTGAATCAGAGAACATTCCGCTCCTGTTTCTTTGGATAGGGGTCAATTTGAATGGTAACATAATGTTAGACTAGCCTAGCCTACTGAAACAGATTGAATCGCTCCTGTTTCTTTGGATAGGGGTCAATTTGAATGGTAACATAATGTTAGACTAGCCTAGCCTACTGAAACAGATTGAATCAGAGAACATTCCGCTCCTGTTTCTTTGGATAGGGGTCAATTTGAATGGTAACATAATGTTAGACTAGCCTAGCCTACTGAAACAGATTGAACTCCTGTTTCTTTGGATAGGGGTCAATTTGAATGGTAACATAATGAATGGCCTACTAACATAATGTTATGGTAACATAAGTTAGACTAGCCTACTGAAACAGATTGAATCAGAGAACATTCCGCTCCTGTTTCTTTGGATAGGGGTCAATTTGAATGGTAACATAATGTTGAATGCCTACTGTAACATTATCGCTCCTGTTTCTTTGTTATTTGAATGGTAACATAATGTTAGACTAGCCTAGCCTACTGAAACAGATTGAATCAGAGAACATTCCGCTCCTGTTTCTTTGGATAGGGGTCAATTTGAATGGTAACATAATGTTAGACTAGCCTAGCCTACTGAAACAGATTGAATCGCTCCTGTTTCTTTGGATAGGGGTCAATTTGAATGGTAACATAATGTTAGACTAGCCTAGCCTACTGAAACAGATTGAATCAGAGAACATTCCGCTCCTGTTTCTTTGGATAGGGGTCAATTTGAATGGTAACATAATGTTAGACTAGCCTAGCCTACTGAAACAGATTATCGCTCCTGTTTCTTTGGATAGGGTCAATTTGAATGGTAACATAATGTTAGACTAGCCTAGCCTACTGAAACAGATTGAATCGCTCCTGTTTCTTTGGATAGGGGTCAATTTGAATGGTAACATAATGTTAGACTAGCCTAGCCTACTGAAACAGATTGAATCAGTCAAGAACTCCTGTTTCTTTGGATAGGGGTCAATTTGAATGGTAACATAATGTTAGACTAGCCTAGCCTACTGAAACAGATTGAATGAACATTCCTGTTTCTTTGGATACATAATGTTAGAATGTTAATGTTTCTTTGGATAGACTAGCCTAGCCTACTGAAACAGATGAATCAGAGAACATTCCGCTCCTGTTTCTTTGGATAGGGTCAATTTGAATGGTAACATAATGTTAGACTAGCCTAGCCTACTGAAACAGATTGAATCGCTCCTGTTTCTTTGGATAGGGGTCAATTTGAATGGTAACATAATGTTAGACTAGCCTAGCCTACTGAAACAGATTGAATCAGAGAACATTCCGCTCCTGTTTCTTTGGATAGGGGTCAATTTGAATGGTAACATAATGTTAATAGTAGCCTACTGAAACAGATTGAAGCTGTTTCTTTGGATAGGGGTCAATTTGAATGGTAACATAATGTTAGACTAGCCTAGCCTACTGAAACAGATTGAATCAGAGAACATTCCGCTCCTGTTTCTTTGGATAGGGGTCAATTTGAATGGTAACATAATGTTGAATGGCCTACTGAAACAGATATCGCTCCTGTTTCTTTGGATGTTAGTAACATAATGTTAGACTAGCCTAGCCTACTGAAACAGATTGAATCAGAGAACATTCCGCTCCTGTTTCTTTGGATAGGGGTCAATTTGAATGGTAACATAATGTTAGACTAGCCTAGCCTACTGAAACAGATTGAATCGCTCCTGTTTCTTTGGATAGGGGTCAATTTGAATGGTAACATAATGTTAGACTAGCCTAGCCTACTGAAACAGATTGAATCAGAGAACCATTCTGCTCCTGTTTCTTTGTATAGGGGTCAATTTGAATGGTAACATAATGTTAGACTAGCCTAGCCTACTGAAACAGATTGAATCAGAGAACCATTCTGCTCCTGTTTCTTTGTATAGGGGTCAATTTGAATGGTAACATAATGTTAGACTAGCCTAGCCTACTGAAACAGATTGAATCAGAGAACATTCCGCTCCTGTTTCTTTGGATAGGGGTCAATTTGAATGGTAACATAATGTTGTTTACTGAAACAGATTGAATCGCTCCTGTTTCTTTGGATAGGGGTCAATTTGAATGGTAACATAATGTTAGACTAGCCTAGCCTACTGAAACAGATTGAATCAGAGAACATTCCGCTCCTGTTTCTTTGGATAGGGGTCAATTTGAATGGTAACATAATGTTAGACTAGCCTAGCCTACTGAAACAGATTGAATCGCTCCTGTTTCTTTGGATAGGGGTCAATTTGAATGGTAACATAATGTTAGACTAGCCTAGCCTACTGAAACAGATTGAATCAGAGAACATTCCGCTCCTGTTTCTTTGGATAGGGGTCAATTTGAATGGTAACATAATGTTAGACTAGCCTAGCCTACTGAAACAGATTATCGCTCCTGTTTCTTTGGATAGGGGTCAATTTGAATGGTAACATAATGTTAGACTAGCCTAGCCTACTGAAACAGATTGAATCAGAGAACATTCCGCTCCTGTTTCTTTGGATAGGGGTCAATTTGAATGGTAACATAATGTTAGATTAGCCTACTGAAACAGATTGAATCGCTCCTGTTTCTTTGGATAGGGGTCAATTTGAATGGTAACATAATGTTAGACTAGCCTAGCCTACTGAAACAGATTGAATCAGAGAACCATTCTGCTCCTGTTTCTTTGTATAGGGGTCAATTTGAATGGTAACATAATATTTAGCCTAGCCTACTGAAACAGATTGAATCAGAGAACCATTCTGCTCCTGTTTCTTTGTATAGGGGTCAATTTGAATGGTAACATAATGTTAGACTAGCCTAGCCTACTGAAACAGATTGAATCAGAGAACCATTCTGCTCCTGTTTCTTTGTATAGGGGTCAATTTGAATGGTAACATAATGTTAGACTAGCCTAGCCTACTGAAACAGATTGAATCAGAGAACATTCCGCTCCTGTTTCTTTGTAAAGCATTTCTTTACTTCAGGTGGAACTGGTAGTTATTGTTAACTGTAAGGCGACAAATTTAAGAAAAAGTACCTCCGTTAGTTACATAATCGCCTGTTGGAAATCAGCCATATCAAACTTGCAATCAGGAATTACATGTGGACAGTGGACAGCGGAAGTCTGAATTTGACCGTCTGACTACAAGAGAAACGTGAATGAGTCTGAAATCCATCCAGTATTATTTGAGGCTTTTCAGTTCAATGACAAATTCATCAACATTTTGTTTGATCTGTTTTCTCCCAATCAAATGAGGATTTCTACGTAGCGTATACATCTGTGCCCATACAATACAAACAATAGTGTAACAATACGAATCATACAAATAACATGCAGCATGCAACATCCATCTCCTTCCACCTCTGCCACTGTGGACCAGAGGGTCAAACAAGATTGAACAGAGATGAAAGTCCCATCAGACCTAGTGAGTGAAACTTGACTCTTGTTTCCCTGGCAACAGAGACCGAGTGTTTTTAACAGTTTGTTTAATCTTCACTCACTTTGGTTTTCTGAACCTTTCTCCTCAACACTTGTTTCCAAATTGTGCATCACTGGTCTTAAATACAAAATCCTATTGACTGTGTTAAAGAATGGCTTATAAATTCACAAAATAGCATGTTCTTACCTCATAGGGGAAGCAATGGTAGTAAAGGGGCGTATACTGTACACACACTGTGTGTGTGTGTGTGTGTGTGTGTGTGTGTGTGTGTGTGTGTGTGTGTGTGTGTGTGTGTGTGTGTGTGTGTGTGTGTGTGTGTGTGTGTGTGTGTGTGTGTGTGTGTGTGTGTGTGTGTGTGTGTGTGTGTACCCATCTGTGTACGCATATACATGCGGTTTCAAGGGGGGCTGTAAAAGGTGGAGAAACTGGTGTGTAAAATGTTCAAGAGTTCCAAAGTGAAGTGCATTACACACAGGTCCCCCCATGAGGCCTGTTGCATTACTCGGCCGCCCATCGCCTCTCATCAGGGCCAGCTTGGCTGAGGCCTACTTAGCTGTGTGAATATTTCATGGCCTCTTCTCCCCTGCCTATACCACCCTGTCGCTTTCTGTTTGGAGGTACATCTAAGGGCCGCCCTGCCTCCACCCAACTCAGCCCCACAGCCCATGCGTTATTCAGGGGCCTTTCCACATCTCCTCATGTCGCTCTCCATCCCACCCTCCCACACTCCGTTGCCCGCCCTCTCCTTACTTTCTTCTCTCTATCTCTCTCACTCCTCTCTGATTCTAAAAACAGGTGAAAGGCAGGCTCTCTGAGCTGTAGAGGATGAAGAGGAGGGAGTGAAAGAAGGAGGAAGAAGAGGGGGAAGAGGGCAATGACAGCACAGTTCTTACAGATCTCCTACTCACCTGCCATCTCCCTTTCTATACTTTCTGCTCCCTTACAATATTTAGGGTTATATTTGTTTCCTCTGAGTTGAAGATAACAGAGATGATGAAAGATGAGATGAGATGATGAACACAAGGCCTTGTCAATCTCTTCATGTATGTACCTCTCTCTCACTTTGTCTATCACAAACAGAGGAGGAGGAGACCAGACCAAAAAGGATGATATGTTTCGCCTGAAATCAACTGTCAAACAAAAGATTCCACTGAATAGAAAGATATCCCTATGTAAATCGTTGGGCCTTCAAGAACTTCAAAATAATGTTGAAATACCTATTCTGTATAACATATTTGGTTATAATATATATAAACTCAGCAAAAAAAGAAACGTCCTCTCACTGTCAACTGCATTTATTTTTTAGCAAACTTAACGTGTAAATATTTGTATGAACATAACAAGATTCAACAACTGAGACATAAACTGAACAATTTCCACAGACATGTGACTAACATAAATGGAATAATGTGTCCCTAAACAAAGGGAGAGGTCAAAATCAAAAGTAACAGTCAGTATCTGGTATGGTCACCAGCTGCATTTAGTACTACAGTGCGTCTCCTCATAGACTGCACCAGATTTGCCAGTTCTTGCTGTGAGATGTTACCCCACTCTTCCACCAAGGCACCTGCAAGTTCCCAGACATTTCTGGGGGGAATGACCCGAGCCTTCACCCTCCGATCCAATAGGTCCCAGACGTGCTCAATGGGATTGAGATCCGGGCTCTTCGCTGGTCATAGCAGAACACTGACATTCCTGTCTTGCAGGAAATCACGCACAGAACGAGCAGTATGGCTGGTGGCATTGTCATCAACACTGCTAGCTAGCCAGCTAGCCCCCGAATAGCAGCACTGTAGAAACTATTACACTCGACGGAACGACTTGATTAGTGTAGTGTCAACAACGCAGCCACTGCCAGCTAGCCTACAAAGTCAACAATGCAGCCACTGCCAGCTAGCTTACTCCAGCAGTACTGTATCATTTCAATCATTTTAGTCAATAAGATTCTTGCTACGTAAGCTTAACTTTCTGAACATTCGAGACGTGTAGTCCACTTGTCATTCCAATCTCCTTTGCATTAGCGTAGCCTCTTCTGTAGCCTGTCAACTATGTGTCTATCTATCCCTGTTCTCTCCTCTCTGCACAGACCATACAAACGCTCCACACCGCGTGGCCGCGGCCACCTAATCTGGTGGTCCCAGCGCGCACGACCCACGTGGAGTTCCAGGTCTCCGGTAGCCTCTGGAACTGCCGATCTGCGGCCAACAAGGCAGAGTTCATCTCAGCCTATGCCTCCCTCCAGTCCCTCGACTTCTTGGCACTGACGGAAACATGGATCACCACAGATAACACTGCTACTCCTACTGCTCTCTCTTCGTCCGCCCACGTGTTCTCGCACACCCCGAGAGCTTCTGGTCAGCGGGGTGGTGGCACCGGGATCCTCATCTCTCCCAAGTGGTCATTCTCTCTTTCTCCCCTTACCCATCTGTCTATCGCCTCCATTGAATTCCATGCTGTCACAGTTACCAGCCCTTTCAAGCTTAACATCCTTATCATTTATCGCCCTCCAGGTTCCCTCGGAGAGTTCATCAATGAGCTTGATGCCTTGATAAGCTCCTTTCCTGAGGACGGCTCACCTCTCACAGTCCTGGGCGACTTTAACCTCCCCACGTCTACCTTTGACTCATTCCTCTCTGCCTCCTTCTTTCCACTCCTCTCCTCTTTTGACCTCACCCTCTCACCTTCCCCCTACTCACAAGGCAGGCAATACGCTCAACCTCATCTTCACTAGATGCTGTTCTTCCACTAACCTCATTGCAACTCCCCTCCAAGTCTCCGACCACTACCTTGTATCCTTTTCCCTCTCGCTCTCATCCAACACTTCCCACACTGCCCCTACTCGGATGGTATCGCGCCGTCCCAACCTTCGCTCTCTCTCCCCCGCTACTCTCTCCTCTTCCATCCTATCATCTCTTCCCTCTACTCATACCTTCTCCAACCTATCTCCTGATTCTGCCTCCTCAACCCTCCTCTCTTCCCTTTCTGCATCCTTTGACTCTCTATGTCCCCTATCCTCCAGGCCGGCTCGGTCCTCCCCTCCCGCTCCGTGGCTCGACGACTCATTGCGAGCTCACAGAACAGTGCTCCGGGCAGCCGAGCGGAAATGGAGGAAAACTCGCCTCCCTGCGCACCTGGCATCCTTTCACTCCCTCCTCTCTACATTTTCCTCCTCTGTCTCTGCTGCTAAAGCCACTTTCTACCACTCTAAATTCCAAGCATCTGCCTCTAACCCTAGGAAGCTCTTTGCCACCTTCTCCTCCCTCCTGAATCCTCCTCCCCCCCTCCTCCCTCTCTGCAGATGACTTCGTCAACCATTTTGAAAAGAAGGTCGACGACATCCGATCCTCGTTTGCTAAGTCAAACGACACCGCTGGTTCTGCTCACACTGCCCTACCCTGTGCTCTGACCTCTTTCTCCCTCTCTCTCCAGATGAAATCTCGCTTCTTGTGACGGCCGGCCGCCCAACAACCTGCCCGCTTGACCCTATCCCCTCCTCTCGTCTCCAGACCATTTCCGGAGACCTTCTCCCTTACCTCACCTCGCTCATCAACTCATCCCTGACCGCTGGCTACGTCCCTTCCGTCTTCAAGAGAGCGAGAGTTGCACCCCTTCTGAAAAAACCTACACTCGACCCCTCCGATGTCAACAACTACAGACCAGTATCCCTTCTTTCTTTTCTCTCCAAAACTCTTGAACATGCCGTCCTTGGCCAGCTCTCCCGCTATCGCTCTCAGAATGACCTTCTTGATCCAAATCAGTCAGGTTTCAAGACTAGTCATTCAACTGAGACTGCTCTTCTCTGTATCACGGAGGCGCTCCGCACTGCTAAAGCTAACTCTCTCTCCTCTGCTCTCATCCTTCTAGACCTATCGGCTGCCTTCGATACTGTGAACCATCAGATCCTCCTCTCCACCCTCTCCGAGTTGGGCATCTCCAGCGCGGCCCACGCTTGGATTGCGTCCTACCTGACAGGTCGCTCCTACCAGGTGGCGTGGCGAGAATCTGTCTCCTCGCCACGCGCTCTCACCACTGGTGTCCCCCAGGGCTCTGTTCTAGGCCCTCTCCTATTCTCGCTATACACCAAGTCACTTGGCTCTGTCATAACCTCACATGGTCTCTCCTATCATTGCTATGCAGACGACACACAATTAATCTTCTCCTTTCCCCCTTCTGATGACCAGGTGGCGAATCGCATCTCTGCATGCCTGGCAGACATATCAGTGTGGATGACGGATCACCACCTCAAGCTGAACCTCGGCAAGACGGAGCTGCTCTTCCTCCCGGGAAGGACTGCCCGTTCCATGATCTCGCCATCACGGTTGACAACTCCATTGTGTCCTCCTCCCAGAGCGCTAAGAACCTTGGCGTGATCCTGGACAACACCCTGTCGTTCTCAACTAACATCAGGCGGTGGCCCGTTCCTGTAGGTTCATGCTCTACAACATCCGCAGAGTACGACCCTGCCTCACACAGGAAGCGGCGCAGGTCCTAATCCAGGCACTTGTCATCTCCCGTCTGGATTACTGCAACTCGCTGTTGGCTGGGCTCCCTGCCTGTGCCATTAAACCCCTACAACTCATCCAGAACGCCGCAGCCCGTCTGGTGTTCAACCTTCCCAAGTTCTCTCACGTCACCCCGCTCCTCCGCTCTCTCCACTGGCTTCCAGTTGAAGCTCGCATCCGCTACAAGACCATGCTGCTTGCCTACGGAGCTGTGAGGGGAACGGCACCGCAGTACCTCCAGGCTCGGATCAGGCCCTACACCCAAACAAGGGCACTGCGTTCATCCACCTCTGGCCTGCTCGCCTCCCTACCACTGAGGAAGTACAGTTCCCGCTCAGCCCAGTCAAAACTGTTCGCTGCTCTGGCCCCCCAATGGTGGAACAAACTCCCTCACGACGCCAGGACAGCGGAGTCAATCACCACCTTCCGGAGACACCTGAAACCCCACCTCTTCAAGGAATACCTAGGATAGGATAAAGTAATCCTTCCCCCCCCCTTAAATGATTTAGATGCACTATTGTAAAGTGGCTGTTCCACTGGATGTCAGAAGGTGAATTCACCAATTTGTAAGTTGCTCTGGATAAGAGCGTCTGCTAAATGACTTAAATGTAAATGTAAATGTAATGTCATGCTGGAGGATCATGTCGGGATGAGCCTGCAGGAAGGGTACCACATGAGGGAGGAGATTTCCTGCAATGACAAACTCAGTCCGATGATGCTGTGACACACTGCCCCAGACCATGTTCATTAATTGTTTATGGTTCATTGAACAAGCATGGGAAACAGTATTTAAACCCTTTACAATGAAGATCTGTGACGTTACTTGGATTTTTATGAATTATCTTTGAAAGACAGGATTCTGAAAAAGGGAGGTTTCTTTTTTTTGCCGAGTTTATATTATTATATACTGCATTTGTATTTGTATCATCCCAACTCACAGTCATTGCAATTCTGTTCCAAAACAAAGCTGTTTTGACAGTATTTTTAAGTACTTCCACAGTGTTGACTCTGACCTTGAGCCTCTTTGGAAAATCATTGGCAACACCTTTCTGCTCCAGTTGTACATTGACACTTGGGTTACACAAGAAAAATGACACTGCATTAGTGGGGGGAGAGTCAATAAGATCAGGGCCCCGGCCCGTATTCACAAAGCGTCTCAGAGTAGGAATGCTGATCTAGGATCAGTTTGGCCTTTTAGATTATGACAAATACGACTATTATGGTTAGTCTTATTACATTTGGTTTCTTGGAAGTTGTGGCAACGTATGTTTTTGGTTTCACGTTGGTTGTGAAAACAAAGACAGTTTCCTGACTGGTAAAACTTTTTTTTTTTTTACATTCTTAGAACAGAAGTGAACATTCACCTGTTCTGGGAATGTTTGTTTTTGGCTTCCATGGAGGTTCTGAGAAGGTTTTACTCCGGTTCCTTACCAGTTTTCCTGGGAGGTTTTAATAAAGATCTGAGAATAGAAATTATAGGTATTTTGAAGTTAATTAAAGAACATTCTCTAAATGTTGTGAAAGTTTTGTTATGGTTATTATAGAACATTTTCTTAACACTAAGAGCAAAATGTATAATATACCCACATGCTTCAAGATGTCCACAATCATCCCGTGCCCAAAAAAGGGAAAGTAACTGAACTGAATGACTACCGACCAGTAGCACTCACTTCCGTCTTCACGAAGTGCTTCGAGAAGCTAGTCAAAGACCATATCACCTCCTCCCTCTCAGACACACTCAACCCTCTCCAATTCGCCTACCGCCCTGACAGATCCACAGATGACACAATTGCCATTGCACTGCACAATGTCATTACCCACCTGGACAAAAGGAATGCATATGTGAGGATGCATTTCATCGACCACAGCTCAGCCTTCAATACCATAGTGCCCTATAAACTCATTGCAAAGTGTGCATCCTCAGTCCCCTCCTGTATTCCCTGTATACCCATGACTGTGTGCCTCACACAGTTCCAACTCCATCATCAAGTTCGCTGACAACACGACAGTAGTAGGCCTGAATGCCAACAATGACCAGACAGCCTACAGGGAGGAGGGAGGCACTCTGACAGTGTGATGCCAGGTAAACATCCTCTCCCTAAACGTCAACAAAACAAAGGAGCTGATTGTGGACTTCAGGAGGATCCAGGCTGGACACGCCCCCATCCTCATCAACTGAGCCTCTGTGGAGACGGTCCATAACTTCAAATTCGTCAGTGTTTTCATCTCAGAGAAGCTACTATTGTAAAGTGGCTGTTCCACTGGATGTCAGAAGGTGAATTCACCAATTTGTAAGTCGCTCTCTGGATAAGAGCAAATCTCAGAGAAGCAAAAATTATCCAACCAGACGGACACAGCAGTGAAGAAAGCACGACCGCAACTCTTCAACCTCAGGATGCTGAAGAGATTTGGCCTGTTGCCGAGGGCCCTCACAGTGTTCTACAGGAGCACCAGCAAGATCGTACTGTCAGTCTGCATCCCAGCCTGGTATGGACACTCCACTGCCGCAAGGTGCTTCAGAGGGTGATACGCACAGCCAAGTGCACCATTGGTGTTGCAGGAAGGCCAAGATCATCAAGGACCCCAGCCAACCAAGCCATGCCCTGTTCTCCCTGCTTCCATCACTCAGACGGGGGCAGTACAGGAGCATGTCAAAGAAGAGTGGTTTCTACCCCCAGACCATCAGGCTGCCACCATTAGTCAGCTACCCACTCCTCCCTGCAACTCCCCCTATGGAACCCCCCCCCCCCTGGTCAATACTTTACCTGCTGCTCCCCTTATGGACATTTTACCCCCACCTGCTCAATAAACCCTTACTCTGCCCACACTCCAATGACATTCATCACTGTTGCAGTTGTTAATGTATAGTTGAAGTCAGATGTTTACATACACCTTGGCCAAATTCAGTTCTGCCCACAAGTTTTCTAAGGTATTGCGGTCTGAGCTTTGTGATGGCCACTCCAATACCTTGACTTTGTTGTCCTTAAGCCATTTAGCCACGACTTTGGAAGTATGTTTGGGGTCATTGCCCATTTGGAAGGCCCATTTGCAACCAAGATTTAACATCCTGACTGATGTCTTGAGATGTTGCTTCAATATATCCAAATACTTTTCCCTCCTCATGATGCCATTTATTTTGTGAAGAGCACCATTCCCTCCTGCAGCAAAGCACCCCCACAACATGATGCTGCCAACTCCGTGCTTCACGGTTGGGATGGTGTTCTTTGGCTTGCAAGCCTCCCCCTTTTTCCTCCAAACATAACGATGGTCATCATGACCAAACAGTTCTATTTTTGTTTCATCAGACCAGAGGATATTTCTCGAAGAAGTACAATCTTTGTCCCCATGTGCAGTTGCAAACTGTAGTCTGGCTATTTTATGGCGGTTTTGGAGCAGTGGCTTCTTACTTGCTGAGCGCCCATGCAGTTTGTGTCGATATAGGACTATTTTTACTGTGGATATAAATACTTTTCTACCGGTTTCCTCCAGAATCTTCACAAGGTCCTTTGCTGTTGTTCTGGGATTGATTTGCACTTTTCGCACAAAAGTACATTCATCTCTTGGAGACAGAACTCGTCTCCTTCCTGAGCGGTTTGACGGCTGCATGGTCCCATGGTGTTTATACTTGCGTATTATTGTTTGTTTTGATGAACATGGTACCTTCAGGCATTTGGAAATTGCTCCCAAGGATGAACCAGACTTGGAGGTCCACAATTGTTTTCTGAGGTCTTAGCTGATTTATTTTGACTTTCCCATGTCAAGCAAAAGGGCACTGAGTTTGAAGGTAGGCCTTGAAATACATCCACAGGTACACCTCCAATTGACTCAAATTATGTCAATTAGCCTATCAGAAGCTTCTAAAACCATGACATACATTTCTGGAATTTTCCAAGCTGTTTAAAGGCACAGTCAACTTAGTGTATGTAAACTTCTGACCCACTGGAATTGTGATACAGTGAATTATAAGTTAAATAATATGTCTGTAAACTATTTTTGGAAAAATGACTTGTGTCATGCACAATGTAGATGTCCTAACCGACTTGCCAAAACTATAGTTTGTTAACAAGAATTTTGTGGAGTGGTTGAAAACGAGTTTCCAACCTAAGTGTATGTAAACTTCCGACTTCAACTGTATATTATTATTTCAATCTTTATGATAATACAATACAAATATTTTCACTTGGTCCCCCACACCCACTCAATGGTCATTTAGTCTGACTACTGCTCCCCCTGTGGTCATTCCCCCCGCACCCTCCCAACAGTCTTTACTTTGCCTCCATCCTAATGGACATATATTTATCACTGCTATTATGATGCAGTTATGATGCTATTTCTATTCTTTGTTTGTTTTTACCATTTTCATTGTTTTTATTTATTTCACTTAGTTCACTGGTTCCTCTAAAAGGTTTCTTCCAAGGTTCCTGCCTTTCTAGGGAGTTGTTCCTAGCTACTGCTAGGCTGGGTATCTGTGTAAGCATTTTGTGACAACTACTGATGTAAAAAGGGCTTTATAAAATAATTGGGATTGATTGAGTAATAAGATAGAGGTTAGAGAGCATTTGGTGACGCTGATAATGGAAATATATATGATTTTAAATTATGTTTTCTGAACGTTAAACATTTTATTGTGTTTTTTGATGAAAAGTTTTCAATGTTTTTGGAACGTTCCCAGAATATTGCCAAGAACTGACATAAAGAGAACCATACAATCTCTGAACGTTTTGAAAACATTGCCTAAGTCACACCATTTTTGAGAACATTCCCAGAATGTAGAAAAAATATGACATTTAAATAGAACTGCAGAACAACGTTGTTTCTTAACGTTCTCGGAACATTATCAATAATTAAATTAAATGTAACCATGTTAGACATTTTAGGAAATGTTCTGGTGTACTATTTAAATTCCACGAAAATAATGCTCTTTTGTCAAGTTCCTTAAATGTGCTGAGAATGTTCCAAAGCCAAGCAACTGTACTGCACCATTCTTAGAAAGTTGTGGGATGGTTGTATGCAAAAGAAGCATAGGACAACTATGCACTCACCAAGCTCTAAGAAACATATGGTTTTCAGAACATTATGTGCTAGCTGCGATTACTGCACAGAAAATCATACAATCTGGGAACAAGGCCAAATTATTACATATGTTTGACCCTTCGTACATAAAATGTACTTAATCATCATCACAATCTTCATCCTCTTCATTCTGAAAAGCCATGCTGAAAAGCCAACAATTAGAGCAATATTAGTAGTAATATGTAAGTACAATGGAGGGTGTACAATGCAGTAAGTTACTGGGTACCAGTGGAGGCTGCTGAGGGGAGGACGGCTCATAATAATGGCTTGAACAGAGCGAATGCAATGGCATCAAGCCATGTGTTTGATATATTTGATACCATTCCACTGATTCCGCTCCAGCCATTACCACAAGCCCGTCCTCCCCAATTAAGTTGCCACCAACCTCCGGTGCTGGGTACAGTACATCTTGAAACGAGTGCCCCAGGACACTACAGATTCTGTGTGTGTGTGCTGCTCTCTACTGGAGAACAGAGAAAATGCTTGGGGATGTCAAAAAGAGCAATGGATGTGAAAGACTGCACAATGGGAAGAATCTCAATTGCATTTCCTTGATTCCTCGTGTCCTTGGCCCCTTCTCAAAACCCAT
This sequence comes from Oncorhynchus masou masou, assembly GCF_036934945.1. Taxonomy (NCBI): domain Eukaryota; kingdom Metazoa; phylum Chordata; class Actinopteri; order Salmoniformes; family Salmonidae; genus Oncorhynchus; species Oncorhynchus masou. The sequence continues at coordinate 51,324,682 of NC_088233.1, forward strand.
TGGATGAGAAGGTCAGAACATCCAATGAGGTTTGAGAAGGATAAGGGAGGACAGGGGGAAATCAAGGAAATGCAATTGAGATTCTCCCATGCTACACAAACCATGCATATAGTAGGCTGTGCAGAGGAGGCTGGTGGGAGGAGCTATAGTAGGACAGGCTCATTGTAATGGCTGGAATGTAATTAATGGAATGGAGCCAAACATGTGGTTTCCATATGTTTGATGTGTTCGATACCGTTCCATTTATTCCCTTCCAGCCATTAGAATGAGCCCATCCTCCTATAGTTCCCCCCACCAGCCTCCTCTGAGGTTGTGTACAGTAGCTTCTTGTGCAGTGAATTTACATAGTATGAATTAAATAGAAGAAAAGGTCTTTACAGGGGTGAGTTTTCAAATGTGGCATTAGCCTGATACCAGGGAGTTGGGGAAGGAGATACCTAAGCCCCATCTCTCCCTATAACAGCCTCTGTGGGAAAGAGGGGGTATTGGTCTTAAGGGTCCATGCCCCTAGAAGCTTTTGGAGGTCCTCCTGCCTCCTCAGCCTCACTTTCCCACCCTGACGTCACCTAGCTGGGGTAGACATAGAGAGAGTGAGACCGAGGCCCAGACGACTGGTGGTGAGGAATATGATATGCTTTTTTGGCAGGCTATCGCATGGATGTGTATGACTGGGTTTAGCAAGCAATGCAATGCAAAAGAGGCTACAAACAAACTATGATGTTCATTCTCACAAAAGATGTGATAATGATGTATTATGAGGCAAAGGGGGTTTACTGTGATTTGTATACGATGTGTCAATCTCATGCTATTAACCCTACCCCTTTGTGTGTAAGCCCGCCCCCCTGTTTTATTGTCACATACACTGGATAGGTGCAGTGAAATGTGCTGTTGTACAGGGTCAGCAATAGTGGTATGGCACCCCTGGAGCAAATTCTGTCAGCATGTTGGCTTGGGTAACCTTTCGGTGACTGGTCTAGCGCTCTAATATTTGCAGCCCCAAATCCATCCTGGACTCAGGGGTAGACGTAACATAGTAAATGTGAGTCCGGAACACTCCAATTAGTATGATATGTTACGTTATGTATGGTATGTATCAGAGATGGAATCTCAAGTCTGAGACTCGGACTCGAGTGGCACTTCTTAGGGCTGAGATCCGCTAACGGGATCGATATGACAACAGCCAGTGAAAGTGCAGGGCGCCAAGTTCAAAACAACAGAAATCTCAGAATTAAAATTCCTCAGACGTACAAGTATTTCACACCATTTTAAAGATACACTTCTTGTTAATCCCACCACAGTGTCCGATATAGGCTTTACGGCGAAAGCACCACAAACAATTGTTAGGTCAGAGCCAAGTCACAGAAAAACAGAGACATTTTTCCAGCCAAAGAGAGGAGTCACAAAAACCAGAAATAGAGATAGCATTAATCACTAACCTTTGATGATTTTCATCAGATGACACTCATAGGACTTCATGTTACACAATACATGTATGTTTTGTTCGATAAAGTTCATATTGATATAAAACAATCTCAGTATATATTGGCGAATTATGTTCAGTAGTTCCAAAACATCTGGTGATTTTGCAGAGAGCCACATCAATTTACAGAAATACTCATTATAAATGCTGATGAAAATACAAGTGTTATACATGGAACTTTAGATACACTTCTCCTTAACTTTTTATGGCTGCAGGGGCAGCATTGAGTAGCTTGGATGAAAAGGTGCCCATTGTAAACGGCCAGCTCCTCAGTCTCAGTTGGTAATATATGCATATTATTATTAGTAATGGATAGAAAACACTCCAAAGTTTCCAGAACTGTCAAAATATTGTCTGTGAGTATAACAGAACTGATTTGGCAGGCGAAAACCTGAGGAAAATCAAAGCAGGAAATGGCTTCTATTTTGAAAAGTCCATGTTCCATAGCCTCCCTTTGCTCCATTTAAAGAGATATGAACCAGATTCCCTTTCCTATCGCTTCTTCAAGGTGTCAACAGTCTTCAGACATAGTGTCAGGCTTTTATTTTGAAAAATGAGCCAGAATCGCTCATCGCGTCAAGTGGTCACATGAGTTTTGCTCGCGCAACAGAGTTTGGATAGGTATTGCTTTTCCCTCTCCTACCGTAAAAGACATTTGCGGTTGATATATTATAGATTTTATATTTTAAAAACAACCTGAGGATTGATTATTAAAAAAAAAAGTTTCACATGGTTCTGTGGACATTATGGAAACTATTTGGAATTTGTCTGCGTTGTCGTGACTGCTCTTTCCTGTGGATTTCTGAACATAACGCGACAAACAAACGGAGGTATTTTGAATCTAAAAATAATCTTTATGGAACAAAAGGAGCATTTGTTGTGTAACTGGGAGTCTCGTGTGTGAAAACATCCGAAGATTATCAAAGGTAAACGATTAATTTGATTGCTTTTCTGATTTTCGTGACCGAGCTACCTGATGATAAGTGTACTTAATGTTTTATCGTGCGATCGATAAATTTACACAAACGATTGGATTGCTTTCGCTGTAAAACATAATTTCAAAATCTGACATGACAGGTGGATTAACAAAAAGGCTAACCTGTGTTTTCCTATATTGCAATTGTGATTTCATGAAAATAAATATTTATAGTAATATTTATTGTATGTAGCACTATGCTATTCAGCGGTTGTTGATGACACTTATCCCGATATCGGGATTATAGCCATAACAAGCTAATGCAACCGCTGTATCAGATTTCAAAAAAGCTTTACGGAAAAAGCAAAACCATGCAATAATCTGAGTACAGTGCTCATAGACCAAACAAGCCAAAAAGATATCCGCCACATTGTGCAGTCAACAGAAGTCAGAATTAACATTATAAATATTCACTTACCTTTGATGATCTTCATCAGAATGCACTCCCAGGAATCCCAGTTCCACAATAAATGTTTGTTTTGTTCGATAATGTCCATAATTTATGTTTAAATTCCTCCTTGTTGTTAGCGCGTTCGGCCCAGTAATCCAACTTCATGACGCACGAGCAGACCAAAAGTCCAAAAGTCCAAAAGTTCTGTTACAGTCCATAGAAACATGTCAAATGAAGTATAGAGTCAATCTTTAGGATGTTTTTAACATAAATCTTCAATAATGTTCCAACCGGAGAATTCCTTTGTCTGTAGAATTGCGATAGAACAGAGCTCGCTCTCACATGAACGAGCGTCACGAGCTCAAGGAATTCTGGCAGACCTCTGACTCATTCCCTTCTCATTCAACCCCACTTCACAGTAGAAGCATCAAACATGGTTTTAAAGACTTTTGTCATCTAGTGTAAGCCTTAGGAAGTGCAACATGACCAATATCCCACTGTATCTTCAATAGGGAATGAGTTGAAAAACAACCAACCTCAGATTTCCCACTTCCTGGTTAGATTCTTTCGCAGGGTTTTTGCCTGCCATATGAGTTCTGTTATAATCAAATACATCATTCAAACAGTTTTAGAAACTTCAAAGTGTTTTCTATCCATATACAATATGCATATATTAGCAACTGGGACTGAGTAGCAGGCATTTTACTCTTGGCATCTCTGGGCACCTCATTCATCCAAGCTACTCAATACTGCCCCCAGCCATAAGAAGAACTTCTTGATGCACCCATTCCGTTAGTGGGATAATTTTCGTCAACATCCACTGAATTGCAGAGCGCCAAATTCAAATTAAATTACTACAAATATTTAATTTTCATGAAATCACAAGTGCAATATAGCAAAACACAGTGTAGCTTGTTGTTAAGCCACCTGGAGTGTCAGATTTCAAAAAATCATTTCGGCAAAAGCATACCAAGGTTTTATGCAAGGACATCTCTCTCAGCAGACAAATCATTACAAACAGCTAGCAGCCAAGTACACTCAACAGGTTTTAAGTCACAAAGACAATTACTTAGACTTGTGATCAATTGACTTGAGACTTGACTTGGACTATAGATGAGAGACTCGTGAACAATGTAAGTCAGTACTGGGATAAGTTTTTGTTGTGCATTCTGCCAGATAACATGGAACAGGCGGTGTTGTAACACAGAGAAAGTAGTTTAATACAGAGGGCTGAAAGGCGTTCTAGAACGTCTGCGTTCTGCAAAACAATTGCAGACAAGCATGTATCTATTTCAATGGGAGGATAGTGGTTACTCATATTTGCACCTAATTTTATTTAATGTATTTAACCTTTATTTAACCAGGTAGGCCAGTTGAGAACAAGTTCTCATTTACAACTGCGACCTGGCCAAGATAAAGCAAAGCAGTGCGACACAAACAGCACAGAATTACACATGGAACAAACAAATGTACAGTAAATAACACAATAGAAAAGTCTATATACAGTGTGTGCAAATGTAGTAAGATTAGGGAGGTAAGGCATTAAATAGGCCATAATGGCAAAATAATTATAATTCGGCAATTAAACACTGGAGTGATAGATGTGCAGAAGATGAATGTGCAAGTAGAGATACTGGGGTGCAAAGGACAAAAAATAATAATAATAACAATATGGGGATGAGGTTGTTGGGTGGGCTATTTACAGTTGGGCTATGTTACAGGTGCAATGATCTGTAAGCTGCTCTGACAGCTGATGCTTAAAATTAGTGAGGGAGATATGAGTCTCCAGCTTCAGGGATTTTTGCAGTTTGTTCCAGTCATTGGCATCAGAGAACTGGAAGGAAAGGCGGCCAAAGAGGAATTGGCTTTGGGGGTGACCAGTGAAGTATACCTGCTGGAGCGCGTGCTACGGATGGGTGCTGCTATGGTGACCAGTGAGCTGAGATAAGGTGGGGCTTTACCTAGCAAAGACCTGAAGCCAGTGGGTTTTGCGACGAATATGAAGCAGCCAACGAGAGCATACAGGTCGCAGTAGTGGATAGTATATGAGGCTTTGGTGACATAACGGATGGCACTGTGATGGAGGCTATTTTGTAAATGACATCGCCGAAGTCAAGGATCGGTAGGATAGTCAGTTTTATGAGGGTATGTTTGGCAGCATGAGTGAAGGATGCTTTGTTGCAACAACAAAAAAGCGGGAATTCTAGATTTCATTTTGGATTGGAGATGCTTAATGTGAGTCTGGAAGGAGAGTTTATAGTCTAACCAGACACCTATGTATTTGTAGTTGTCCACATATTCTAAGTCAGAACCGTCCAGAGTAGTGATGCTAGACGGCGGGCAGATGTGGGCAGCAATCGGTTGAAGAGCATGCATTTAGTTTTACTTGCATTTAAGCAGTTGGAGGCCACGGATTGATTGAGCGGACATTGTGTATGCTATTGCTCTATAGATCGGAACATTAAAATGCAAGCAAAAGTTAGCTATTGTTTATCATACTGAAGTATGTCAAATCATGTCATATTTAAATATTATGCTGTCAATATATAATTATGACAGTGTTTGGCGACTAACGAAATTGTCCAAAAAAGAATGTAGTAAATTTCTGTTTATTATTTGTTATTTTTTTAAGAGTACATGGTTTCACATTGACTGTTGACCTAGTGAATCATCTTAGTAAACTTAAAGAGAAACTATTTTGTTTATTTTATTTTAAAAATATGTTATTGGACTGGACTCGGTGGCATATTTATAAAAAAATTCTGGCCACCAAGTAGAAAAAATCAGATGTTTCTGAAGAGGTTTAGCCACGCTAAAATGCCTTAAAGTCTTGAGACTCGACTTAGACTTGGCCCTAAAAGACTTGAGACATGACTTGGACTCACCTCAGAGACTTGTGAACATCTCTGGGATGTATTATTTGTGGCTGTCCATCATCCATTTCATATGATATGTTCTGTATTTGCAAAGCAAATTATATTTTATAAATTCCAATTTGTTGTGACTAACCTTAGCTAGGTGGCTAGGTAGCTAACGCTAACATTAGCTAGGTGACTAATGTTAGCAAGCCTAGGTTTTAGGGTTGGGGTTAGGGATAGGAGTTAGGTTAAAGGGTTAAGGTTCGGGGAAAGTTTAGAAAACTTGCTAAGTATTTGCAACGTAGCTAAAACATAGTAAGTCTTTCCTAATTAGCTAAAGTTGTCCGTGATGAGATTTGAACGCGTAACTGTTTGGTTGCTACACGTTCGACATTCATTTTTTTTGCCTTAACTTCCTTGAAAAAGCCACAAATTCCTTTGAAAATGATCTACGTGGCATCGATATAAGTCGAAAACAGTTATAGTGTAAATAGGATAATTTTAGTCATAAAGTCAGTCTCGTATAAACGGAGTTTGGAATATCCATGTGTCACAACAGGTAAACGAAGGTTGGGTTTTGATTTGACGATGTCCATTTGCCCACTAACATGGGGTGAACAGCTACTGTGATTGCTCTCTATCCAATAGCCTAGACAGTGCAACAGACCTGCCAAAATAAAACATTCAGACTGCATTTCCCATCTCGGCCTCTTCCCTGGGTGAAAGTGTGCGCTCTCACCAGCTTTAAAGAACATGTATATATTGTATGATTAGGCAGAGCTCCCCATGCTCTTGTGTAAACCTGGGGTGGTGTAGATCTGCTGCACTTATTTTATCAGCCTGCTTCACAATACCATATCCTATTGTTTTTGTTGTAATTACCGCCACATCACACCATAGTATTTTAGGGCTCGATTTAAAAAATACAATAAAAGCTGCGGTATAGCACAATTTAAAGGCAATGTTCCCGCGATCACGGAGCAAATTCACTGTAAACGCTGCATATGTTGGCTCAGTTGGAAAATGACTTTTACGTTTTAGTCACACTATATCGTGGATCTCCTATTTAGAACCAGAACCCCCATCAGGAGCTAGCCAGCTAACTAGCTGTCTTCACAGTTAACTCGGACAACAGCCAGCCTCAGCTCGGTCAATACCTGCCAGTCTGCACAGCGTGATATCAACCCAGAGCATATCGGACTGCTTTTTCTCTACCACATCTCCGGAATCCTACCGCAAGCTCTGAACCTTTACACCGGATCATCGCAGCTAGCTAGCTGCAATCCGAGTTGCTACTCCTGGCTAACGTCTCTGTCCCGAAGCGAGCACCAGTTAGCCTTGAGCTAGACCCATCTCCCGGCTTGCCGAAGAGGTCCACCAGCTAATTCTTGGGCTACGATACCTCTTTTGCCAATTGGCCTGGACCCTTTACTGTCGACACAGAGCTCCGCCGACCCATCACGACTGGTCTGCTGACATAATCGTCCGAGTTGCTTTCAACAGGCTCTTCCATTGCGACATCGCCGCAGGCCCATCTGCTAGCCCCGGCCCGCGAGCTGTCTGAATCACCGTGACTCCAGCTCGCCTAGAGTAGTAGCGACTACTGAATCGGATCCCTGACTCACCTACTGTTACTCATTGGACCCTAAGATCACTCAGCTACACATGCCTCTCCCTAATGTCAATATGCCTTGTCTATTGCTGTTTTGGTTAGTGATTATTGTCTTATTTCACAATAGAGCCCCCAGCCCTGCCCAATATGCCTTAGATAGCCCTTTTGTCCCACCCTCCCACACATGCGGTGAACTCACCTGGCTTAACTGGTGCCTCCAGAGACACAACCTCTCATCACTCAATGCCTAGGTTTACCTCCACTGTACTCACATCCTACCATACCCTTGTCTATACATTATACCTTGAATCTATTATTCCACGACCAGAAATCTGCTCCTTTTACTCTCTGTTCTGAACGCACAAGATGACCAGTTCTTATAGCCTTTAGCCGTGCTAAAGGGGGCGGAGTTGCAATTTACTGTCATACAACCCAGGTCTGTGCCCAAACAATTTGGCCTTCTACTTTTAAAAATCCACCTTTCCACGCCTCCCGGGTGGCGCAGTGGTTAAGGGCGCTGTACTGCAGCGCCAGCTCTGCCACCAGAGACTCTGGGTTTGTGCCCAGACTCTGTTGTAACCCGGCTGGCTTCCGGGTTGGATGCGCACTGTGTTAAGAAGCAGTGCGGCTTAGTTGGGTTGTGTATCGGAGGACGCAGGACTTTCAACCTTCGTCTCTCCCGAGCCCGTACGGGAGTAGTAGCGATGAGACAAGATAGTAGCTACTAAACAATTGGATACCACGAAATTGGGGAGAAAACGGGGTAAATATATATATCTATATATATATATATATCTATATATATATATATATATATATATATATATATATATATATAAATATATATATATTTTAAATCCACCTTTCCAGAAACAAGTCTCTCACCGTTGCCGCTTGTTATAGACCTCCTGAGCCCCCAGCTGTGACCTGGACACCATATGTGAATTGATTGCCCCCCATCTATCTTCAGAGTTCGTACTGTTAGGTGACCTAAACTGGGATATGCTTAACACCCCGGCCGTTCTACAATCTAAGCTAGATGCCCTGCATCTCACACAAATTATCAAGGAACCTATCAGGTACAACCCTAAATCCGTAACCATGTGCACCCTCTTAGATATCATTCTGACCAACTTTCCTTCTAAATACACCTCTGCCGTCTTCAACCAGGATCTCAGTGATCACTGCCTCATTGCCTGCATCCGTTATTGGTCCGAGGTCAAACAACCACCACTCACTATCAAACGCTCCCTAAAACACTTCAGCGAGCAGGCCTTTCTAATCGACCTGGCCCGGGTATCCTGGAAGGATATTGACCTCATCCCGTCAGTAGAAGATGCCTGGTTGCTCTTTAAAAGTGCTTTCCTCACCATCTTAAATAAGCATGCCCCATTCAAAAAAATGTAGAACTAAGAACAGATATTGCCCTTGGTTCACCCCAGACTTGACTGTCCTTGACCAGCATAAAAACATCTTGTGGCGTTCTGCATTAGCATCGACTAGCCCCCGCGATATGCAACTTTTCAGGGAAGTCAGGAACCAATATACACAGTCTGTTAGGAAAGCTAAGGCTAGCTTTTTCAAACAGAAATTTGCATCCTGTAGCACTAACTCCAAAAAGTTTTGGGAAACTGTAAAGTCCATAGAGAATAAGAGCACCTCCTCCCAGCTGCCCACTGCACTGAGGCTAGGAAACACTGTCACCACCGATAAATCCAAGATAATCGATCATTTCAAAAAGCATTTTTCAACGGTTGGCCATGCTTTCTACCTGGCTACCCCTACCCTGGCCAACAGCTCTGCACCCCCTGCAGCAACTTGCCAAAGCCCCCCCCCCCCCGCTTCTCCACGCAAATCCAGATGGTTGATGTTCTGAAAGAGCTTTAAAATCTGGATCCCCACAAATCAGCTGGGCTAGACAATCTGGACCCTCTCTTTCTAAAATTATCCACCAGAATTGTTGCAGCCCCTATTACTAGCCTGTTCAACCTCTTTCGTATCGTCTGAGATCCCTAAAGATTGGAAAGCTGCCGAGGTCTTCCCCCTCTTCAAAGGGGGAGACACTCTCGACCCAAACTGTTCCAGACTTATATCCATCCTGCACTACCTTTCTAAAATCTTCAAAAGCCAAGTTAACAAACAGATCACCGACCAATTCGAATCCCACTGTATCTTCTCCACTATGCATTCTGGTTTCCAAGCTGGTCATGGTTGCACCTCAGCCACACTCAAGGTCTTAAACGATATAACCGCCATCAATAAAAAACATTACTGTGCAGATGTAATTCATCGACCTGGCCAAGGCCTTCGACTCTGTCAATCACTGCATACTTATCGGCAGACTTAACAGCCTTGGTTTCTCAAATGACTGCCTCGCCTGGTTCACCAACTACTTCTCAGATAGAGTTCAGGGTGTCAAATCGGAGGGCCTGTTGTCCGGACCTCTGGCAGACTCTATGGGGGTGATACAAAGTTCAATTCTCGTGTCGACTCTTTTCTCTGTAAATATCAATGAGGTCGCTTTTGCTGCTGGTGATTCTTTTATCCACCTCTACGCAGACGACACTATCATGGATACATCTGGCCCTTCTTTGGACACTGTTAACAAACCTCCAAACATGCTTCAATGCCATACAACACTCCTTCCGTGGCCTCCAACTGCTTTTAAATGCTTTATAACTAAATGCATGCCCGACTTGCATCACTACTCTTGACGGTTCTGACTTAAAATATGTGGACATCTACAAATACCTAGGTGTCTGGTTAGACTGTAAACTCTCCTTGCAGACTCACAATAAGCATCTCCAATCCAAATGTAAAGAATCGGCTCCTATTTCGCAAAAAAGCCTCCTTCACTCATGCTGCCAAACATACCTTCGTAAAACTGACTATCCTACTGATCCTTGACTTCGGCGATGTCATTTACAAAATAGCCTCCAACACTCTACTCAGCAAACTGGATGTAGTCTATCACAGTGCCATCCGTTTTGTCACCAAAACCCCATATTCTACCCACCACTGCGACCTGTATGCTCTCGTTGGCCGCTTCATATTCGTCGCCAAACCCACTGGCTCCAGGTCATCTAAGTCTTTGCTTGGTAAAGCCCCGCCTTATCTCAGCTCACTAGTCACCATAGCAACACCCAACCATTGCATGCGCTCCAGCAGGTATATTTCACTGGTCATCCCCAAAGTCAACACTTCCTTTGGCTGCCTTTCCTTCCAGTTCTCTGCTGCCAATGACTGGAACGAATTGCAAAAATCACTGAAGCTGGAGTTTTATATCTCCCTCTCTTTAAGCATCAGCTGTCAGAGCAGCGTGCCGATCACTGTACCTGTACACAGCCAATCTGTAAATAGCCCATCCAAATACCTCATCCCCATATTATTATTTATATTCTTGCTCTTTTGCACCCCAGTATCTCTACTTGCACATCATCATCTGCACATCTATCACTCCAGTGTTAATGCTAAATTGTAATTATTTCGCCTCTATGGCCTGTTTATTGCCTTACCTCCCTAATCTTTTATATTTGCACACACTGTACATTTTTCTATTGTGAAATTGACTGTACGTTTGTTTATGTGTAACTCTGTGGTGTTGTTTTTACTGCATTGCTTTACTTTATCTTGGCCAGGTCACAGTTGTAAATGGGAACTTGTTCTCAACTGGCCTACCTGGTTAAATAAAAGTTAAATAATAAAACATTTTAAAAGCCTATCTCTGGGAGGAGCACAGAGAGAAGAATCGAAATGAGGGCTTCTGGCCCACTAGTAGACAGGTCCCATTTGGATGAAATCCATGGAATCTTCAAATCTCCATGGGCCTGATTTTTATTCTATTCTACTGAGCCATTTACTCTGTATTTTTATATTTTATTATTTATTGTTTTTGTATTGTTTAAAAGGAACCTGTAAGTATGCATTTTGCTGGACAGCGTATACCATATGTGTCCCGTACATACAACCAGGGCTGATTCCAGGCATAAGCAACATAAGAAATGTAGAATACACCAGGTGCATTTTCAAGCAGTTTTTCCTCTTATGTCAGTCACTGACAGTCACTCAATTAGCCATGTCAACTAACCATTTTAGCTGACATGGATAATTAGTAGTTAGTCTAGCCAGTTATCTAAACTTGTAGTAATCATGCCCGAATACCGACCAGACACGCAAGTCCCTAGCCCAGGAGCCCTGACCTCCAGGGGACCCCTATTGATTTTGTTAGTCATTCTCACTCAAATATCATATTAACGTGACATAAGTCATTACAAAATGTGTAAAATTTCTTTCCACCCCATTTCCAATCTGTAGTATTTAAGGAAATTACATTTAAACTTTAATGTTTCACTTTAGAGGGCCACTAAAATGTTTTGCCCATGAGTTGTGGGGCCCCTCAACCAAATCTCGCTTAGGGACCCCATAAAGCTAGAGCCAACCCTGCATAGACTAATAAAACTTGAAACTAGTAATCTGCCATCTGCACAAATTACATCACTTCCATATGGTAATGAGGAAACGTTCAAAATAAAATGTTTGACACTAGTATGTTGAATATTGGGCTGTAGACAGAACTTTTCTAGCTGGCTCAGCTAAAGTGGGGTGGGAAATACTCAGTAGGATCTCTATTAATGAAATATAGTTTGTTTTAGAGGGGAACTGTGTGTCACAGCCTGCTGCTGGCTTTTCACTCTGCTCCCTCTATAGCCCCCAATGCAATGCACTGTAATAGACTGTACATGGGATACATATTGGCTTGTAGAGAGAACTGTTCTACCTGTCTCAGCTAAAGTGGGTTGGAAAATACTGATCAATACTAACAAACTGTGGTTTGTTTTAGAGGGGGACTGTGTCGTACATATATCAGGTAGCAGAGAGTAGAATTTAGCCATACTCGGCCACCTAGCTATGATACGAGCCAATCAAATGTATTTATAAAGCTCTTTTTACATCAGCAGAAACCCAGCCTTAAACCCCTAAGAGCAAGCAATGCAGATGTAGAAGCATGTTGGCTAGGAAAAACTCCCTAGAAAGGCAGGAAACTCATAAGAAAATAGAGAAGAACCAGACTGAGGGTTGGCCAGTCCTTTTCTGACTGTGCTGGTGGAGATTATAAGAGTACATGGCTATTGAGGCTATATCGTTCTTCAAGATGTTCAAAAGTTCATAGATGATGGGCAGGGTCATATAATAATCACCGTGGTTATAGAGGGTGCAACAGTTCATTACCTCAGCAGTAAATGTCAGCTCGCTTTTCGTAGCCGAGCATAGAGAGAGTGAGTTGAAACAGCAGGTCCGGGATAAAGTAGCACATCCGGTGAACAGGTCAGGGTTCCATATTCAGAACAGCCGAAACTGGATCAGCAGCATAACCAGGTGGACTAGGGAAAGGAACAGCCAGGAGTTATCAGGCCAGGCAATCCTGAGGCATGGTCCTAGATAAGACAGAAGAAATACAACAGATAGGACAGACTGACCCTAGTCCCCCGGCACATAGACTACTGCAGCATACTGTAGATACTTGGGGGGGGGCGACACTAGCCCCGTCTGACGATACCCCCAGACGGGGCCAACCATGCAGGATATAGCCCCACCCACTTGCCAAAACACAGCCCCCACACCACCCGAGGGATGTTAACAGACCACCAACTTATTACACTAAGACAAGGCGGAGTATAGGTCACGAAGATCTCGCACACCATACAAGCCCTGAGGGGACGCAAGACCAGACAGGAAGGAAACGTCAGTAACTCAACCCACTCAAGTCGAGTATAGCGAAAAAGGCCTGACAAGATGTGATGCACCCCTCCTAGGGAAAGGGGGACACCTAGTCAGTAGTACAACTGAATGCATTCAACTGAAATGTGTCTTCCGCATTTAACCCAACCCCTCTGAATCAGAGTGGCTGTCGGTGCAGTTTAAGATGAGGGAGGACGATTATTTAAAAATATATATATTTCTATTAGAGCATATTGGATGACGTCATTCATATTCCACTCACCCAGCTCAATGTAACATGGATAGGTTTAGGCTACACACATGATACTTGAAATTACCATATATCCATCATGAGGTTGCTACAACCTAGCCCAGGGGTACTCAAGTACTATTTGAGAAGGTCCGGTCACAGAAATTTCCTCGATTGCAGTTTTAAAGCTAATTTCCCGACATTCTACACATTTTGCATGGGACAGAGATTTTTTGTTGTTTTAAAGCTAATTTCCTGCAGCTCTACACATATGGTACCAGGTGTCGAAGACCAACCGAGTACATTATTAATATTATTTTTTGGGAGGGACGAGCTGTGGCCCGTACCGACCCCATTCTGACCTTTTAATGGCATCAGACCAAGGCTTTGCATCTGTCCTCGTGCTCCTAGACCTTAGTGCTGCTTTTGATACCATCGATCATCACATCACTAAATAAACTTCAGTTAGTGCTAAACACGGCTGCTAGAATCTTGATTAGAACCCCAAAAAATGATCATATTACTCCAGTGCTAGCCTCTCTACACTGGCTTCCTGTTAAGGCAAGGGCTGATTTCAAGGTTTTACTGCTAACCTACAAAGCATTACATGGGCTTGCTCCTACCTATCTTTCTGATTTGGTCCTGCCGTACATACCTACACGTACACTACGGTCACAAGACACAGGCCTCCTAATGATTTCTCCTATAGAGCTCCATTTTTATGGAATGGTCTGCCTACCCATGTGAGAGACGCAGATTCAGTCTCCACTTTTAAGTCTTTATTGAAGACTCATCTCTTCAGTAGGTCCTACTATTGAGTGTAGTCTGGCCCAGGAGTGTGAAGGTGGACGGAGAGGCACTGGAGCCACGAACCGCCCTTGCTGTCTGTGCCTGGCCGGTTCCCCTCTTTCCACTGGGATTCTCTGCCTCTAACCCTATTACAGGGGCTGAGTCACTGGCTTACTGGTGCTCTTCCATGCCGTCAATAGGAGGGGTGCGTCACTTGAGTGGGTTGAGTCACTGACGTGATCTTCCTGTCTGGGTTGGCGCCTCCCCTTGGGTTGTGCCGTGGCGGAGATCTTTGTGGGCTATACTCTGCCTTGTCTCAGGATGGTAAGTTGGTGGTTGAAGATATCCCTCTAGTGGTGTGGGGGCTGTGCTTTGGCAAAGTTGGTGGGGTTATATTGTGCCTGTTTGGCCCTGTCCAGGGGTATCGTCGGAGGGAGCCACAGTGTCTACTGACCCCTCCTGTTTCAGCCTCCAGTATTTATGCTGCAGTAGTTTATGTGTCGGGGGCTAGGGTCAGTCTGTTACATCTGGAGTACTTCTCCTGTCTTATCCGGTGTCCTGTGTGAATTTAAGTATGCTCTCTCTAATTCTTTCTTTCTCTCGGAGGACCTGAGCCCTAGGACCATGCCTCAGGACTATCTGGCCTGATGACTCCTTGCTGTCCCCAGTCCACTTGCCGTGCTGCTGCTCCAGTTTCAACTGTTCTGCCTGCGGCTATGGAACCCTGACCTGTTCACCGGAAGTGCTACCTGTCCCAGACCTGCTGTTTTCAACTCTCTAGAGACAGCAGGAGCAGAGACACTCTGAATGACTGGTTATGAAAAGCCAACTGACATTTTCTCCTGAGGTCCTGACCTGTTGTTCCTCGACAACCACTGTGATTATTATTATTTGACCCTGCTGGTCATCTATGAACATTTGAACATCTTGGCCATGTTCTGTTATAATCTCTACCTGGCACAGCCAGAAGAGGACTGGCCACCCCTCATAGCCTGGTTCCTCTCTAGGGTTCTTCCTAGGTTCTGGCCTTTCTAGGGAGTTTTTCCTAGCCACCGTGCTCCTACACCTGCATTGCTTGCTGTTTGGAGTTTTAGGCTGGGTTTCTGTACAGCACCTTGAGATATCAGCTGATGTAAGAAGGGCTATATAAATAAAATAACATTTCTGGGTCCGGATCCGGTTAGCGCTCTGCCAGTAGATATTTACCGAACATCCAAACAGATCCGCAGACAGCGCCATCAATAAACGAGGGATATTGTCCAAATACTATTCCTTGTGTGTCGATGTATAGCAACTTTATAAAAACATTTTTTTTTTTGGGGGGGGGGGGGGGTTAGGCAACTTTCCAAAAACAATAACTGTCCACCTCATGGTTCAGCTGTCAGAGATTTGAGCACTAAATTAATCAGGGAATTGCATGCATAGGCCTACAGGCTTAGGTGTCCACTGGATGATATTAATATAAATACAAAGATATAGCTTTTATATAAAGGAAGAGAAACTTAGGCCTAGCCCCAGAGAGATACATAGAGACATGCCGGTGGCATTGGGCAGCAGGGTAGCCTAGTGGTTAGAGCATTGGACTAGTAACTGGAGGGTTGCAAGTTCAAACCCCCGAGCTGACAAGGTACAAATCTGTAGTTCTGCCCCTGAACAGGCAGTTAACCCACTGTTCCTAGGCCGTCATTGAAAATAATAATTTGTTCTTAACTGACTTGCCAAGTAAAATTAAATGCTATGACACCGACATGCATTTCTTTATGTCCGATGGCTACTGCATCTGTTATACCGATATAGATGTACAGAAGGCTAATTCATGCATTTTCGATCAGAATATGTTGTATAAAGCATTATCGGAGTAACTCTGGCACTCCTAAAACCTCACCTCAAGTTAAACTTGGAGTCAGTTGGTGTACTGTTGCACTTACGGTAGCGAAAGCTTCATAATAGCTACACCTAACCTTCACAAATGTTTCTAAACTTTATTAGCGTAATATCAAAGGTAAATCAAGCCATTGTTTATAGGGAACATACTAGCAGGCTATTATATTGCGGTAAACACAGCATTACAGTTGGAACTTAATTTGGCCAAAGAGAATGACTGGTTAAAACCTTTACAAAAGGCAAGTGCCTATCATACCCAACAAATGACAGAAATATGCTAATGTTATTTATATTACAACATACATACATAGAACCTGTCTTAAACGAAATTCGTAGCACACAAAAAATACAGATCAAATTTAATTTAGCCATTCTTCTCATCTTAGTCCACTACAATATTATAACTTAGATTAAATGCCCCGTGAAGTAATTTTACTATAGGCATACTATATTTTTTGTTTTACTAAAAAGGCCTCCATATTCACAATCAACAGGAGCCTAGGCCAAGGCTCCTCTGTCCCTCCTCATCAGCAAGCGCAGATGCACTCAAGGCGTGAGAGAATGGTGCTGAAGCGCGAATTCGATGTGGAGGCTATGATAGGCAGCATCTCTTGGACAATTTGGCCTGCTACAATTTTATTTATCTGGTTTAAAAATATTTATCTGCCAAATGCAGGCAATTACGAGCTAAGTGAAACCCTGGAGCATTTTCCCGTCAGAGTTGTTTCCATTATATTGCGTTGTTGCAGAAAAGTCTGTGAGTAACTACGTAGTGCACATACAGAGACCTTGAGGTTAAATTCCCATGTATCGAATAAAAAATACAAGTTAAATGGGTTTCCATCGCATTTTCACCTCTAGGCATACTGATGGTTTTGTAAGAACAAATAGATTTGGTATAGCGAATGTATCGGCACTATGGTATTGGCACGTGTGCTTTAACCAACAGCTCGCAGATACAGTGCAGGTATAGCCTACTACATGATGAGATTATTATGGACAAAGGTGCGAGATAAATTTTATTTGTCAAAATGGCAGCCGAGCATCAATCCGCATGTCACCAGAATAAGACCCATGATATTTATTGAAAGGTGCATCAACCTCATCACTGTGCACTTTCACCACCCTGTGAAGTTAATAATTGATTTAATAGCCTAATCAGATTAAAAACATTTTGACTGGTATTGTTTATGCCACGTATAAAAGGCTACATTATTATAGGAGGATTTGGGAGAATGATGATCTACAACAGGCAGCGCATTCAGTATCAGAAGTAAAAAATATAGCTAGACTGGACTGCTAGTGTGGATTTCTAGACCTTATAAACTGTCGAGAGTAGACCCACAACTGATTCAAATCCAATTAAACATTCAAATCACATGGCTTTTGCACCTTTATTCAAATAACATTTTCACTGCAGGCTAGAATGTCGTACTCACTTGAACACAATAATGCAATTATTCGTTGCATTGTGGTGTTGTAGGCTAGTCTAGGTTGGATAATTGTATTGGCCCGAAACAAGATCAATAGAGGAGATTTTTTAAACTCTTGTGTCTCATATTTTCACTGTTCTTTCATGAACAATGATGCACCTGGCCTCTCCGCTGCCTATCAGCTATTTGTTCCTGTTGATTCGTATTAAAGATTGATGCAGCTTTTAATGGTTTTATGTGTGGTAGGATTGCTAGTTAGCCTATTGCAGATTTGAACAAACGATCCACCTCTTATTATTGTCACTATGAATGATGGATACAGGGCAGGTTATACTGTTAGACTATACTGGCCTGTGGTATAGTAAGAAGGTAGCTCATGGAAAAGTGTATAAAGGAAGTACCTGTAACGGTTTTCTTCTGGGGAAAGAGAGGCGGACCAAAACGCAGCGTGGTTACTTGTAAACATCTTTAATAAAGATCAACAATCTACAAAACAAGAAATGTGAAAAAACCGAAACAGCCCTATCTTTTTATTTTTTTTATATTTTTTTTAAAATAAAAACTAATTCATTACCTTCAATACCATTCATTCTTTACAACTCATAATTTTCATACATACTCTAATAATGGTATTTTAATTTAACTAAACAAAAACCCCAAACAAAACCAAAGGGGAAGCATCTTCCCTCCCCGTCACCCTACAAACTACCTTTCCCTATCTCCCCGTCCCTAATCTATCCCCTTACAAATCTAAATGACCCCCAGCCCTAAACCCCCCTTCCACCTCTCCCAAGCAGCATGCTGCCCCCACTTCCTCTCCTCCCTCTTCATCCTCCCCCTCAAATCTCCTTCCACCCTCCTCACTATCCCTTCCACCCCCAATCTCTCCCTGTCTTCACCATGTTCTGCCTGGCTTCCCACAGCCCCCATTTAAAGAGACTCATGAGAAGCCAGAGCAGAAACCTGTCCCTATCCGTCCCTCTCGCTCTCCCTACACCTCTTTCTAACCTGGCCCACGTCAATACAAAATCCCCCCTTACCAAACCTAACAACAACCGTGCCCTAACCCATACTACTCCGGCAAAGGCACAGTCCCAAAAGACATGGCGCACAGTCTCCTCCCTGCCACAAGAGGATCTTGGACAGGTGGGGGATTGCACCAAACTACATGATGGAACGTACCGGCAAGCACTTATGGAGGCTCAACCAATTCAAGTCCTTGAGCCTGTTGTCCAGACCCTGCGCCTGCACTCCCTCCCAGACCTCTTCCGAGATGCCCACTACAGGCGCCGGACTCCCTGCCTTTCTGACCTCCTCGTACACGTGCCTGTGATCTAAACCTACTCGGGCAACTTCAACCTCAGGGGTGCATGACCAAAGTGCCACGGCAGCTGTTCCGCCCGAGGACCCGTGTTAGACCACATCATTACGCTTCTCGCCTGATACGAGAAGAACACCCGCAGGAGGTAACTGGACAGATGTATCACTGGATGAGCAAGCTCCTTTAACAAGAAAGAAACAAAAATTGCATCCTGCTTGAGGGGGAAATGTGGTACCCCCCTACCTCCCTCACCGATGGGACAGAGCATGCGTGCAATGGTGACCCACTCGCACCTGCCACTCCACATGAACTGAAACACAAGCCTCACTAGAGGCCTCCTCAGACAAGCCGGCAATTGGTAGATGTACGCCAAATACAAAAGAGATGGCAACACATCCACCTTTAGGACCAGGACTTTGCCCATAAAAGACAAAAACCTAGCCTTCCACATTGCTAGCTTCCTCTGTACCACTGCGATACGCATGTTCCAGTTTAGCATTGCTGAGCCGGAGGTCTCAAAATGAACCCCGAGAATCCTCGGGGCCCCTTCACAGAGAGATAACCCCCCGGGCACATCCGTTCTACCGCGCCATCTTCCGAAAAACTTGACGGAAGACTTCACATGGTTCAGAACCGCTCCCGACGCTCGGGTGAAATCCCCAATGATGGCAAGGGACCTTGTCAGGCACAAGTCCTTGCACAGCAGCAAGGAAGTGTCGTCGGCGTACTGCGTCATCTTAACACGCAGCCCACCACTTCCAGGGATCAACAAGCCTTCCACCCCTGTGTCTGCCCTAATGGCAGCCCCCAGAGGCTCCATGTACAGAACGAAGAGGAGAGCCGAGAGTGGGCATCCCTGCCTGACCCCAGACGAGAGGTCAAAAACATCACCCAAGTGACTATTTACACTAACTCGGCACCCCGCTCCGACACATAATGTACGAATCCATCCTATGAACTTCTCCCCAAATCCTAATCGACCTAACACTCTGAATAAAAAGGAACTATTCACGCGATCAAAGGCTTTCGCCATTAAAAGCAGTCCTCTATCTTCAACCCAAGCGATGGAGTCCCTGATTAACTGTAGGTTCCATCTATTAGAGTGGCCCTCTACCCCGCACGTCTGATCCTCATGGACGACATAGGGAAGGGCTGTGCGCAACCGGTCTGCTAAAACCTTTGCAAGTAGCTTGTAATCTACACACAGCATGGTCAACGGCCGCCAGTTGCCAAGGTCTGTTACTTCCCCCTTCTTATATAAAAGTGACAGCACAGCCATTGATCCCCCGGGACCCCTGTCTCAAGGATGGCCTTCAAGACTTCGAGGACCACTGGTCCAAGTATACCCCAAAACTTGAGATAAAACTCAGCCGGCAGCCCATCCATCCCAGGCACCTTCCCTTTTCCCATCCTCCTAAGAGCGCTCTCAACCTCTTCTAGTGAGATCTGGGCCTCCATCATTTCTCTAATGTCCTCCGGCAACCGCCTGGACAAGTGTTCTAAAAACACATTTCCCTGCTCTACATCTATTTCCCTTTCCTTAAATAAACCTTGAAATGATCAGTTGTCACCCTGACCATATCCTCTGGTTCTCTAACTATACTACCATTTTCTTCCCTAACGCCATGCATTACCTTCCTACTCTGTCTGGCCCTATCCGACTTAAAGAACATAGCAGAACAAGTCTCATTGTGTTCTAGAAAGCCACTATGCGCACGCTCCAGGAAAGCTCGAGCCTTCCGCTCCTGCAACTCCCTGAGCTGCGCCTTTAGGGTTGCGGATCCCTCCCAGTCAAACGACCCGCCGAGGTTGCCTGCCTCGTACTCGAGTGCAATTAACCTTTGGATACGATCCACCTCCCTCCTCTCCTCCCTTTTTTTCCTCTTGCAATACCCTATTATAAAAGCCCTAATCCTCACCTTAACTAATTCCCACCACTCTAACACCCCCTCGCACATGGACCGGAGGCCTTCAAGCCTCCAAAAGAAACCAAAAAACCCGTCAACAAAAGCCTGCTCCTCCAGCACCTCCCGATCTAACTTCCAGTACCCCCTACCAAAGAGGCAGACTGGCGACCCCACCTGCATGAGCACCCCGGCGTGATCCGAAAAGAAAACAGGCAACAGCCGCCCAGACAACTTACCCAAATACCTGGGTACAAAAATATAGTTGAGCCTCCGTGCAACCCCCCTGGAGTTGCGCCATGTAGGACCGGCCATTTTCGGAGTAGTGTGCAGGCCACCATCAACCAGACCATGGCAAGCCATTAGCCCGGTGATGGCGCCTGCACTGCTATCCCCCCTGTTCCTAAATCTGTATTAAAGTCCCCCCTATCACTAATTTCCTATTTGTGACACACAGGGGCGCCAGACAGTCCACCATCTCCCTCCTGTCTGCCACCACCTGTGGCCCATACACCACCACTAATCTAAATTTACAATCCCTTATCGTAACATCCACCCCTATAACCCTCCCCTGCATCACCACAAAAGAACCCTCCACTTTTACCTCCCTGTGCCCACACAAAATCCCTACCCCCGATGAGTGCACCCCCCAATACCCCAAACCGACTCCCCCTTGTCCCACTCCCTCTTAAACCTACTAACATCCCCTCCATCCCTCAGGTGAACCTCCTGTAAAAAAACAAAAATCAAACCCCACACCCTCCAAATAACTAAAAACCGCCCTCCTCTTAACAAAATCCCTTAAACCCCTTACATTTAAACTAACAAAAATAAAATTAGACCCCATGAAAGAATAAAATAAAAACATGTAATACACTCAAATACTTAACCCAGACAGAAAAAAAAAAAAAAAACAGGAGACTCACCCGATGCTCCCCTGCTCCATATCTTCCTGTGAAAACACCATCCGTACTCCCGACATCCCCCCCTCTTCCTCCATCTCACCAACCCAGGGTGCAGGAATAGTGTTTGGCTCCGGGGTGCCCTGCACCCTGGGTCTACCCCCACACTCCTCCCCCTCCCCAGTGCTGCAGCTGGTTTGGAAAAAAAATAGGGGAGTCCCCAAACAAAAAACTCCCCACCTCCTCCTGTACCCAGTCCTGAGTCTTGTTAGGTGTGACCCCACCCAACAGAAGTTGAGGGCCTGGGGAAACCAGCAGCAACCCAGAGGTTTCTCCCACCCCCATCACTCTCTTGACTATCCCCTCCCTCTCATTGTCAGCCAATCGCACCCTCCTCTTCATTCTCTTCTTTGGTGATGGCGGCAGTGGAGAGATACCACCCTCCCCCCCCCCGCCAGCTCCTCCACCATACCCCTCATCTCTTCCACCAGGGCACTTTCCCCCCACTCCACTTGCTCTTCCCTCGCCTTCTTCTCTCTCATGCTCCTCCACTCGCTTGCCTTCTTCCGCCGCTTTTCCTGGTTGTCCTACTCCCGCGCCTTCCGTTTCCTTCTCTCTTCCATCCGCCACTTCTTGCTCCTCCTCCTTCCTTGCGACCCTCCCCTCTGGACCTGTACTCTGGTCATGAGGCATTCTTCCTTCCCCTCCTCTTCTTCCCCCATCCCCCGCTCCTGCTCCCCCCCAGCCACAGATGCGTATGACCTCTGACGAGCCGGGCACCCCTGCCACAGGTGTGCTAACGAGCCACACCCGTGGCACGCCTTAGGCTCGTCACAATCCCTCGCCTCTTGCTCCCCAGATCCACAACATCTGCATTTTCTTGCTCTGTACAAGGCATAGATGTGGCCATAGGCCATACAGCGCCTGCAAAATGGAGGCTGACGTGCATAAAACAACGTTCCCCTGTCAGCCCCCAGGGAGAACATAGCAGGAGGATGGAGGTAGCCACCATGTCCCTTTGGGTCCTCCCTGAGGAGGGCCTGGAAGCCTCTCCTCCCATTCCAAAACCCAAGGGAGTCTTTGAGGTGCCTTGCTGAGGAGACGTTATCCATGTATCTCCCCAGCAAGGCCCTCACGTCCTTAACGTATGGATTGTAAATGTTGACAGTTACAACCCTAAAGTTGTTTCTCGCCAGGCTTGTTATTTCATAGTGGCTCATCGGCCTCTCACCTCCCACTGCTCTTGCCCTTCTCAGGATATCATTGTGTTTCTCCTCTGTATGTAGTGCCACGTCGTATGCTCCCTCCAACGAGTTGCCTTGGAAACAAAACACGTCCTTCACCGTCAGCTTTAGAATCCCCATCAATATTGTCCTTCCAAAAGTTTCCCGTCCTAAAGGCTCCAACTCCTTTTCCTTCCAAGCAAACCGAATGTGTTGGCCAGCCCAATCCCAGGGACCGACCGTGTTGATGTATTTTGCACCATCTCCGCAAGGAGAATGGCGCTCGTTCACTTCTCTTCCAAAACAAGAAAAAAAGAAAAACCAAAGTGACTGAGCCTAACTGGTGCAAACAAACACAGAGACAGGAACAATCACCCACAAAACCCAACACAAAACAGGCTACCTAAATATGGTTAGGAAGGAAAACACACACGAACGATGGTCAGAACGTGACAGTACCAAAACACATTGACATAGGGGGGGAGAATGCAAGCAGATGAGGACATTGGCTAGGATGGAAGAAATTACACAGTAAAAGCTGCTAAACAGTGAATGTAAACCATGGGGGGGGAATGCACTACCGTACCCTGTGCCCAATAAAAACAGCGAATTGGCTCTGGAAGCTAAAAAAGCTTCTACACGTGAATTGATTCTCAATTGCAGTATGGTTTTAGAAACATAAATCCCTATACATAAATCCCTATACATCAAAATAATTTCACAACATCATTTCACAAAATACAAAATAATTCTGCAACTATGGGCACTTCTATGTCTTCGGGTCAATTTTGGGGATTTTATAAAAAATAAAACAAATACAAATATTTGTATGTTAAGTTTACACTAAATTCACTCCATACTTTTTTAAACATAAAGTATTTTAGCTACTTTTAAGATGCATTTTGTGCCTCAATTTCATTATTTTGCCCTTGTCCCTGACCCAGACTTTTAAGCTTATATGTTTGTCTATGAAGAAACATTAATAATGACACATTATGTAATGTTATGTACTACATAAAGTCAAATAAATAAAATCTATATCAATATTTATTGTGAATATGCCCTATATATTGTTTTTTACACAAAATATACCTGTTCTCTGGGAGTGGTGTCATTTCCACCACTGAGGACAAATTCCTCATTAATAAAGTTTTTTCAAGAGAATGTTAATTTAGTTCCCATGGAAACATATTGTGACACTGAATCACATGGCTGCAGTGGACAGTTGTTCCAGATGTGATGTTGTTAATAGAATTATATGATTAGAATGATTATAATATTACCCTCTGAGACCATAACTCTGTAACCATATGATAGTATGAAATTGATTAGCATCATTAGACTATTTTAATGCTGTGTGTGATTTAGTCAGTAGAATTATATCTGAGAGTGTAGTTCATAGTCAAAATTAATGTTTTGGTGACAATATATCTAGTGTCTTGATAACGGACTGTCTGAGCAAGATTCGGGGCCAACCTTGGCTGGCACTGAGAACTTCCCAGGGTCTTGACACTGAGAACTTCCCAGGGTCTCTCCCTATGTCGGCTGGGTAGCAGGACAGTGTGGGCATATGATAACTAATGTTTTGTATGGAAGTATGTGTGTCAATATAAAATTAAGGTCTTTGTACTGTGCACGCCAGAACGTTCCCGTGAATAAACATTTGACTATTGTGGACTGGGCCTCTGTCTGTATTCATTCCAACCATTATCTTACAAATCCTGGTTGCAGACAGAGTCATTTAAATTAATTGGGGTATGAACATTTGAGAACCTAATTCTCGTGACAGATGTCCAGAAGTTGAAGAAAAATCAAGGTAAATATTGCTTGTGTAGAGAATATTTTAATTGTCAGTCATTTCCAAACAGGCTATAATTTCTTTCATTTTTAACAATATTTTATGTATTTAGTGTAAATTATATGCTAGCTGTAATACTAACCAAAGCATGCTAAGCAGTCTGTCAATTTTCTCCAGAAACTGTAGAAGTGTCATTTCCATCACAAACTTAAATGTGTTGGAAATGACACAAATCCATTATCTTATTAGTTTTTACTTTACTTTTTAAAAACTTTAGGCTTATTTAATATCCTGTTAGAGATTGTGCTACTTTTTTCAAAATTCTGTTAAAAATCGCGCAACATTTCAACGTCCTGCTACTCATGCCAGGAATATAGTATATGCATATGATTAGTATGTGTGCATAGAAAACACTCTGAAGTTTCTAGAACTGGTTCAATGGTGTCTGTGACTATAACAGAACGAGTTCCGTTGTCAAAATCGCAAAAAAACCTCATCACAAAATCTACAAAGAAAAAATCCATCCGCCAGTGTTTGAATTGTCTAAGGCTTGTCATAAATGATGGAACTGTGTTTGCAATTCCTACAGATTCCACACAATGTCGCCAGTGTTGTGATTACCAGGGCACTTTATCCTTGGTTAGAAAAAAATGTCTGTGAGGAACTGGAATTCATTTTGTAAACTTCTAGCTATTGAATACAGATCTCTCCGTGATCAATTTGATCATTTATTAACGTTTACTAATACCTGAACTTGGATTACAGTAGTAGGTTGAAGTGTTTTGTCAAAGGTTATAGGCAACTTTATGAATTTTTAAAAATTACGTTGCGTTGGGAAAGGTGCCTTTTTACATGGATTTCACGGTGTTCATAAATGGACATTTTGGGTATATATGGACCGATTTAATCGAAAAAAAGACCCAATTGTGATGTTTATGGGACATATAGGAGTGCCAACAAAGAATCTCGTCAAAGGTAATGAATGTTTTATATTTTATTTCTGCGTTTTTGGTAGCGCCGGCTACGCTAATTTCTTTGTTTTATGTCCCCTTTGTGTGTTTCTGGGGGCTGCATGCTATCAGATAATAGCTTCTCATGCTTTGCCGAAAAGCATTTTACAAATCTGACATGTTGGCTATATTCACAACGAGTGTGGCTTGAATTGAGTACCCTGCATGTGAATTTTAATGAAAGTTTGAGTTTTAACGAGTACAATTAGTTGGCGCTCTGGATTTTCCGCTCATTTGGTTCCTGTACAGGAACAAACTCCTCATGTTTGAAATGAATTTATTCTAGAAAATGCTCCAACGTGTGCACAAGTTGAAAACTGAGTAGTATTTTTGTTTATTTTCACAAGATGCCACATAAAACAGCACAGAGGTCACAGACATATAGAAACAAAAATGTTTTTTATCCTGTACGATGCCAGGAACATCTGCAAAAATAGAAGGGAGAGATACTGGAAGCAAAGAGAAGACAATGGAAATGCAACCAACGGAATAGAAGACAGACTTTAAAGAGAACGGTTGCAATGAAGACCTACCTATCAGGCAACACACCACCTCAGTCACCAGATGACTTGCAGCCAGAACATGAAGCTAACATACCTACCCCTAATTTACCTGATGACCCTGATACCCCTTCCTCATCGTCTGCAACAGGAATGAGAAGTCGAATACTTGCTGGAAGGAAAAAGGTTGGAAGAGGTCGCTCAAAAGCATACAGAGATCTTAGTATGACAAATGTCAAACTTGATAATGCTTTATGGAAAGCTGAGAAATACAAAAAAGGTAGGATAGACTGACGAACAAAATGGAGTGACAAGATTCCCCAAAGACAAAGACAAAACAGCAAATGAAGGGAACCCCGAAGAACTTGAAGGATTTTATTGTTTCAAAATGCCCTCGTTGAAACAACAGTATAAAGGACAAACAAGTGGCTTCAACAATGCTCAGAGGCAACATCCTGAGAAAGTATGGCCTGGTCAAAGCTGCAAACAGAGAATTTGGATTTTCAGCAAAAGCAATGAGGGCAAATGAAAACAGACCATCAAGTCTTCAATTACTCCAGGAAAAATCAGTGGAAACAGAATTAGCACAGCCATTGAAGAGAACATCACTAGATTCTAGGAACCTGATGACAACAGCAGAGCAACAACAGGTAAAAAAGACACACTAACGAGGAATAAGAAGAAAAAGCAGAAGCGCTTCTTGAATGAAACAATTCAGAACCTTTATCCGAAGTTTAAGTGGGAATATTCAGAAATTCAAATTTCCTACTGTGAATTCTGCAAAAGACGTCCTTTTAGGGTTGTCAAGCCAGTAGTCCAACATATGCCTCTGTAAAACCCACGCCAACCAGTTCATGGCGGACAAACTACAGTATCACAAAGTGATCAGCTGCAGCAACATTTAGGAAGTTGTTGAGTCTTTGTGCTGTGAGAACCTGAAGAAAGGGTGTATGTACAGAGTGTGCTCCCTTTGCCAGAAAAAGAGCTTAAAACATCTGACTTTGATGCTGGTGAGCAGACATGGTGGTTTGAGTGGAAAAACAAAGCTGAAGAGAGAGAGAAGAAAAACAGAGGGAAACATGGAGAAGTTCACTGTACATTTGACAGTAAAATAAAAGGTATGTGGCACACTGCATATTCTATTGGAGGATTTCTCCAATGGATTGAAAGAGAAGTTGGGGAAACACGTGTACAACATTCGACACTAATACTCCAAACTGAGAGAATTAAAAGATAATCTGGGGAAAGAGGAGATCATTGAGCATATTGACTTTGCAGAGAACTACCTGTGTAAATACACCAGTGAAATCCAGGCAGTTCACTTTGGTGATTCTCACAAGCAGGTGACCCTCCACACCACAAATTTCACTTGGCTCACTGAGCTCTTCTATGCAGCATGACCCCTCTGCTATCTGGGCCCATCTCTCAAAAACACTGGCCTACTTCCTTGAGCTCTGCCCTACAGCTCTGCTGTACACCTTGTGTGCGATGGGCCTACAACCCAGTATAGGTCTAAAAATAATTTACACTATCTCTCCACCCTTCCCTTTGAAATGGGCTCCCAGAGAGTTACATGGAATTTCCTAGTAGAAATAGTGGAAAGTGATGGGGTAGGAGCAGCTGTGAAACGAAGAGCAGATGGAATTGTGGCACAAGGCAAGGACCTCCCAAATGGAAAAACTGTATTTGAGGAACTGTCAAAAGATCAGTCAGCTATTAAACTCTTATAATTTTCAGAGGAAGAGATAGAGCATCGAGGCCCTCCTACTGGTTCACCTGGAGACAATCTGTGGGACAATGAAGATACACCAGGTAATAGTTGTGGGTTATTTTATGTTGAATTTCACCGTTTTTATACAAACATATTATCACTACACTATGCTATGATTCCATATTCCGAATGTGCATAACTTGTTGAATGTCCTGTGTTTCCAGATTGTCACTGACAGTCCAGGGGAGATAACTTGGCGGATACTCAGTTGCTTCTGTTACTTTCCACATCACTGCAGCTGTTTCAGCCCACAGACTGTCGAAAAAACAGAGGCAGACCAAGATGGAAAATTCAACTCATCTCAAAGCACCGTCCAGCCCATTGAAGATCTAAGTGAAGCATTGATTGGAAAGTGGTGTGTGGTGGAGTATGATGTATAACAAATCCGTTATAAATCAACAGTATGATATTTCATTTTCAACTAAATGGCTGTCTGGGAAAAATGACAAAAATATATACATTCCTGAATAGTATGATCACAGCCATTATCAGATATAGTTTCTAGACAAATCAAAGAGAAGTACAATACTGGTAAAATGGTGTTTGAATAAGTTTTATTTTCTGAAATTTCGCATGGCCAAAGTAGAAGCCTTACATATGTGTGTTCGGAGATGCAGATAGCTAATTAGCACAGGTTGTCCACTCTGTCTTCCATCTGTATCCGTAAACAAGCGCTGTACCATGGAAATATGGCCCTGTGGGAACCCTAACCCTATAAAAGGTGTGTATCAATTTAACTTATAATACAATTTTTTTTTTCTCACTGAGATGAAAGACAAAGGTTCTTATGCTTCCAAAACAAAACTGCCCCGTACTGAAGACTCCTTCGTCCAATGACTCTTACGTGTAATGTAATGGAACTGAGAGTCATGATCAAGGGCTAGCATAAGTGATTCCATTCCAAGTACAGAGGAGTTATTTTATTTGATAGAGCAACGTTGTTAGTTTCCCTACAAGCCTTTCATTCTAATAGTAATATATTATATTCAAAGACAGATCGCTGTAACTTATACCATACACTTTTACAGCATAGTACTTCAACATTATTCAAATTAAATAAACAATGGCACATTCCTCAATAAAATGGAAGAGGGGTGTCCCAACTCTGTGGTCACAAAAGAACCCATGGGGGGGGGTGAGTTTCCCCTGACAAAGAGCTTTGGGTGTCTAGAAAATTGCGAAGTCCAATTAATTATTGTTATTAAATGTTTTGCCATCATCCATAGTTTGAAGACCATGCTTTTGTACAGGGAAGAAAACTGGTACAAAAAATACAAAAATGTGGACTGCAAGGCTATGTTAAGTTAAATAAATAAATGACATTGCAGTAGCGGTGAGTGGGTAAAATCCCTGGACCCCCCCCCCCCAAAAAAAACACATTACAACCTATGTGTTGTGATAATTGTGTTTTTTGCTCTATAACCAGTTAGTTCATATGCCTTGCAACTGTGATACAGTGTATATAGGCCTAAAGGCAGAGACAATAAGAAGACACAGTGTCAATTTGTTTGTCTACATGCCATTTTAAAAACAATGCAGATATTCGAGTAAACCTGTTTTGGGTTAAGACTGAGTAGCTAAGACTAAACATCATGATAAGCTTGCAAGCTGAGTTTGAATAAGACATCTGATTAACACCATTTATAACAGTTGGTTTTACTATAGCTAATAAATAACAAAATCCTTGATGGATGAATAGATTTAAGAAATGCAAGCCTCGTCTGCTCCTGCAAGCCAGCCAGCATACACGTCATCACACTCCCTTATCTGACTGGTTGAGTAGGCGGGCGTTTGACTTTGTAGAAACTAGTGAACATTCCTTTTCTCCATTCTTTTTCTCTGGTATTATGGCAATCCACAAACAAATGTTACAGGTGCATACCGCCACCTACTGTATGGGTAATGGGGGGGGGGGAAATTCCATTGCGGGAAAGGGGGAAAATAAACATCATATACAATACAAACATATAATAAATACAAAAACCCATCCCACTCAAGGGAGGAGCTAGGGTCTCAGCACAGAGGGGGCGGGGCGGTCTTGAGGGGCTCTTCTGACCAAATTAGTTTTTTTTAACAATAGGTGATATAGCGTGATATCAAAACAATAGGTGATATCATAAACGCACATCAGGCATCACATATTGAGCCATACAAGCCTATTTCCAATAAACAATACAGAGAGATATAGTATCACTTAGCCAGACACACGTTTTGAAAGGCATAACTATGTACAAATCAAGGTCCCATTTTAAAACGTCCCATTTCCATCCTCCTCTCCTTAATGTTGGCAAACTTGGCATCCACTTTTTCACTGTCTACAGTTCATTATGAAAATATTCAGACCCTATGACTTTTTACATTTTTTGCTACGTTACAGCCTTATTCAACAATTGATTAAGTATATATTTTTTGCCTAAACAATCTACACACGATATCCCATAATGACAAAGCAAAAACAGGTTTTTAGACATTTATGCACATTTATTAAAAATAAAAAAACAGATAAACCTTGACACATTTTCAGACCCTTTGCTATGAGACTCAAAATTGAGCTCAAGTGCATCCTGTTTCCATTGATCATGCTTGATATGTTTCTGCAACTTGATTGGAGTCCACCTGTGGTGATTGGACATGATTTGGAAAGACACATACAGTATCTTGTCTATATAAGGTCCCACAGTTGACAGTGCATGCCAGAGCAAAAACCAAGCCACGAGGTCGCAGGAATTGTCCATAGAGCTCTGCGACAGGATTGTGTCAAGGCACAGATCTGGGGACAGGTACTAAAAAAAGGTCCCCAAGAACACAGTGGCCTCCATCATTCTTAAATGGAAGAAGTTTTGAACCACCAAGACTCTTCCTAGAGCTGACTGCTCGGCCAAACTGAGCAATCGATGGAGAAGGGCCTTGGTCAGGGAGGTGACCAAGAATCGGATTGTCACTCTGACAGAACTCCAGAGTTCCTCTGTGGAGATGGGAGAACCTTCCAGAAGGACAACAATCTACAGCACTCCACCAATCAGGCCTTTATGGTAGTGGCCAGGCAGAAGCCTTTCAGTAAACGGCAAATGACAACCTGCTTGGAGTTTGATCAATAGCCTATTGGGAGTTGAGAATTTTGATAGGCTAAATAAAGATAGGTTAGAGTTTTTTCTTTGTCTCCTCTCATTCGTTTTTTCCAGCAATTGTATTTAGAAATATTGCGAAAGGCCTATTTTAGATCATTTTCATTGACAGCTGCAAATCATCAATTAGTAATTATTATTTAATTATATAATTTCATCAAGTTCAATTAATTGTATTTTAGGGGAAGCTTAGCGTCTAGTCTATTGGATGTGCCGCCTATGTATGTCTCCTGCTACTGTCTCACCTTGGGCCCTTCCAATCCCACGAAACGGGCCACAACCTAGTTTTGACGTGGTCTGACTCCAGCGCAGGGATGCATACGTGGTGGATGTGAAGTCCTACCTGACGCCGAACAGCGCCTGCATCCTGTGCTGTAACCCACTGCAGGGCGGCAAGCTCCACAAGCGACCCATGTCTGCACTGGAGTGGCGCTGCCATAGCCACTGCCATCACTGCCACCACGGCCTCACCAGCAGCCTCAGTTTGGCCGGCAATGTGAAGGCTGACTTGGCCATAGACACAGGCAATGTCTCAGGTGGCTTGGAGGTGGCTGGGACCAAATCAGAGATGAAAAGCATTGCCATGGAAAGGACCAAGACTGACCGATTCTCCTTCACCACCCACCAGCTGCACTGCACCCGCTGTAGGTTAGTCATTCTGTAGGGGGTCATGTTAGGAATTCATCATTTAAATCTCCCTTCTGGAGAGGGCTGCCTGTTATTTCTACAAAAATGTCTTATAGATTATAGTTACAAGGATTCTGCATCCTACATTTTGTTTAATGATTTGTGAAAAGGTGTTTCAACAGTGCATTATGCACAATGTGTCACAGTAAATCTGTAGGTAACAGCTTCACTTGAGGTGTATAACAATACCCATTAGCTGTAATTTATTCACATTATGTTCTCTTCCTCTCATCATGCTTTTTTTGCTTTAGTAAGAATCATAATGTCCATGAGCTAGAACTGGTGTCAAAAGCAGGTCATTGTTGTCAGGACCCGGTTTTGAACCTGGGTCTCCGGAGTGAGAAACAGTCACTTAACCAACTGAGCCACGAATAGACAGCAGAACCCAGAAGATGAGGCAGACACAGCAGTACTTAAGACGGTGTATTTAATAAAGAAAAAATCCTAAAATAAAAAATGGCAAATCCAAAAGGTGGTAGGTAAAACACAAAAAGACTTAAAAAGAAACTCACCAAAAATAAACAAAAACAAAAAACAGAATACCACAAGAACGTCACCCGGAATCGACAAGAGCACACAGAACACTAGGGCAGGGTGCTAACATACAAACACAGAGCACAGAACAGAGGGAAACTAAGGGTTTAAATACACTCAGGGGAAACAAGACACAGGTGCAAATAATAATGGGGAACAAGGGAAAAACATAAGGACAAAAAGCACAATGGGGGCATCTAGTGACCAACAACTGGAACAACCCTGGCCAAATCCTGACAATTGTCTCGTTGTTGTTTTTTATATTCTCCATTCCAGTGATCGTGTCTCCAGTAGCCCACCTTTCAGTCCTGAGTTCCGTAAGGATGTTGGCTGCTCACTCCCCACTCAGTAGATACCAAGACAAATACCGCCATCTCATCGACACCTATGGAACCCACTACATCTGGAATGTGTACCTTGGTGGCAGGGTAAAGACAGTCACAGCTATACGAACCTGTTTCAGCTGACCAGGTGTCATGTTTGGAGGACAAAGAATGCTGAGTTGCCAACACCATACCACATAGGTGGAAACATATGTGTTTCTGTAAAGCGAGTGTCTGAGTGTGGGGCTGAAAGTAGGCCTGTTCCAGGCCTCCTACAGCTCCGGAACCTTCAATGTTCTACAAAACCGTGACGCCCAGGCAAGCTCTTCCAGTGGCTTCCTCGGTTCCTTCACTGAGGTGGCTGGTGGTACGGTCTGGCTTGGGTCCGTGTCCTTCACTAAGAACGATGCAGCAGGCTTCAACAAGTAGCTCTACAGCCTGACGGACCACCCAGATGTCATCAAATATGACCTGTGCCCTCTGCATAAGCTCCTTCCAGACACCATCAAACACGGCCCAAAGAATGCTATCCAAGAGTACCTGAATGAGAATGGCGTCTCTACAACCTCTGGGGTGCCCAGCTGTCTGCTGACGATCGTGTGAGGCAAGTTGTCAGTATACATGAAGTGGGCTTGTGACGTAGAAGTCCGTCACTTGCCGCGGTCAGCATTTGGTACTTTAACGCAAGCACACATTCATCACTCGTCCCTGCTCCGTTATCAGCCCAGCAACAGAAAACATCACTGCTCTATATATATTAGAATACACACATGGATACATACATACCAACATACATACATACATACATACAGATAGTTTTAGTAGTTTTCCTAACCAGTCCACTAACAATGGTTAACAATGTGTGTCGACACAAGTTAACTTCTCTGTCTTAGTGCATACATTTCACACTTACAGTGGGGCAAAAAAGTATTTAGTCAGCAACCAATTGTGCAAGTTCTCCCACTTAAAAATGTCATTTTCATCATAGGTACACTTCAACTATGACAGACAAAATGAGGGAAAAAAATCCAGAAAATCACATTGTAGGATTTTTAATGAATTTATTTGCAAATTATGGTGGAAAATAAGTATTTGGTCAATAACAAAAGTTTATCTCAATACGTTGTTATATACCCTTTGTTGGCAATGACAGAGGTTAAAAGTCTTCACAAGGTTTTCACACACTGTTGCTGGTATTTTGGCCCATTCCTCCATGCAGATCTCCTCTAGAGCAGTGATGTTTTGGGGCTGTTGCTGGGCAACACGGACACGGTATACAGAACGGTATACACGGTATACAGAAGATTGCCCTATTTGGTAAAAGACCAAGTCCATATTATGGCAAGAACAGCTCAAATAAGCAACGAGACATGAAGATGAAAGGATGATCTACGCATGTGTGGTTTCCACCGTGAAGCATGGAGGAGTGGTGATGGTGTCGGGGTGCTTTGTTGGAGACACTGTCTGTGATTTATTTAGACTTCAAGACACACTTAACCAGCAATGCAACCACAGCATTCTGCAGTGATTCGCCATCCCATCTGGTTTGCGCTTAGTGGGACTATTATTTGTTTTTCAACAAGACAATGACCCAACACACCTCCAGGCTGTGTAAGGGCTATTTGAACAAGAAGAGGAGGGATGGAGTGCTGCATCAGATGACCTGGCCTCCACAATCAACCGATCTCAACCCAATTGAGATGGTTAGGTATGAGTTGGACCGCAGAGTGAAGGAAAAGCAGCCAACAAGTGCTCAGCATATGTGGGAACTCCTTCAAGACTGTTAGAAAAGCATTCCAGGTGAAGCTGGTTTATTTTGACTGGATATGTACACAGCCTTTGGCCAGATCTTCATAATCAATGTCCATGTGATGTATCATCAAATGAGTAAGCTGTGTCATGTAATTGGTTCTGAGTGTCTGTTCAGACCAGATACAATTATTCTAAAATCAAATAAATGTTATTTTCTTTCATTTGCTTAATATTTCCAATAAAAATCATTACAGCATACCGAAACATTCAATCTGTGACTGATATAGTTATCAATGTGTTTTCAGTGAGGCATTAATATAATTAATTCACAGTCCCCTTACCCCAAATTCATTCCCACCTCCTCTATCCATTTATTTATTTACCCTCAATGGGATGACAATACAAGTAAAAACAACAGAAAAGTGTAGTAAAGGTGAGATTGTTTTGGAAGTCATACTGAAATATTTCAGCAGATGGTGCTACTACTTTGAGGAACCAAACTCTCATTCACTACCAGTAGGCCTAAGTTCGTTACAGCTAAGCTAATGGAATTCTGCAGTGGAAGTTTTTATATGTCACGTATGACAGAGAGATAAAGGCAAGGTTTGGATATGAACCTCTATATTGCCAGTTGGGTTATGTCACAAAATAGGCTCAGATCCACTTATTCACTGACAAGAAAGCAGCATAGTGCTGTTGTTGTTTTAGATATACCTGCAGTAAATTTCATGGATATAGTTGTTTTTCACCTTTCATGTTTTTCTCCTCTAAAAACCCTTACAAATCAGTTGTTTTATCCATCACTTATTGTTCACCACCTTTACTACAAGCAAAAAATAAAAAATGCACATGCAGTAGTACATTTTACTATTCACTGTTTATAATGACTAGGACTGAACTGAAATGTACTATTCACTGTTTATGATGACAAGGACTGAACTGAAAGTGTGAATTACTGTACAGTGTTGGTCCATTATTTATGCAGTTGCATTTTGGATGGATAAGAACGTAGCTTGTTAGCAAAACACAGTGTAGTGGTTTTCCTTTGTGGGACGACTTTTAATAGAATGCGTTGATGCAGAACGCTCTAGATCGGTTATCCCCTTGCCCTCTCAATCAATGCACCATTCCCAAGCAACGGTCACAACACAGCCTCCTCTCATCAACATGCAAATGTTGCATAACCTGCCATACCAGTCACTAAATGCCCAGAGCTCAATATTGGTGGCTGTGACATCATTAGAGGTTGAGTAAGGTCCTCTTTCCCCTCTACCAAGATTGCTAAACATCCATCTGCATATCACTGACCAGACTGACCAGAGGGGGTCAAATTCAACTCAGAACATGAATTGTAATGTAACTTAAATGCCTGTAATGTCCAAATATTACACTCTCAATTGATATTAATTAATTAAAAGTTAAACTAACTTACTGCATTGACCTCTAAATTAATTGCAATCCATCAAAAGCAGGAAGCAACTGTAACTGATATGTATATTTGATACATTGTAGCTCCGCTTCTGCTTAAGATGCAGCAACACAAAGTGGATTTAAGGTTCACATAACATCCTTTGAACATCTGGACTGGTTGCATCACATGAGTCTGTCTGAGATTATATGATAACTATGGCGAGACTGATACTCAAAACCCTATTACATCCCTCACCCAGCAACCAAGAGTTCACCCATGACTGTGTGGCCACGTTCGACTCCAACTCCATCATGAAGTTTGCTGATGACATCACGGTGGTAGGCCTGATCACCAATGGCGATGAGACAGCCTACAGGGAGGAGGTCAGAGACCTGGCAGTGTGGTGCCAGGACAACAAGCTCTCCCTCAACGTCAGCAAGCCCAAGGAGCCACTTCTTCCTCAGTAGTCTGAAACTATTTGGCATGGCCCATAAGATCCTTAGGGATTTTTATTGCTGCACCATCGAGAGCATCCTTACTGGTTGTATCACCATCTGGTATGGCAACTGCACCGCCCTCGACCAGACGGCCCTACAGATGGTGGTCCTTATGGCCCTACAGAGGGTGGTACAGACAACCCTACAGAGGGTGGTACAGACAACACTACAGAGGGTGGTGCGGACGGCCCAGCACATCACTGGGGGTGAGTTCCCAGCTATCCAGGACGTACATGGCAGGTGGTGTCTCAAGCAGGCCTGGAAAATTGCCAAACACTCAGGTCATCCAAGACATGGAGTGTCTGGCATGTGGTACTGGTGCATCAAGGTTCAGACCAACAGACTCCTAAAAAGCTTCTATCCCCTGCATAAGATTTGTAAATGGCTAACATGTACTGCTCTCCCCCACACCTACGCTACAGCTAAAATTATTACTGATTAGATGTATTACTACCACTACGATACTGTTCATTGATTATTGATTGCCATTACCATTAGCATCTATCTATTTATCCTGTGACTGGCCACTATTACTCCTGTTTATATGTATATATGATATATTTATATATTCTTGCAGCCAGTCACCTTTCGGCCCTGTTTACATGTATGTCCTCCTATCACGGATACATTGTATAACTACAATGTTGTTGATACATCCTGTTTTCTCCTATCACAGCCATTAAACTCTGTAACTGACTTAAAATTACCATTGGCCTCATGGTGAAATCCCTGAGTGGTTTCCTTCCTCTCGGGCAACTGAGTTTGGAAGGATGCCTGTATTTTTGTAGTGACTGGGTGTATTGATACATTTGAATAGAAAATGTGAATACAGAATCAATCATTTTCATAAACATTGGAAGCATTAAAAAAAAGCGAATTTCAAAGTTAAAATTTTTGTGTTCCAAATTACCTCCATTCCCAACGTGTTCCTGAACATCAAAGGTCTGTTACTAATACATCACGATACTATCTTTCTGCAGGAAAATACATAATCAGGTTGTCATTTCTCAACGATTCATTACGTGCCCTTATAAATTCTAGTTGCTAGTTACAGTGCATGAATGTTGTGTCTGGACCTTGGTGCAACAGAACACATCAGTGGTTTGTCCATCCATTCTGATGCCTTTGCTAATGCTGCCAGACTTTGGCACCATTCTCTCCCTTGATAAGCCAACCACACGTTGCGACAGCAATGTTGCAAATCCGCTGGAGGAATGTGTAGTGTTGAGGGCCCTGTCCCGACAACTGCCAAAGGACGGGGGAATGGTATTTGTAAACAACTCTGACATCATTCGCTGCTGTAAACATCCAGGACCTCATCCGCTTGGCCTAATTAAGTCTGATATGGACATTGGTTTCTAATGACGAGGGTTAAATAAAATCCATGGGGAAGTTTACTGTATACACCCAATCACCTCTGAACCCACACACACAGACAGAGACACACACATAGACGCACGCACACACTCATTTTCAAACCGATCTAAAATCTATGAACAGTAAAATTTTAAATACACATGAACGTACACATTAGTAATAATTTATGTTAAAAAACAAACATGAAAAATTGGTGGATACAGAGCTTTGGAAATAATCTCTGACGGCACGGCGGTGGTCGGCCTTATCACCAACCGTCGTGTCACCAATAAAATCTAATAAAAATGAAACAACAACTTGTTTTAAACAGGCAATGTCTGAATACAGTTATAGGCACCATCTTTGCTCCCCGTGTGCATATAATACAGACAAGGCAACTAAGGGCTCTAGTCAATCAGATCCACTTTAGCTAGCATCCAACATAGTGGTTGTTTTGACAGTGAGGTGGAAGTTGTGGTTTCAAATCCACAAGTGGCTCCTGGCATTATACCTAACGGGAACATTGCCATTGGCTGCACGGAGTCGCATTAACAGAAAACTCATGCTGTCTTGTTTACAAGTTTGAACAATGGAATGTGAGATGTCATCTACACCTCGATTATGACAGAAATCCTCATTATTTTGTTTCATGATTTTTCATTGAGCATAATTATTTCTATACAGCCCACACTTTCTCGTTCTGATGTGTCTTGTGGCTTCCAGACATTGATCACAAGAGCAGCTACTCAGCGATTTGACGGCTCCAACACAGTTCCACCTCTGACACGCCAAAACATCCGCTATGCGGGTGTCCGCTAACCCTTGATCTGATTGAATCTCGGCCTTAGAATTGAGGGTTAAACGCACATCCAAACTTTTCACAGGAGCTGGACAAAGATACAATATAAAAAGGGGGAATGTCCATTCACCGTTATAGTGCAGATTATATTTACACTTCTCCAGAAATAACAGCCGAAATTGCATTACATTCGAGCCATGTACGTTCTCAACATAAACCAATGGACGGCGAATATTTCTTATAAGTTTGTTTTTTAATCTAATTAAATTAAAAACCATCAATCTATTAATTTTTTTAAATAAGAACAATATTTCTAAGTTGGATGGGGTCAGAATTATATAAATCATATCTCTCATTCCATGAGCATAAGGCAATGTGTGCACATGTAGGCCTAAGGGCTCTTTGGCAGGAGGCATGGATGTTTGTCCTATCCATTGAAGATAAACAAAAGTATGTGGATACCCCTTCAAATTTGTCGATTTGGCTATATCAGCCACACCCTTTGCTGACAGGTGTATACACAGTCATGCAATCTTCAGTCATGAAATGGATTTCCATGGTCGAGCAGCCACACACAAGCCTAAGATCACCATGTGCAATGCCAAGCGTCGGCTGGACTGGTGTAAAGTTCGCCATCATCAGTGGAAACGCGTTCTCTGGAGTGATGAATCACGCTTCTCCATCCGGCAGTCCAGACGTACGAAACTCCTGGCAGCCGCCAAATCTGGGTTTGGCAACGTCCAAGAGGATGCTACATGTCCGAATGTATAGTGCCAATTGTAGAGTTTGGTGGAGGAGGAATAATGATCTGGGGCTGTTTTTCATGGTTCAGGCTAGGCACCTTAGTTCCAGTGAAGGGAAGTCTTAACGCTACAGCATACAATGACATTCTAGAAGATTCTATGCTTCCAACTTTGTGGCAACAGTTTGGGGCATGACAATGCATGACAATGCCCCTGTGCACAAAGCAAGGTTCATACAGAAATGGTTTGTCAATATTGGTGTGGAAGAACTTGACTGGCCTGCACAGAGCCCTGACCTCAACTCAATTGAACACCTTTGGGATGAATTGGAACGCCGACTGCGAGCCAGGCCTAATTGGCCAACATTAGTGACCGACCTCATTAATGCTCTTGTGGCTGAATGGAAGTCACCACAGATATGTTCCAAAATCTAGTGGAAAGCCTTCCCAGAAAAGTTGAGGCTGATAGAGCAGCAAAGGGGGGAGCATCTCCATATTAATGCCCATGATTTTGGAATGAGATGTTTGACGAGCAGGTGTCCACATACTTTTGGTCATGGTGTGTATTTTATTAAATAGTATACTGTAACCCTACAATAGGCCTAGTTATAACAACATGTAGCCAATCAAGCTGTTTTATTTGCTTCAAAATGGGAATATTAGTCTACACATATTGCATTCACATTTCGAAAGTGCACTGCATGTTCGAGCCATGGGCAATTGGACATTGCCCAAACGTTAATAAGATTAGCCTACCATCGCCGTTGATATGGCCTGTTAGTGACTTTGCCAAGTGAAAGATAAACAAACA
Source organism: Oncorhynchus masou masou (assembly GCF_036934945.1). Classification (NCBI taxonomy): domain Eukaryota; kingdom Metazoa; phylum Chordata; class Actinopteri; order Salmoniformes; family Salmonidae; genus Oncorhynchus; species Oncorhynchus masou. Next base: position 51,364,539 of record NC_088233.1, read on the forward strand.
AGCAGACAAATAGCCTGGGCTGCAAGCGGATTCAGCACCAAGGATAGAGTTCGGAATTCCCACAATGACAAGGTACAAATCTGTCGTTCTGCCCCTGAACAGGCAGTTAATCCACTGTTCCTAGGCCGTCATTGAAAATAAGAATTTGTTCTTAACTGACTTGCCTAGTTAAATAAAGGTAAAATAAAATAAAATAAAAATGACAGTTACAACTTCTTTTTACAAAATGATAAAAGAAAAACTGTCAATTTATTTGGGTAGTCCGGATTTTCCCTCTGTAGATGCTCCACAGTTGGTCATACTATCAACAAACTATCTGTTGATAAGCAACTGCTCGCTGAGGTTAGGTTTAGAATAAGGGTTAGGGTAAGGGTTAAGGTTTGGGCTAGGGTAAGTGTAAGGGTTAAATTTAGGGTTAGGATAAGGGTTAATTAAGGTTAGGGCTAGAGCTAGGGTGAGTGGATAGTTAGTTGAAATGTTACTGATAAACTGTAGATGCTTTGCAGACTAGTCAAATAAACTGTTACCAGAAAAACAATAAGCAGTCTATTGTAATGACTTGATGTTCCTAAACAGACACTTCAAATTCACTGACACCTTTCATTAAATATGCGTCGCACGTAGGCCCAGATTTTTCACAGATGCTGCATTGTCAAAAATGATGTCTAATATAATGAAAAAAACGGGTATGTCGATTGACTGCTTTGCTGCTCAAGATAATTCTTTAAACATTGGTTACAGCCTACTGATTAGGCTACTGTGTGCCTCCGCTTGGCAAACTCAATGCCATAACCAATTGCATTACCGCTAAACCCGGCTTTTGGTGAGTCTTAAATATCCCAAATATCCCAGACCATTTCCCAAATTAACTCAAGAATATATAAGAATATCATAACAGTTAAAATCAGTCTCATTCTGAATGTCATAGACTCTCTAAATCTGCACAAACCCGGGTCTCACAAATCAGTCCGTACCACACAAATTGAGTTGATCATTTTTACAAACAAGCTAAATGATAACATAAGACACGCACACACACACACACACACACACACACACACACACACACACACACACACACACACACACACACACACACACACACACACACACACACACACACACACACACACACACACACACACACACACACACACACACAGTCTAGGTTATTGATTAGAACTGAATACAATGACAACAGGTCCCTAGCGGACCGACACAATATGACACATTGCACAAGATGGAGATTTAAATATGGAGAGAGCAAGAGAGAAAAACAACACTTGAATACATTTGTAAACTGCACTTAGTTTAGCCCTAATACCTTGCCCCGAACTGCCGCTCTTAAGGGTAAGAAGTGTAATGCATGCATTTACGTGTTGACGGTCTCCGTTGGGTATCTGTTGGATATCGCTGTTGGGCCCACTTTGGATGGCCTGGTCTTTCATCCTCAGGTGCAAGACTCTGATTGTCCACAAGATGTCACAATGTCCCTTCACTTAGTTGTCTGTTTCCTTGCACTCGTTCTGTAAGAGTGGTCTTCTGAGGACGGATAATCAGCCGTGTCAATGCTCCCAGCGTGGGTCGGAAAGCTGTGTAGACAACCAATTGTTTGAAGAGAATCACCGGATGGTCCTGCTTAAATTCCCCTTCTTAGCTACTCCACCATAGCATTGATTGTTAAGAGGTTTTCTTTGTCTTCTTCAATGTCGTGTTGCATTTGGGGTTGTGACTAATTGTATACCTCGGCTGCAACGAGTGGTCATCTTATTCCAATATTTTTTATATTTTTTTACCTTTATTTTAAAGTAGTAAAGTAAAGTATGTAAACATCATATACACATGAAAACTCTTCAAGTTACAATGTTTTCATCATAACGTCTTCATTTAACTTTTAATGACATCACAAAAATAGACATTGATCTTCCACATTCCATCTCTTATCCTTACCAGCATTTGGAGGAGGAAATATATTGTCCCAGAGTCAATTTATTTGATATTGTAGTTTTGAGGTATACTCTTATAAGGCAGACAAAGACATTCCAGTCCCCATACTGGAGCAGAGAGGAATCATCTGCTGCCTTACAATTTACGATGGGCGTGAGGTGTCATATAATCCCCACCTCCATCCCTCTACCCCACTGCGGGAGAGAGAAGGATCTGTGTAGAGCTGATCCACTGTAACCTAATCTCTTGGACCCTCACAGGAGAGTCATGACACAGGTCAATTACCAACCCTGATGCCAGGGTTGGAAAATAGCAGAGCACTGGCTTTTACAAGTCGGAATTGCCAAAGACTGTGCGTTTGACACTAGCTCCGCCTAAACTCCAGCCAAAAATAAAGTATTCTTCTGAGACTGCTTAGTGTATAGTTCAGGCTACACTGGCGCTGTCTTACTTCTTCACTGAGACTGCTTGTACTTGGGTTCTTCAGTCCCAATTACAAATGTAGTCGGATCCTTTGTCTGGATTATACGAAGCAGTTCCAATCATCATGGGAACCCTCCCAAAAAGGTTCCGCTGTAGAATGGTTAGGAGAGTTGACGTTCTAGTCAGACTAAGGAGAAGGGTAAACCACCCTCTGCTTCCTAGTATATTACTTGCTAATGTACAGTCTCTGAATAATAAACTAAGCAAACTAAAAGCACAGATTTCCTACTAGAGATACGACAGATTGTAACGTAATCTGTTTTACTTGGCTAATGGGGGAGGTGCTTGATACGACTATACAGCCTGTGGGGATTTCTATGCACCGCACAGACAGAAACAATTTGCTTTATGTGACAAACAAAGGCGGAGGAGTATGTTTCATGATCAACAACTCATGGTGTGATTGTAGGAATGTACAAACCCTTAAGACTTTCTATTCCCCCAACCTGGACAAAAGGAATCTAGAGAAAGTTATTATTATTTAAATAGGAGGTAGCCGTGGTAAGATTCGTTGAATGCTGGTCTGGCCAATTAGAATCTATGCTACAAGACTGCTTTGAGCACTTGAACTGGGAAATGTTCCCGGGTCGCTTCCGACAATAACATCAACGAGTATACAGATTCAGTCACTGGGTTCATCAGGAAATGCACAAAGGATGTTATCCCAACAATGACAATTCGCACATATCCCAAATAGAAACCATGAGTAAATAGCAACATCTGTGCAAAACTGAGAGCGTGGACCAAAGCATTTAACTCTGGTCAGATATCTGGGGATATGGATGAAAACAAAATGACCAGCTACAACCTCCGGAAATCAGTCAAGGACGAAAAAAGAAAGCACAGGTGTATAGTATAAGGTCTACAAATAATCACAGACTACAAGGGGGAAACCATAGGTGCGTACACCGATGCATCACTCCTAGACGAACTAAACAACTTCTATGCTCGTTTAGAGGCAATCAACACTGATAGTCCTCTCAATCTCTGTGGCCGTTGTGAGTAAGACCTTTAAGCGCGACCAAGATGGCATCGCTGGCCGTGTCCTCAGAGCATGTGCAGACCAGTTGGCTGGAGTGTTCACTGAAATATTCAACCACTCCCTGTCCCAGTCTGTGTCCCCCATGCTTCAAGATTTCCACCATTGTCCCTGTACCCAAGAAAACTAAGGTAACCTGCCTAAACGTTGTCCGAGAAGCACTTAACTGCAGGGCACTCTCACATCATATGAAGGACTGTGCCTACCTGATTTAGGGGACACAGTGAACAGTTAGCAGTTTGGGGCAATTTCATCATAAAACATTTCCTTGGTGTTAACTACAGTCTGTGAACAAACTTAAAATATATAAGTTGATGGTTCGGATTGCAAGGTTTGGATTCCAAGGTCATATTTTTCCATATACGGTTCCAGTTGAAGGGTTGTCAAGATTCAATTAGATCTGTGGACCATACATTTTTAATGGCAAGCTCAGAATATGAGCTTTCCAAAAGTGTTTTATATATTATAGAGACCCATCCTTTTGGGAGCCCAGATCATTTATTTATAAATCCCATCACTGGATAGTAGTTTAGTTTCCCAAGGGACTCAATAGGCCAGAATAAGTTGCAAATATAGAAAAAAGGAGTTGCCTGGTAATGTGTATGTATCTTTCAGATCTTGGAATGTTCTCAAACCATGAAATCGGTGATATCGGTGTACGGATTTCACATTTGGGCCATTGGCGGGGATGCAAAACGCACCCCCTCCAGATTGCAAGGCGTTATTGTGTTATATTGGAGTATGGGCATTCCATTTTGATTCCCAGTTACATTGTTTTCAAATTTTGTGCCAAATAGAAATTGTGTGAGTAATAATAGAACCAAAGAATTATTTACATTGTTTAAGGGATATATCAGTGAAGATCACCTCTTCCAGGCCAATAGGAGACACCATGTTTTGGAACTACTGAACATAACGCGCCAATGTAAACAGATTTTTGGATATAAATATGCACTTTATCAAACAAAACATACATATATTGTATAACATTAAGTCCTATGAGTGTCATCTGATGACGATCATCAAAGGTTAGTGATTCATTTTATCTCTTTGTGCTTTTTGTGACTCCTCTCTTTGGCTGGAAAAATGGCTGTATTTTTCTGTGACTTAGCGGTGACCTAACATAATCGTTTGTGGTGCTTTCGCTGTAAAACCTATTTGAAATTGGACACTGTGGTGGGATTAACAACAAGACTAGTCTGGCTCGGTGTGGATTTAAATTCAGAAGTGTACAATTCTTTATAGAAGTGGGAAATATTTTATTAACTTGGGTTCTGATAGTAATTCTGTTTCAGATTCAATAGTTGCTATATCAGCCAATTGATCATTACTGCGTAGCTTGGCCAGTAAACAACTGGGACGATTACCATGGAGGTAGGAGCTGTTAAGGACCCTTTTGGTCCTAGACTCCGCGCTCTGGTACCGCTTGCCGTGCGGTAGCAGAGAAAACCGTCTATGACTTGGGTGACTGGAGTCTGACAATTTTTTGGGCTTCCTCTGACACCGCCTATTATATAGGTCCTGGATGGCAGGAAGCTTGGCCCCAGTGATGTACTGGACCGTACGCACTACCCTCTGTAGTGCCTTGCGGTCAGATGCCGAGCAGTCGCCATACCAGGCGGTGATGCAACCGGTCAGGATGCTCTCGATGGTGCAGCTGAAGAACTTTTGGAGGATCCAAAAACTCTTTTCAGTCTCCTGAGGGGGTACTCTACCTCAGGCGAGAAATACCTTGAGACTTCTTTAGTATTAGACATCACGCACCAGCTGTTATTGACACCCCACCCCTCATCTTACCAGACGTAGCTGCTCTGTTCTGCTGGTGCATGGAAAATCCCGCCAGCTCTATATTATCCGTGTCGTCGTTTAGCCACGACTCGGTGAAACATAAGATATTACAGTTTTTACTGTTCCATTGGTAGGATAATCTTGATTGTAGGTCATCGATTTCCAATGATTGCACGGTGGCCAATAGAACGAATGGCAGTGGGAGTTTGCTCGCTCGCCTACGAACTCTCAGAAGACAGCTGAACTTCGCCCTCCTTTTTCTCCGCATTTTCTTCAAGCAAATTATGGGGATTTGGTCCTGTTCCCGGGAAGCAGGATATCCTTCGCGTCAGATTCGGAGTTGTCGTTCTCCTTAATGGAAAAAGCTTATTCCAGTTTGAGGTGAGTAATCGCTGTTGTCAGAAGTCGATGCCTCTCCTTGTTCGGGCGGTGTTCGGCGGTCGACGGTCTTCTAGCCATCACTGATCCATTTTTCATTTTCCATTTGTGTTGTCTTGTTTTCCCACACACCTGGTTTAGGGCTCTGTTTCCCCCATGTCTTTGTTTATTGTTAGGTCTGTACGTTTCCGGCTGGTTTATTCCCGGGTGCTGTTTCACCCAGTGTTTAGAGGCTACCGTTATTTTTTTGTTCTCACATTGGGTTTGTTACTTTGTGCATTTGCCTTTATTAAAGTGCGTTGTTCACTTATCTCTGCTCACCTGCGCCTGACTTCATGCACCAGCTACACCCACCTCCTGACAGCTGTTCTGATGTCCAGAAGATATTTTCAGATTTTCATAAGAGACGGTACCACAACATTATGCACAAAATAAGTTAAAAAAATAAGTTAAACAACACAAGAAAACTAACAAAATAGCACAGTTGGTTAGGAGCATATCATCTCCGGCTGATAAGATGACAGCATGCGCAGCGTAAGACAAGGAACAGAGTGCAAGTTTAAAAAAATACTTTTTAAATATCAGTAGCCTATAGTCACATCATGCAGCCCATATATGTTTTGATTTCTTAGACATTCTAAGGCCTGTATCATTCACAACTAAAGTTGCCAAATAACTCTAAATCTATACGACCTGTTTCAAATGATCACTTTTATGCTCAACAGCCACTTCAAATGCGCACTTGCTCCGCAATGGGAAGTATATCCTTTCTATTTTATTCAGCAAAGTTCAAATACATTCTTCTTACTATAAAATCACATAATATTAAATAATGCCACGGGATTTAAGCATATCTTGTCTGCTAAATGAATAAGCCTACAGCCTATGGAATGGCACATAGCCAAATAACATACAGTAGGCCAACTCATACTGTTCTTCTGAAATACATTATCTTCATATCATGTTTCTTTAGAACTGCCTAAAATCAATAATGGATGTATTGTGATGGTGTACTGAATATTAAATTGATTTATTAGACTTATTTAAATGTAGATCTTCTGAAGACGAGCATCAGCGGCTTGTATGCAGATTGTAGCCTATGCGTAAATGCCTAATTTGTATTGATCATCATGAATTAATTTAGTTCAATTTCAAATTGATCTCAGAATGTAGGATTTTGTAGTAATGAATCGTTGAAACGCCATTTTGTGGATCTTTTAGGAGAATCTGACATTTGAAGATGGCAATAGTAAGCGTGGTGTTCATACAAGCTTTATAAGTGAAATTTCTGTTTTCTTAATGAAAGAAAATAGAGGTGTAGATAATAGTATGAAATCGATTCGAGATCATAATTTATGCCTGTTTGAGTAGAAAGTGTACTCTTTATCTTTAGGATTGGGTGCTCAGCAAGGCATCAATGAGGTTGTAATCAGAGTGTATGCTGGAGAGCCTTGGCTGCATGTAGATTGTGATTGGTATTATTAGATTTGTCCCGCTTGTCCAAAATGGAATTCATGTCTGTCCCAATAACCAGATGAAATTCAGTTTATTCTAACAATATGCTGCTCAGAGAATCAAAAAACGTAAGATTATATGAATTTGAAGTATACACATTAACAAAGGTTATTTTCTTTCCACCATGGATAGTTACATTAAGGAAAGTAATTCTGCATTCTTGGTTGTCGCCTTTACCCAAGATAGTCATTTTTAGTTTCTTATGGACCGTTATGATTGCACCTTTTTGTATGGGGATGATGAAAAAGCAGCCAGTTTGCAATGGTTCTCTATTTTATGTGAGCCATTTTGGAATAGGTGTGTTTCTTGGAGCATTGCTATATCAACATGGTTTCTTGCTAGGAGATCAAAACAGCTGGGATGGGATAGGGCAGTTTAGGCCTTTCAAATTCCAAGTGAGAATTAAAAAAAAAAAGTTTAATCATTAATGATGTAATTGTTATCTTTAATCTTGATAAGCCCATGGATGTCAAACAAAAATCAGGACCCACATGGAAACCCACCCAATACGGTTCCCCACCCTGTTTTTTATGATTCATAAATACTTTCCTAACCCTAAATAATCTACAAGATCAGAGTATTTTTAAATCTACCAATTGGTGCTAAAACTGAGACAAATATGCATATATTTAGGTCAGTAGCGGTGCGTGGTAATATCACTGGGTAAGTCAAGCCATAAAAAAAGCCAAATTATAACTTGTTTGCTCTATTGTTGTTAATAATTGCTTTATTTTTAGGCAAGTTTAAGAACAAATTCTTATTTTAATGGCCTAGGAACTGGGTTAACTGCCTGTTCAGGGGCAGAATGACAGATTTGTACCTTGTCAGCTGATTGAACTTGCAACCTTTTGATTACTAGTCCAATTTAGGCCCCAACATTTTAATTTTACCTTTATTTATATGTTCATATGCCTTGTGACCATGATATTTAGGCTTAACGCCGAGACAATAAGAAGACAGTGGCAGAATAAATTCAACCACTCCTTTTCCATCACAAATCCTGAGAGCAGCCTCTGTCCTTTGAAGTACACAAAGCATATTGCATGTAACATTCAGTTACATGACCTAAAGAATGGTCAAGCAAGTCAACGTTTTCAACATTTTCGGACTACTAAACAACTTTTGATTTAGAACCACAGAGAGTAAAAGCAAATCGCAAAGAGCTGCCTCTACTTTAACATTTCAACATCATCAATGCTTAGTTTAATACAGTAACTAAAAGATACCAAAAGTGTCTTCTTCCTTGCTGAGCGGCCTTTTAGGTTATGTCGATATAGGACTCATTGTACTGTGGATATACAGTGGGGAGAACAAGTGTTTGATACATTGCCGATTTTGCAGGTTTTCCTACTTACAAAGCATGTAGAGGTCTGTAATTTTTTATCATAAGTACACTTAAACTGTGAGAGACGGAATCTAAAACAAAAATCCAGAAAATCACATTGTATGATTTTTATTAATTCATTTGCATTTTTCTGACCCACTGGAATTGTGAATTATAAGTGAAATAATCTGTCTGTAAACAATTGTTGGAAAACTTAATTGTGTCATGCACAAAGTAGATGTCCTAATCCATTTGCCAAAACTATAATTTCAATTATAGTTGAACTATAGTTCAACCACTCCACAAGAAATTTGGCTCAAACCTAAATGTATGTAAACTTCCAACTTCAACTGTATATATTCTAAGAATCTTTGATTTAACGTTATCCATTGAAACATCTAGGGAATGATGGCACCCACATCATCAGCAGAAAGACAAAGGCAGTGTCGAGCACGTCAAAATGCTGACCCAGAGAAAAGGGAACAATACCCTGAGAGAGTGTTAGAGATCGTAAAGAAATGTTGAGGCAGGGAAAAAGATCAGTGATTTAAGTGAGAGAGACCAGCCTCAGAAGCGTAAACGGTGGAGAACTGGAGAGTAAAGGACCACTGAGGAACTTGACCACACCTCCAAAGTTCAGATCATGTTCCAGAGCAGTCCCCACTGCCAGGATCTTCAAGGTCAGGGCAATGTGCATTTAAGGTTTAGAACATTGATAGGTTGAGTGTAGAAAATGTGTATTGTAAAGTGCAAGTGAAATTGTTGTTAATTCACACAGTCTCCTCAGTTGATGTTTGTGTCTGTTACTTGAACTCTGCAACCTGTGGTGCAGTTAACTCTAATGTTCTTATCCTCTGCAGCAGAGGTAACTCTGGGTCTTCCTTTCCTGTGGCTGTCCTCATGAGAACCAGTTTCACCATAGCGCTTGATGGTTTTTGTGACTGCACTTGAAGAAAATGTTCCAGATTGACTGACCTTCATGTCTTAAAGTAATGATGGGCCATTGTTTCTCTTTGCTTATTTGAGCTGTTCTTGCCATAATATGGATTTGGTCTTTTACCAAATAGGGCTATCTTCTGTATACCATCCCTACCTTGTCACAACACAACTGATTGGCTCAAACGCATTAAGAAGGAAATAAATTCCACAAACTAACATTTAACAAGGCATACCTGTTAATTGAAATGCATTCCAGGTGACTACCACATGAAGCTGGTTGAGAGAATGCCAAGAGTGTGCAAAGCTGTCATCAAGGCAAAGGGTGGCTACTTTGAAGAATCTCAAATATATATTATATTTTGATTTGTTTAACACTTTTTTGGTTCCTACGATTCCATTTGTGTAATTTCATAGTGTTGATGTCTTCACTATTATTCTACAATGTAGAAAATAGTAAAAAATAAAGAACAACCCTTGAATGAGTAGGTGTGTCCAAACGTTTGACTGGTACGGTTCATTGTTTTATGTTTTTTCTTATATGTTCTCTCAATATATTCTATTGAGTCTGTTGACAAAATTCAAACTAAAGTGTACACCGTATTTAAAGGGATGGCTTAAGATAAATGTACTGAAATCCCCATTGAATGAAAACTCCACAGAAATCTGCTGGCCAGCAAGTGGGATGGTTTTCAGCAGTTGAATTGCATTTATTCAGTGTGTGCAAGTGTGTAAAGCCCAATACGCATCTTCATAAAATAAGTCTGAATATCAACAAATATCAACCTCCCCTTCCTCCTCTGAAGAGCCTCCACTGGCCTACCTCTTATTTCTTAAATAGGAAGAAATAGGCTCCAACACTAAGACCTCGTTAGTTAGTAAAGTCTTACTAAAATGAAGACGGTTTAAATGAATTATGCCTCCTCGAATTTGCCTACTTTCAGCACCATGAGCTGTCCATTTCCAATAGATTGTGCCGCATCTGCTGTGTCAACGAATCTGGCTTATATTGTGAAGTCAGTAACTCTGATAAATACTGTATATCAAGGGCAAGAAATATATTGTTTTTAATAAAAAATAAATTATAGTAGTAGCAATCTATCAAAGTTGACCTCCGGTCGTCCTCGTCTTTGTGCTGTCCTTCTCAAACTGAACAGAACATAGGCTAGTATGCGTGCATGATAGTGCATTTTTTGGACTAAGCCCAATAAAAAAATATTTTCGGAATAAACCTTTGACTCTCTTCCTGAACTGCCACCATAGCTCTATACAGAACAGCCATTGGTTAAGCAGCACACAAAACAGTTTATGATCAGCAAGAGCAGACCAGGCCGGGGCTCAGGATAGGAATATCTATTGCAGTGATTTATTTACATCATCCCAGCAGCTATTTTAGGAATATAACATTGCTCTGTGCTTCTCCGAGCATGTACTTTATAGCCTATAGCCTATAGGATATGGATCATTTGATTGAGACCACACTAAATAACCTATATGTGCAATTGATATTCCGCGCCCAGCGGAGAATTAGAGATGAGGGGAGGCATTGGACACACATTGATATACACAGCATAGCCTAATAGGCAACTCATTCTAAAAGAGTCAGAAATATTGACATTTCATCAATTGCAAATTACATGACCCTCCCCTCAACTAAATTTAGATTAAAAAATACTAAAACCTCCCCTTGACTGAAATTGAAAAAGCATGACCCTTCACATTTTCCTCCAGGTAACCATTCTGTAAATGTCGATCCGTCACTTACACACACACACACACACACACACCCGCGCACGTACAGAGGGACGGACGGATGGACCGACCAAGACGGACCGACAGATACACCCATTATGACTGGGTCTGTGTTCAGTGATAAACTCCACTCCAGTTCCTAACAGTTAGAGACACACACATCCTCCTACCTTATTATAAAGTGACAATGAGTCCAATGAGGCTAAATACAACCGTGTGATGAAATAAATTATAATTACTGATGGGACTATTCAATGAAAAGCAATATTCAGGCGTCTGGATACCATGTGAGCTTTGTGAATTTGCTCTTACATTCAGCGAATCTATTAAACAAATGGGAACTCTGCAGGAAAGGAGGCCCTCCATTCCAGCATGATTTGTTGCTGTGGAAGAATGTTGTTTTGCACTGACACCAAAATTCCTTCGACCTGGTTGCTGTGGATTGTCTAAACGTCCATCCACCAGCTCGGAAAAAAACAGAATTGTGTTGTTCTGACAGAAACACTCTGGGCTTTCTACCAGACCAGGTCAGACCTATCTCATAGCTGCTATGGTCCTTGTTTTGCCCAGGTGCAGTCAGGCATACGGTGGCTCACCGGGAGGGAAGTATGGAAAGAATTCCCTGGACTCGGCACAAACGTGGACTTGGCTAAATCCCCTGTTGTGAAGCTTGGCCTTGTTTGTGTCGATTGGGATTGTTCAGTGAAACAGTGTTATTGTTCACGAAGCGGCTCTGCTGGGAAGGGCATGACGGGCCGGACATATCTGGCATAGCTTCCTGCAAGTGGCTTTGTTACGGAATCACAGAGATTAAAGACCGCGGAGGGAATCACAACACACCAGCTTGGATGCCCGTAAATGCATTCTGTCACACCGATGGCCCGTACAGCTCTTATGTCAGTTCTTCCTATGCCACCAATTACAAAAATATTATTGCCATTTTGGAACCGTAGTTGCGAAAGTAACTGAGTTTGTGGACCTCGAAATTGCAGTATCACCACAAAATAATATCAAGCAAGGATCATATCAATGTCAAATATCATATTTATCAGTCTTACCGCAAAGTACACAACACAGTTGAACTGCAAAGTACACAACACAGTTGAACTGCAAAGTACACAACACAGTTGAACTGCAAAGTACACAACACAGTTGAACTGCAAAGTACACAACACAGTTGAATGCAAAATGACTGCACTGCAGACATGCTGCATACTGAAATAACATTGCTGTTATGAAAGTGCCTAGTTTTTAGGAAACAGTAGCTGCAGTTTAACCACAGTATAACTGCAATGTAATGCACTGTAGTACACATTTCTGCAGTTATCTTTGCTAGGAATGGTTCCACACAATGGTTGTGTAAAAATATTTGTGCAGAAAAACTTGTATCACAACCGTTTTGTCAAATGCATTGTAACCTACATCAGTACAAGCTGAGTGTATACTAGGCCACAGATACAGATGGATTCCAAAGATCTATCTGTACTGGTTTATTTCCCTGTGCAAATTGTAAATTGGCAAGACAGGTTGAACTAAAAAACATGCATTATTGTTTCAGAATTGCCTACATAACGTTGTCATAAACAACTCCACTTGGAACTTGACCTAACACAGAATGACAGTTCATGACAACTCGTGTCACATTTTAAATGAATATGGTCTAAAATATGAGTTCTCTGGTCAGTGCCATGGCTATCTTTTTCAACCAAAACAACAAAATCCAGACAAATCTGCATGAAAAATGGAAAAAACATAAATCACACAGGGTCAAATACAACAGTAATACTTCCATCAAGAAAGTGCTGTGACTCTGGCCAGTCAGAGGGGAAGTAGAGGCAACAAGGCACATGTAAATAGAAGACTTGCAACTACTGTGGGAACGGTCACTGTGAGAACTGAGGTCAAATTTTGGGTCAATGAGCTTGGATGGCCAGAGACCCACAGACACGAGAAGTACGGATGCTGAGGGAGCTGCAGTACCCCCTGAAAAATCTGAATTTAAAAACAATATGAATAATACATTACATGTTTTTATTACAAAAGTAGTGGACTGGGCCTTTACCAGTCCTGGATTAGAGGACTGATATAGTCCCCCCCTCCTCCTCGCAGAACCACCACCCCCAAACATCTTCCCACGACTATGCAGAGACCCAGATGTAGGCTACAGCACAGCACCCTCAGCTGGGTTGTAGAAACAGGAAGCATCCGTTTTCAGGGGAAAAGAAGAGGGGAAGACTGAAAACCGGTTACATATACCCCGCTCAGGCATTTCTTTTACGCCCACAATGTTAGCTTAACAGCACAGTAACGTAGGGCCGCAGGCTCTGGGTTCCCACCCAAGATCACTAAACTGCCTTGCTTCGATGTGAAACTTCATTGTTATCCAGCTTCCTCTGTTTTTTTTTATTTTCTTTTTGTGGCGTTTTTTTCAGAGTGATGTTGTTCTCTGGAAAGAGCTTTCACTGGGACATGGACGTGGTGTGTTATGGCACAGAGCGAGTTCCCACGACCCCCTGCACTTCCTTCACCTTTACTGCTCGCTGAGGGCTCGAAACAGGAAGTCAACAAGGGCCTCCAGTCCATTCAGAGAGCACCGCAGGGCTAATTTAGTCAAACAAACATAGAGGGAAGCTGGAAGCTGCAGGGCAAGGTCTGGTCATCCTTAGCTCTCTCTCTCCCATGGGAATTACCAAAAGGATCTGATCATATCTGGGTTTCTTCTCAGAAGCTTAACTGAAATAGATATTGTGTGTCAGGATGGGAATGGTAAATAAAGTCATCAAAGAAATGCCACTGTTTTTGGTTCACATGAGATTGACCAAAAATGTTGACTGGGTGTGTCCCCCCCATCCACATCGACGGGACAGTAGTGGAGAAGGTGGAAAGTTTTGAAGTACACATCACGGACAAACTGAAATGGTCCACCCACACAGACATCATGGTGAAGAAGGCGCAACAGCGCCTCTTCAACCTCAGGAGGCTGAAGAAATGTGGCTTGTCACCTAAAACCCCCACAAACCTTTACAGATGCACAATCAAGAGCATCCTGTACCAGTCTGTATCACCGCCTGGTACAGCAACTGCCCCGCCTTCAACCACAAGGCTCTCCAGAGGGTAGGGGACTGTACAGCACTTTGTGACATCAGCTGATGTAAGAAGGGCTTTATAAATAAATTTGATTGATTTGATTGATAGTGACGTCTGCACAATGCATCACCGGGGGCAAACTACCTGCCCTCCAGGACACCTACAGCACCCGATATCACAGGAAGGCCAAAAAAGATCATCAAGGACAACAATCACCCGAGCCACTGCCTGTTCACCCTGCTATCATCCTGAAGGTGAGGTCAGTACAGGTGCATCAAAGCTGGGACCGAGAGACTGAAAAACAGCTTCTATCTCAAGGCCATCAGACTGTTAAACAGCCATCACTAACATTGAGTGGCTGCTGCAAACATACTGACTCAAATCTCTAGCCACTTTAATAAATAAAAATGGGATGCAATAAATGTATCACTAGTCACTTTAAACAATGCCACTTTATAATGTTTACATATCCTACATTACTCATCTCATATGTATATACTGTACTCTATACCATCTACCGCATCTTGCCTACGCCATACGGCCATCGCTCATCCATATATTTATATGTTCATATTCCGATTCATCTCTTACATTTGTGTGTATATGGTAGTTATTGTGAATTTGTTAGATTACTTGTTAGATACTACTGCATTGTCGGAACTAGAAGCACAAGCATTTCGCTACACTCGCATTAAACATCTGCTGACCATGTGTATGTGACTTAACATACATGCTAACATACATGTGTATGTGAATAAAATTTAATTTGGTAATGAAAACCATGAAGCAATTTGTTTTGCACAGGCTGCAAACCTTTTCATCTGGAGATGTTAGTGTGTGCACGTTCTTTTGTGTGCTAGTGTGTGTGTGTGGTTTTTCTCGCTCTCCCTCTCTTCAATAATTGTCATCACAAATTATCCCCCTGTGTCTGGCAGCAATACCTGAATTAGCAATAGGGGGTAATGCAATACTCTAAGGGGTAATACAATACGCTAAACAACCTCCAAGCCTAAGGGCTGTTCTAGAATCTGTTCACTTCTCCTTCAAAATGGCCCTTGAGCACTGAGAGTTTGAATAAAAGCTGACGTTAGGTCAGTGCTCCGGGATAAGTACCATACAACAACACCCCATGGAACACAAGGCTGACATAGCAGGCCTTGTCTTATGTAGGGCTTTGACAGCAGTGACAAGACACTTAAAAGGATAGCTAAGCAGTGGGTCCAGGTTGCGTAATCTTATTAAATATTAATCTTACTGTAATGCTCAGGCGAGACCTTGAGTGGGTTCTGTCTTGAGTCTGCACTTTTGTGCGTGTGGGTCCATGCATACTTTTGTTCCTGTGTGTGTGTGTGTGTGTGTGTGTGTGTGTGTGTGTGTGTGTGTGTGTGTGTGTGTGTGTGTTTGTACCTAGGCTTCCAGCATTTTCCATTGGACTGCACTGCAGTCTGGGGAGGGAAAGGATGAGTGGAGAAGGGGGGGGTTACATAGCAAAGCACAGACCTCCTTTTGAGAAGATAAGAGCAAATCAAATTTTATTTCGCACATACACATGTTTAGCAGATGTTATTGCGGGTGTTGCGAAATGAATATTGGTAATACAGGTAGTGGGGTGAAAAGACAGATGTGTAACAGAGCAAAGATCATGGGCCCTGACAGTGCAGATTGGCACAGACTGCCTCACTCGCCTCAGGATGTCAATGGTCACAGAGTAGTGTGTGCTTGAGCTTCGAGGAGTTCCTAATGATATTACCATTCTTACCTACTTCAGCGCCTCTAATCAAAACATACCTATTTACAGTACATAATTTGTCCTGGGTTAGCCTTGTCCTCAGTTAGCCATGCTAAACCACGTGTGTGTCTGCATGCATGCATACATGTGTTTGTGTACTTCCGTGTGTGTAATACGTTTGTGTGTGTGTTTGGTGCATGCATGTTTGTGTGTATCCCTGCCATGGAAACTCTGAGGTAGACATACCTGGGCCGTATTACTGCCACACAATCAGCTTAAGAAGGTGTTGATTTCATCCGTGAGAGAGAGAAGACAGTTCCTTGTGTGCTAAGATATGATGCAGTAATGCTGCGGGAGGTGCTTGTGCGTTTATTTACCACATCTGTTTGTGATGCCTTGCCAACTCCGTACTTACATCAGCCTTAACATGTCAAACAGATCTGGCACCAGCTCTCATACCATAACAGCCTGATTTCTAGATAATGGAACTAGCATCATCTCAGCTGCAAACTTCCCCCCAAAACAGATTCATTTGGGATCCTGTCCTAGATGATTGATTGTGGAATCCAAATGTTTTAAAAAAGTTTTCAACAAACAACATCTGATGAGATGTTTCGCATTTTTCCCCAAACATGGATGGAGTAAGGTTACTGACATAGCATTGCAGTGGGAAAAAAACACATCAGAGAGAGTAAAATAGAGAAAATACATTTGGAAGGAGAGAAAGAGAGCAAGCCAGTCAAGTGCATTATTCTGAGATCGCACCCGAACTTCACCCTTACATTAAAAATCCATGGAAGTGGATGCTGCAAGAGTGCTGCAGTGGGTCCTTGCCAGTGTCATCCCGTTACACAATCCAGACAATCAAGCCAGCATGGAATTTACTTCTCCTGCACTCAATGTTTGTTGTGATTACCTGGCCTAGTAAATATACATTTCCCGGACATACCGAAGGAGAGTGCCAGAGGGGAAGAGATACAATGGACCCTTTAATTAGATTAAGTAGGCTGTCCAGAGAATGTGAGTGGTGGAAAAGGTCGGCATCTCACTCACAAGACACACACACATAAGCACGGTCATATAGATACACTCATGCACTGGACACAGACAGACAGGCACGCACACATACCAGGTAGACAGGACAGTGTGTGCACCGTATGGATAGGAGGGAGGCTATCACTCTCCACAGAATGAACAATACACTGTCCAGCTCCATCTCCATGAGATATGTACTTTCCTTGGGATGTCCCAGCCCTGACGACTAGCCATGTTCTCTTATCTAACCTCTCCATCTGGTAACAGGAGGCGCAGACGGTCTTTGGCTCAAATTTTTCATGGCTTTGTTCTCCACCTAGAGCTCCTGAATATTTCATCCCCATGGGAGGGAGGGATATAGGCTGCTTCCCAAATGGCATCCTATTCCCTACATAGTGCACTTCCTTTGACTAGAGCCCTATGTTTATGGAAAGGGTCTCATTTGAGTGTATGCTTACATGGATATCTGGAGTGGACATACTGTAGACGATCCCATCGCAATGTTACAGTGAGATAACACACATGGGAGAGCATTCCCTTCCGGGGCTTTAACCTTTGATTCAGAATCAGCACCCCTCATGATTCAGCATTTATACTCCACTCCATGGTACATCTCGGCCTGAATGATGACACAATGTCCGAGACGAGCTGTCAAATAGAATTTGCATAACGACAGAATTTCAGTGTCTCACATGTGGTCCATCCCAAATGGCACTCTATCCCCTATATAGTGCATTACATTTGACCAGAGCCATGGGCACTATACAAGGTGGCTGTGGTTCTGTTAGCCTTCACACAGCAAGCTTTTATCAAGGCCAGTCGGACTGACACCATTATTAAAGTCACCTTGGTGCCAGGTTCAAGTACCGAAGTTGGTATCTTGTTACTAATCTCTTAATCTGTTTTGGCAGAGTGGCTCTTTTCCATCCTTGGCTTTACATAAGTGTTGGGATACACTTGGTGGTGTAAACAACCAAAACAGTTATAAATATATGTTGTAACTAGCTAATGTTGTTTCAAACCAGTGGAGGCTCCTCAGAGGAGGAAGGACCACCCTCCTCAAAATTTAATAAAAATGAAAACGTTAAAACATTTAAATGTTATCCTTATTAGATAGAACTATACTAAATGTATTCACGTCACCAAATCATTTATTAAAACACACTGTTTTGCAATGAAGGTCTACAGTAGCGTCAACAGCACTCTGTAGGGTTGCACCATGGTGTAGCCGGAAGACAGCTAGCTTCCGTCCTCCTCTGGATACAGTGACTTAAATAGAAAACATAGGAGGCTCATGGTTCTCACCCCCTTCCATAGACTTACACAATAATTATGACAACTTCCGGAGGATGTCTTCCAACCTATCAGAGCTCTTGCAGCATGAATTGTTGTCCACCTAATCAAAGGATCAGAGTATGAATCTAGTACTGAAAGCATAAGCTACAGCTAGCTAGCACTGTAGTGATTAGTTGACCCAAAGAGAAAGACAATAGTTTAACAGTTGTGAACAAATTCATTACTTCCAAAATGAAGGAGAAGCAAGAGAGAGATGGAGAGATTTAGAATTTTCTTCTACTTTCAGTTTCACTTACTTACCTACTAAACGCAGCTAGCTAGTTTAGCCTACTCAAACACCCTGCTAAAACAGAGGGATGCTATGTTAGCTAGCTGGCTTGGACTACCCAACACAACACCGGAACTCTTCCAAGTCAAGGTTAAGGCTGCTGCAGTGACCGTATTAAGGCTGCTGCGGTGACCGAATATTTATTTCTCGCACAGAATAGGTTGACTCAAATTGTTTGGAGAAAATATGTATATTTTATTCAGCTTTGTTCAATTGTATTCTTCATACTATAAAATAATATAAAATAATGCCACAGAATTATAAGCAAATCTTGTCTGCTAAATGAACTAGTGCAGCCCACAGCCATATGGCATAGCCACATCAGGATCTACCATAAGCACAACTCAGAGTATGCTATTCTTTTCTTCGGAAATAGACTACATTTTCTTCATATCATGCTTCTTTAGATGTGTCTAAAATAAATAATGGACTCATTGTGAAGGTGTAGGCTATATTAGATAGATTTGACTTTTTAAAATGGCTTGTGGGCCATGTGTGGAAGCCAGGAGATGCTAAATGTGTTTATGTTAATTAATGGTCAATTATCGTGAGACCGACAGTTATTTGTTTGACAATTACCGGCTGGGGAAATTTAGTGTAAGTGCTAAACTGCTTACTGACAGTACACTGTAACATTACTGCATTTTTTTAAATTGTATTTGACCCTTATTTAACCAGGCAAATCGGTTAAGAACAAATTCTTATTTTCAATGAGAGCCTAGGAAAAGTGGGTTAACTGTCTTTTTCAGGGGCAGAACGACAGATTTTTACCTTGTCGGCTCGGGGATTCAATCTTGCAACCTTTCAGTTACTAGTCCAAAGCTCTAACCACTAGGCTACCTGCCGCCCCATGATTGTATTGTGTTAACTAACGTGTTAGTTCTATTAGCTATGTTTACTATGACCTTACTTTAGCCAATATGGTGACAATGATGTAGGCTGTGTGTAGCGGATATGGTTTGGCTTGGAAAGGTTTTTTGCCTGGTCACATACAGCTGATGAGTTGTGCATTGAAGTCCACAAGCAAAGGGAAAATGTGTGAGGAGAGTGTATAGATGCGAGAAGGAATACAACGTGGCTGCTATGAAAATTAACTGTGTTTATTCATGTGTATTCATTCTACCGATTCTGTTGAAAAACTTTTCTTAAATAGGTGGCTAACACTAACGTTAGCTAGGTGGCAAACCTACCACCCTCCTTTAGTTTTTGCCTCAAGTAACCGTCGATTATGTAATCACACCAAATGTAACATGCTGTGTCATACTAATTTCAGTGCCCTGAATTTACGTTAACTATGTTATGTCTAGTCTATGAGACCAGGCTGAGCAGGCATTGTAAAGATTTGATAACCAGCTCAGGTCTGTGACCCTTTGTGTATCCGGAACAGTCCTTGCTATCTGAGGTCCTTGAGAGGTCCCAAACCCATTGTAAAATATTTAAGGTATGAGTTAAGGGTATGCTTAGGTAAGGGTTATGGCTAAGGTTAGGTTTGGGGTAGGGATTTCTCAAGGATTCCAGTTAGCACTAATCTTCCTATTTGAAACGCACACAAATCACAGAGTTTCTAAACGCAGAAGCTCAGCATAATGAGACTTCCAGGAACGCTTGCGAAGAAGACCACGCAGACAAGGGTTACGGTTAGATTTAGGGTAGGGTGTGAGAAGTTAATAAAATAAGTGAACAATTATTTCTTAGTTGTTAATTTTCTCAAAATCTAAAAGACACAACCTAAATTCGAGCCAATGTCTTAAGTAGTTGAACATGTAATTAATCCAAGCTCGTGGAATTTACAAACCTACACATTTTAATTTTCGTCAAAAACAACTTTATATGGAAAGAGTGCCGTTGGGTTGACGGTCTGCACATGCGCAGTTTGGCACAAGACGACCGTTAGACGATTACGTGTTTCTGCGCATGAGTTTAGCTAGCCAACGTTGCCATGACATCGTCTACATACGTGATCGGGGATTTCTATTGGAGAAGCTGTTTCTGCGTATCTTCATACTGTACTGTCTTTACCCAATCCGTCAATAACTAGAACATTGCTTCCTGCTTTGAGTTACCCATGATTCCAATGGTCGTGTATGACGGGCATATAAATAGCCCCTTTCCAGCATCAACACTATAGTCGATGCAGAGGCGTCTACGGCTGGTCCTTTTGCGAATTGAAGCCTCATATTATATAGCTAGAACCGCGCCGGAGTTAACTCTAATTCCGTTTTTTTACGGATGGTGCACTTCTCCGTGGAGCTTCTGTTAAATAGTCATTGCTTTGGTTGTCAAAAAGGACATAAAGTTTTCGATTTCCTCGAGGGTATCATGCTGAATACCGAGGAAAGGTAGGCAATGTCTTACACGATTTTGCGAATACATTTCTACAATTATAGATATTTATTTTCCTAATATTTTTTTCCATTGATTTGCTAAACTGACCATTTGTTATGAATATTTAAATGATTATGAATATTTAAATGCATTAGTTTTCCACCCTTTAACTTTTCAGAATAACACAATATTAACCAGATATTTCATGTTGTGATAATAACTGAATATTTGGCTGTAATTCCTGTCTGTAGGTTGTCAATAATAGCTGGTAATTTTCATGATTTGGTTTAGGTTTTTGATTAGATTAATTTACAGTAGCGTTATGCATGTGAATTTTCTATACTATTTATGAACACCAATAGAATAGTATCGATGTCACGTACGAGGCCCATATAATGTAACATGTCCTAATAGCATTTGTACGCCTACATGCATAACAGACCACATGGTTTGTTATTGGTTATAGGAAATTTTGTATCAATATATTCAACAATGACCCTATTGCGCACTATGCATTTGCATTTAATTGCTCCAACAATAATTAAATTGGCATATACTTAATATTTTCTATAATGCTTACCCCTACGTCTACAACAGTTGTCCAACGAAGTTGTTTTCATACAGCGTTGAAGATGGATCGAATTACCAAAAACATTTCCGCCTTGTACTTTCTGCGCACGGGACATTTCATTTTGTGCAGTGTCAGTAAACGTAACCTATTTTCTTGATGCCCAAATGTCGCACTAATACCGCATATTTTCTTAAGTCAAATCAATAGGGTTAGTATCCCTTTAATATATTAATATAAATGAGATGTTTAATACGGAAAAATATATATTCACCTCTTATTATTAGGCTATTGTTGCCATAATCTGTCCAGGTACCATGCCTACCTATGAACTGATATCACCCCCATGCCTAGACCTACTTAGATTTGTTTTGCTTTGATCTATAAATCAACTTTGTGTCAAAGTGGAAATTGCTCCTCAGGACAGGGTTGCTTAGCTGTAGTCGAAGCATCAGAGCAACAGTAGCCTCCTAGACTAGCCTATATAATGACGTGATGCATCCACAATGCTATCATCTTCAGAATCTTCTTCCATGTTCCATCAGGAGAGTCATTTATAGCCGATCACTCAATCTTGGTAAACATGGTACTGCCTTTTCAAGAATGAGTGTCAATGTCCACAGCAGTATTCCATCATCATATACCACCAGCCTGTCTCATAAAAGTATGCATTACATGATATGCAGAAGCTAAGAATATAAAAATAGCCTACATTGAATATTACATTGACAACATAGTATGTGTGTGTACTATGCACACATGTGCATTTATGTTTTACATGTGTGGTGGCAAGCGCAGGGTCCATTCACTAGCGTGCTAGCTTATGTCCCTGTCAGCAGAAGGCATCAGCTGCCCTACATCACACACACACACTATTACACAACCAGCCGAGCCCCCAATGGGCTTGGACTAGATTATATTAGCTTGTGGCTAAAGCACCAGTGGAAACCTGTGTGGGATGCTATGGACGCTATCTGTTTAACAGTACGGTTTTCTTACTAGTCTCATGTGATTCATTTCTATGGATGATAGGGGAACACTTTGAATAGATCATATGAGGCTATGACATGCTGTACAGTACACTGATCTCAAGGGATCACCTTGTGATGTGCTGTTCTGTCCTAAAATGGCATCCTGAATGCAACTTGATACAGTACTGTAGGTTAAGACAAACGGATCGGGACGGGATACACATGGTGGTCTCCAATGAGCACATGCAGCTCGAATTACCAGAACTTCTCAGTTTGGTATCCTGTTTTTTTTAGAAACGAGAACCTACATTCACACTTATGCGGTACAGCTCTAAATCCTACCCATCAAGTTCATGGGAACTTTTGGTTTGCTATGTATGCAAGGATTTGTTTATCCAGTAGGCCAATGGTTAATAGTATGGTTAATAGTATATTGTTGACTCACTTAAATTGTATAAAACTAGTTATAAAATATTTGAAGCAGCTCAAGTTTGACACATAGATTAACTGGCTAATAAGAGGTGGTTTGGCCATTCTCTCTGAGCTAGTCTGTTAGCGTTTTCCTGGAAGACTTGCGAGGAATAGTATCCTGTTTTGGAGCCTTCTGTTCCTTGGATGTGTGCCACACTCACAAACTCTTAACCAGTCACCAGGGCAAACATAGAATCCAAAGCCATTATCTAAGGAATAATTAACTCAAATCAGGCTGCCAAAGGTTGAAACTCAAACAACTGCAGCACCAAGTGAAATGGACTGAAAAAAACAGTTTTATTAATAATTGCAGAACGCATGATATTTGAAATAATCTAAAAATCCTGACCAGACAAAAAGCACTATGGGTTTTGGATTTACCTATCACCTTCAGACCATATTATTTATCGACCTTCCATACAGTACTCTCTCATTGCACTGCAGTGTACTCTATATTAAACCCTAAAGCAGAGTTTGGTATGCTTGCCTGGGTTCCAGTGATTATACAACCACTCTCTCACACTCTCCTAACACAAGTCCCGGGAGAATACATGGTGCATGACGCACTTATATCCTTGTGTCCCAGTGCTGTGCCTGCAACACAGATATGATTAATACCTCACCCGTATGTTAATACAGTACAGTGCAAGCTAGGTCATTGCTGCATGACTTGAATAATGTTTATACTAGGGTGCAGTGGTTTTTGTTCGTTTTTCAACTTGTGACTGTGGTTATTTAGCCTAGCGCCCTTTGGCACTAGGGGAGGTCTGAATGTCAGAGGGCGAGAGTGTTGCCTTTCAAAACAAACTGGCATTTCGTGCAAGGACAGGAGCTTTCCTATATAGGGGAATGGAAAAAGGTGCTGGTTCTCAGCATTTTATTAGCAGTGCCACCATTATTTAACCGTAACCTCTTTAGGAAGTTGGCAGAACATTGTGCTTGCAACGGCAGTGTTGTGGGTTCAATTCCCATGGGGGACCAGTACAAAAAAGTAAAACAAAACCTGCACTCACTACTGTAAGTCACTCTGGATAAGAGTGTCTGGTAAATGTATAAAATGGAATGTGCCCGAGAAAGTGTTAGCACAACTAAGAATGCTGAGAGGGGAGAGCACTCCACCATCCACATCAACAGGGCTGTAGTGTAGCGGGTCAAGAGCTTCAAGTTCCTTGGCGTCCATCTCACTAAGGGCTTAACATGGTCCACACACACCAAAACAGTCGTGAAGATGACACGAGAAGATGCTCTCAGGAGGCTGAAAAGATATGTCATGGGCCCTTGAATCCTCAAAGTTCTACAGTTGCACCATCGATAGCATCTTGATTGGCTGCATCACCACTTGGTATGGTAAATGCACCGCCCGCGACCATAAAGCACTACAGAGGGTGTTTAACTCTGCATCATTGGGAAGGGCTCATAAGGAAGCATTTCACTGTAAAGTCTACACCCATTGTATTCGGCTCATGTGACAAATAATAATTGATTTGAAAAAAGCCTCTGAACTTACGTGGCTAACCACCAGTCCACACGAGCTGCAGGCAAGACATACAGACACTCCCCAGAGTGAATGTGACCCCATACCAGGGTTTCCGTCAGCCAGTAATTGTCGGCTCAGCTTTTGGCGATATCTTTTTTTTCTCTTAAGCTGATGAATAAAATTGGCAACGGCCAATTGTCCGGTAAAAGGACAAAAAAATCCCTTTGCGAAATAATGTTTTTTTTTTTTGCCTATTAATTGATGGAAATACCAGTCGATGGAAATCCATTAAGCTGTTAAATTGAATTGGCGAGCATGTGTATGTTCTTTATGTATCTTGTTCATCACATGCGCCCAGCATGCAGATACAGAAACTTTTGAGCAGAAAATCTGCTGCTTCAGCTCCTCAAACAGCTCTTTCGTTGCTGCTGAAGTGAAACATGCTTTTATAAATCCAATCATTGCGCAACAATTCTAAATTGCATTGCATCTTTAGATCTTCCCTCTTTCTAAATTTCGAATGGATATTTTCATCTTGGTCACATGGAACCGCTCGCATGTGCGGTGCGCTTTTGACAAGTGTTTATGTGCTAATTGCATCGTGGAATGAACATTTTCTGGTAGCCTACTTACTACCTTGTGCGCATTGCTGCGCTTACAATGTGAATAAATAATATTTTATCAACATTTAAAGCTAAACATTCTAATCTGTTGCATCAGCCTCATTGCCTTTTAAAGTTGTTTTATGTCGCCCAGGCCCACTGGTGGTATGAATTTGGAATCTGTCGTCCCACAGTCTGTTAGGAATAGGCGCTTTCTTAATCTACAAAGTGACCAATTAGAACAGGTACATTTTTCTACTTTGGGGTGGAGTAGATTGACATAGGCTAGTGATTTTGTTATTTGTTACTTGTCTTGTTGCCTGGGAGAAAGTAAATGTGGACAGTTATGCCTCATTTACATCGTAACGTGTTTCATTATGCCATACGTCATCTTCATGCAATCTTGTTCAGTTCCTGGACGGAGAGTTTAAGGTTTTCACAATGCAAGATACGATTGTGGAGAGCCTAGTGCCTGTCAGGGATCGCATTTATTTTGTGAGATTGTCAAATATTACCTTTTTATTCAAGACAGGTGGAACCATATTGTTTCAGTTGATAATAAAACAGTTTTCCTGAACTTGTTTCTATAGCTTTTATAGCAAGTCAAGATAGCTAGCTGCTCTGTAAACTATCTAAAATCTAGGCTATACTGTAGCTAGCGACCTCGACCTAATAATTATCATAAAAAAACAAACGTCATTACCATCACAAACTAAAACGGACGGCAACAGTCATGACGTATAATTGGCATAACAGTAAATGTGTATTGTTTAACATACTATTAAAATAGTACTCACTTTTATATGAATGTGTAATTGTTTACAAGTTGCTAGCTATCCCATAAATCCATCGTCCAAAACCACATATTTGCATCTTCTTCAGTGGTTTGGCAACTTCCTGTTCTTCGACCGTAAGGGGGCGTTGTGGACGGTCCCCATTCAAATGAATTACCTCCGTGGCAAGGTAATGGACTACTTATGGTTAATATGAATGGGGCATTATTATAAAATCTTCAAAGTACACATCGGAATTCGGTAAGAAGGACCCATGTTGTTGCGTCCTCGACTTGCATGGTCTGTTAAAACGAACTACCATATTCTAAATGTGATTTGTCATTCTGAGCACTGTGGTTGGATGCCCTAATCGGGTTATGCACCCAATGCGTATGGGTTCGGTTAATTTCTGGTAAATCAAAATGTTACCGGTCAAATGTGCGGCGGCACATTTTCTTAATGGAAATACTGACCCATGCAATGTTTTTGTAAGCCCCCTCGGGAGCATCAGGCTATTCTTACTACTGGCCTGAAACTAGGCCCCGTAACTCCAAACGACCGAGATGTGTGTTCCTGGGCCCCGACGAGGCTATTTGCAGAGGTGTTTACAGATCATGCGCTTGTTTGTGATGCATGCCTTTCCACCACAAGCCAGAGCCTTTCTCTTTACATCACAGTAGTTCCTCTGCTGCTGGTACAAGACTTAGCAGCCTTTCAAGTCAAACCACAGTGTTAGTGTGACTTTTCGATTTAAGTGCTGATAATTTCATAGCTTTGAAAATAAAATCGGTTTGTATTTTTTTCCCATATTGCAACAATGGGTAGCATAGACAACCCCCTTCCTGAGTAGCTACAGTGTATGCGCACATTTTGTTCCATAACAATATTTGCAGGACCGGAGACCAGAGTTGGCTACCCCTGACATTTAGATTATTTACTTTGTTTATTGTTTAGGCTGGGTTAGTATTATTTATTACTAGTCGAAAGGCCCTGAGGCCAAAGAGTTGATTACAGACTTGTTTACTTGTCTGCCTCAGAGAAAGTTAAAACCAGCCATGCCTGTCCAGCCTGCCTTAAAGGTCAAGGTGAAGGCCACTGATTTTGTACATTCAGTACTACCTGCGTCTGATAAGAGGCTTGGCGGCTGCTTTAGTCTTATGGCATGTTTACGAGACGTCTTATGAGAGCAGACAATGACAAGTACGGCCACAGCATGTCATGTTATAATGTACTATTCTTCAGGCCCTGATTAGACATGACTTGGGAAAATAGGGCAAGCTGTTCCAGCAAAGGACTGCAGTGAGGTGAACCATGAATAAAACAGAGGGGGCGGGCATTGACAGAGGCAGAGGCAGAGCTAACGCTTAACTTCAGCAGGTTGTTATTGTAAAAGTCCATTTGTTCTCTATGACATCGCCTGCCACAATGAAGGTTGAGGTTGCTGAGATTAGATGCAGTGCAGATGGCACACTGCTACTTCTCAAACACATAACTGTATTACTTTGCCTTTGGCATAGGCAGGAGCAAAGAGGTGTTGTTACCGAGGTGCTGTTATTTGGTGCTATTTGTGGAACAGCACTTAGATTAACACTAAGGTAGGACTGTCCTAGTGCCAGTGACGCAACAAGCTGGCAAATTGAACACAACCAAAGAAAGACATCAATCTAATGCAAACTGGGCACTTTTATTACTTGGGCGCTTGGTTCCCATTAGCCATCCACTTTCATTAAGTGTATTAAAATCATAAATGTCCAAGTAGAGTAGCAACAGGAGGTATGTGGGTTGACTTTATGACATGGCAGTACACCACTTAGTGTTATTGTAACGGTGTCTGCATCCCAAATGGATCCATAGGGCCCTGGTCAAAAGTAGTGCACTATGTAGGGAATAGGATGCCATTTGGGACAGAACTGGTACCTCTAGGAAAGAAGATGAAATACTCTGGGCCCTTTTAACAACTTACTGATCCTGGTCCTATGTTGAAACACTGAATCAATGGTTTTACAGAAATAGTATCTCCGCCAACATTTTATCAAGTTAATAGCTGCCAACAGACACAAGGCTGGTGAATGAGACTATGCAAATCGTATATATCCCAAACCTTGCCCCAAACCTCTAAAAACCGACAAATCTAAACCTGAACCTGAATGCTCAATCAGTCAAGTGCTCCTGATTTTCATGTCTCTTTCATGAATCCTGTGGCATGGTCATTAATCTCTCTCTTTTTCCTTCTATCCCCTCTCTGCAGTTCTTTGTTAGTGGGCTCCAGGTTCCACTGCTCCAGGCACCAGGCTCCGGGGCCTCTGTGGTGCTCCTGATGCCCCTCACCCACACTTGAAGATCCCGGGTGGGCGAGGGACTGGCAGGGATCACTCTCTCGGCCTGTTACTACACAAGGTGAGAACACCAGAGGCAACTTCATTGCAGCCACTGATCAACAAATCACATCAACCCGTAAATACTCCTTAAGTGATCATGATAAACGAGTCTGAGCCTCGCCTTGCTCAAATGGATCCCCTGAAAAGCTGAATATTATTGAATGATTTATGCTCTTTATGCTGAGACAACGCAGGAATCCAACATGCACTTCCTATTTTGCCCTGATCACTGCATATCAGCATGTATAATGTACACAGTGAACTGTATACACAGTGTACTGTCAAAGTAATAACCTGATAAAAGGTGTCTTATGTACAATTATGGTACATGAAAATGCTGCTGATCTATAGCCCTGCAGACTATTGAAACCATATATGGTTTGAACATAGGCAGTCAAAATAACTGAGATAGGTTATCAACCATAGACTCTGTACATGGTGATCTAGAAAGTGTGCGTTGTCCAAGAGTTAATATCAAGTCAAATAAAATGTTATTTGTCACATACGCCAAATACAAAAGGTGTAGACATTTAGTGACATGCTTACTTACGAGCCCTTTCCCAACAATGCAGAGTGAAAAGTACAATAAAAAAATAGTAACACAATAAAATAACAATAATGAGACTATACAAGGACTACTGGTACAGAGTCAATGTGTAGGTAATTGAGGTAATACGTTGCATTCGGAAAGTATTCAGACCCCTTGACTTTTTTCACATTTTGTTAGGTTACAGCCTTCTTCTAAAATCAATCTACACACAATACTCCATAATGACAAAGCAAAAACTGTTCTTCTGAAAAATGTAAATATCACATTTACGTAAGTATTCAGACCCTTTACTCAGTAATTTGTTGAAGCGCCTTTGGCAGCGATTGCGGTCTCAAGTCTTCTTGGCTATGATGCTACAAGCTTGGCAGACCTGTATTTGCGGAGTTTCTACCATTCTTCTCTGCAGATCCTCTCAAGCTCAGTCAGGTTGGATGGGAGCGTCGCTGCACAGTTATTTTCAGGTCTCTTCAGAGATGTTGGATCGGGTTCAAGTCTGGGCTCTGATAATTGTCCCGAAGCTACTCCTGTGTTGTCTTGTCTGTGTGCTTAGGGTCGTTATCCTGATAGTAGGTGAACCTTCACCCCAGTCTGAGGTCTTGAGTGCTCTGGGCCAGGTTTTCATCAAAGATATCTCTGTACTTTGCTCCTTTCATCTTTCCCTTGATCCAGACTAGTCTCCCAGTCCCTGCTGCTGAAAAAGCATTGTGACAGCATGATGCTGCCACCAACATGCTTCACCATAGCGATGGTGCCAGGTTTCCTCCAGATGTGACGCTTGGCATTCAGGCCAAAGTGTTCAATCTTGGTTCTCATGGGTCTGAGAGTCTAAGCATGCTGTGATGTGACTTTTACTGAAGAATGGCTTCTGTCTGGCCATTCTACCTTAAAGGCCTGATTGGTAGAGTGCTGCAAAGACGGGATAACCTTACAGAAGGACAACCATCTCCACATAGGAACTCTGGAGCTTTGTCAGTGTGTCCATCGGGGTCTTGGCCACATCCCTGACCAAGGCCCTTCTCCCCCGATTGCTCAGATTGTCTGGGCGGCCAGCTCTAAGAAGAGTCTTGGTGGTTCCAAACATCTTCCATTTAAGAATGATGGAGGCAACTGTGTTCTTGGGAACCTTCAATGCTGCAGAAATGTTTTGGTACCCTTCCCCAGATCTGTGCCTCTACACAATCCTGTATCGGAGCTCTACAAATCATGTCCAATCAATTGAATTTACCACAGATGGACTCCAAGTTGTAGAAACATCTCAAAGGTGATACATGGAAACAAGATGCACCTAAGCTCAATTTTGAGTTTCATAACAAAGGCTCTGAATACTTATCTAAAGGTATTTCTGTTTGTTTTTTAATAAATGTGCTAAAAATTTAAAGGTTTTCACTTTGTCATTATTGGGTATTGTGTATAGATTGATGAGGAAAATGTTTTATTGTATCCATTTTAGAATAAGGCTGTAAGGTAACAAAATGTGGAAAAAGTCAAGGGGTCTCAATACTTTTCCGAATGCACTGTATGTACATGTAAGTAAGGGTAAAAGTGACTAGGCAATCAGGATAGATAATAAACAGAGTAGCAGCAGCGTATTAACTGTTCAGCAGTCTTATGGCTTGGGGGTAGAAGCTGTTCAGGAGCCTCTTGGTCCCAGACTTGGTACCGATTGCTGTGCGGCAGCAGAAAGAACAGTCTGACTTTGGTGGCTGTGACAATTGTTTTGGGGCCTTCCTCTGACATTGCCGGGTATAGAGGTCCTGGATGGCAGGGAGCTCGGCCCCAATGATGTACTGGACCATACGCACTACCCTCTGTAGCGCCTTATGGTCAGATGCCAAGCAGTTGCCATACCAAGTTGTGATGCAGCCAGTAAAGATGCTCTCAATGGTGCAGCTTTAGAACGTTTTGAGGATCTGAGGGTTCATGCCAAATCTTTTCAGTCTCCTGAGGGGGAAGAGGTGTTGTAGTGCCCTCTTCGCGACTGTGTTGGTTTGTTTGGACCATGATACGTCCTTAGTGATTTGGACACCGAGGAACTTAATAACCATCTGTGCTACCGTGGATGTTGAACACACACATTTTATTTATTTATTATTTTTTACTTTTAGCCAATTTCGTGGTATCCAATTTATAGTCATGTCTCATCGCTGCAACTCCCGTACGGATTCGGGAGAGGCGACGGTCGAGAGCCGTGCGTCCTCCGAAACACAACCCAGCCAAGCCGCACTGCTTCTTGACACTGCCCGCTTAACCCCGAAGCCAGCCACACCAATGTGTCGGAGGAAACACCGTACACCTGAAGTGTCAGCGTGCATTGCGCCCGGCCCACCACAGGAGTCACTAGAGCGCGATGGGACAAGAACATCCCTGCCTCCCCTAACGCGGATGACGCTGGGCCAATTGTGCCCCACCCCATGGGTCTCCCGGTCGAGGGCCGGCTGCGACAGAGCCTGGACTCGAACCAGGATCTCTCGTGGCACAGCTAGCACTGCGCCACTCGGGAGGCCCCAAGCACACACTTGAGTCTCTTTGCAACTGTATTCGCACCTGAATCTGCTCTACCCTCCTTCTCTTTGCAAACACTTGCACACGCACAGGTGTGTCCTTGCCCCAGACATGTGACTGTCTCAGAGTGGGCTAAGAGGGTTAGGCTTAAACAGATCAGTCACACCTGTGATATCAACATCCTTGCTCCCGTATGAAAGAAAGAGCCCTTTCATTGACAGCAGAAGGCTCGCAGCTCTCTCCTGTTTTATTAGGTACCACCAATGAGAAGAGAGAAAGAGGTGGAGGGTCAACATTAAACACATTTAATAACAAAAACAGAGGTGGGGTCGTATTGGATACTGTGTCCAGTTCAATTTCTGAATTGACTGATGTTGAAATGAGTTTTACTCTGATTTATATATACACTAGTATAGTTTTAATCTCAGTTTTGAGATTATGGGGAAATTTATTAGACCAAAGGTGAGGACACAACAGCTCACTTGACACAAGAATGAATCCAAACATTCTGCTTGATTTTATGTGAATTTGACATTTACTGTACTTTTTGTAGCAACGAAATCTGAAAATACTCTGGATACATTCAGGAATATTCCTGGAAAATGTGTGGCAGGTGAAACATAAGACAAAAACATGACAAGGGTTTGAGTGAGAGGACATACAGCCAATTCTCTAAAATGAAATGGGCGACTTGTGGTGGAGAAATTAACATTCAATCCTCTGACAACAGCTCTGGTGGACATTTCTGCAGTAAGCATGCCAAATGCACGGCCCCTCAACTTGAATTATCTTGGCAAAGGAGAAATGCTCACAATTTGAGAGAAATAAGCTTTTTGTGTATATGGAAAATTTCAGGGATCTTTTATTTCAGCTCATGAAACCAACACTTTACATGCTGGGTTTATATTTTTGTTCAGTATATATTTTTCTTTCCATGATATTGTAAAACTTTGTTTTTAAACAGTACAAAACAATTGATCTCTAACAACATATAGCCTAGCCTAACATTGAACGCATGGTGACAAACACAGGCACATAATTAATGAAACTATTCGATGATCCTGTTTTTATAATTTGTTTGCATAAACGCATATAGGCCTATAACTTTACAAAACATTGCTTTATTGTAGGTATATGTAGCCTGCGCTACTGCGTGAGAGCTGCATGGAAGAATTCCAATGCCTATGTTCGAAATGGCAAATAGAGAGACATTTCTTCTCCTTTCTCTGCCTGGCAAAAAAGTACATTTTATATGACTGGAGACATTATCAGAATCTTTTTAAGACAAAAAATACAGGGAAGGCTATATAGCCTACCACTGACAGTCTGCTGCTGACAGGTCTGTGGGTTCATTATGTGAATGAATGTTTGAATAGTTCTGCCTGTTTTTGTTTTTGTTGCCATGCATCATTGTGACAATGTATCAATTTAGCCAATGGGATCACATCACACCAGAGCGAATAATTTTCAGGATCGCCTAGGCTACTTGCTTAAGAGCTAGAGAGAGGGCGAAGGGATAGGATAGTTGCCAGCGGAGATGCGTGAATTACAAGAAGGGAACAGTGAAATATCCGCCGGAGTTTAGGTTACCCATATCAATAAGTAGTGTCACAGATTTAGATAAAACACTAAAATGTAAATGCAGGCTTAGTGTCAATTTAACTACCCAATGCTTCACTAAAATTATTCAATGGCTAATAGGCTATGGACAGGTTGCGTTTATGTGTTTCTATTTTCGAATGGTTGTCAATTTCATCTTCATAGCCTAGGCCTACAGTGCCTTCAGAAAGTATTCACACTCTGACTTTTTCCACATTTTGTTATGTTAGTCTGAATTTAAAATGGATTCAATTGAGATGTTGTGCCACTGATCTACACACAATACCATACAATGGCAAAGTAGAATTTTGTTTTTAGAAATGTTTTGAAATGATTTTTTATTTTTTATTTTTTTAAGTAAAGCTGAAATGTCTTTAATCAATAAGTATTTAACCTCTTTGTTATTGCAAGCCTAAATACACTCAGGAGTAAATGTTTGATTAAGTCACATTGCATGGACTATGAGTGCAATAATAGTGGTTAACATTTTTTTTTTTTAATGATTACCACATCTCTGTACCCCACACATACAATTATCTGTAAAGATCCCTCAGTCGAGTCATGAATTTCAAGCACAGATTCAACCACAAAGACCAGAGGTTTTTGGCACATAAATAAATATTTTTATCCTGAATAAAAAGCATTATGTTGTTTGGAGCAAATCCAACACATCACTGAGTACCACTTCATATTTTCAAGCATAGTGGTGGCTGCATCACATGGGTATGCTTGTCAACTACAAGGATTATGGAGTTTTTTGTTGTTTGTTTTATAAAAAGAAACCAAATAGAGCTCAGCACAGGCAAAATCCTAGAGAAAAACCTGGTTCGGTCTGCTTTCCAACAGACCCTGAGAGACAAATCACCTTTCAGCAGGACAATATGCTAAAACTTAAGGCCAAATATACACAGGAGTTCCTTACCAATACAACATTGAACATTGAGTGACCTAATTAAAGTTTTGATTTTAAACCGACTTAAATCTATGGCAGAACTTTCAAATGGATTTCGAGTAATGATCAACAACTGACTTGACAGAGCTTGAAGAGTTAAAAAAATAAATAAATGGGCAAATATTGTACCATCCAGGTGTGCAAAGCTCTTAGAGACTTACCCCCAAAATACTCGCAGCTGTAATCGCTGCCAAAGGTGATTCTAACATGTATTGTCTACAATATATCTAATCAAGATATTAGTGTTTTATTTTTCATTCATCTTTAAAAGTGTTAGAATTTTGTGTAGATCGTCAATAAAAAATACAATTAAATCCATAATAATCCCAATTTGTAACACAACAATATGTGGAAACAGTCAATGGGTGTGAATACAGTCAGAAAGCTGTGATATACAATGCCATCTCTATCTTCCCCTTAACTGCATTGTTGTAAGCTTTTCACGGTAAAGGCTGTTGGTATTTGACGCATGTGACAAATACGATTTGATTCTAACTTTCCCCCTCAATTTACATGATAGGCTACATTGATTTAGCTCCAATAATGTAGACTAGTTTTTGATATCCTACAGAAAGGATTTAAAGCTAAGGCAAAGTTTTTGGGGAAAGGAGAAATTGATTTGCTTATGTGTCTGAGTGCGATGCGCTGCAGGTGGCTTTGGTTGATGGGTCCTTTTAAAGTGTGTGTGTGTATCAGTTTGCTAATTCTCTATGTCCATTCAGAAAGTTTCCTAAAATAGGCCTAGCCTGTCTGGACTCCGATCTTGCGGTGGTCCAGAGAAACTGCACTACGGCATTGATGCTGGGGTAATAATTACATTGTTAGTTAGGCATACAGTGGATTGAAGCATGTTGCATATAATTACCGTTGGAGTGCATAATTGCCATGGTGTTTATGCCAACATCCAATGCAACGGTGCCCCCCCCCCCCCCCAAAAAAAACAGCACAATATAGTCTAAAGTTACCAGCAGTAGGCTTACCATGTAAGACGACACGATTCTTTTGAACCTAAAAGACAATCTAATCAAAATTGTATGAGTAGACCCTCTCACAGTTGAGGCTTAAGGTTATTATAATAGCCTGTAGATGAACAATATAGCTCAATGCTATTTTCTAAGATGCAGCTGTCACGACATGACAGTCAGACGTTCAATGATAGACCACAGTACGCATTCATCTCATTATTGTCTCTTTTCACCCACGATAGACATAATTGTAATCCAAACCCAACGTCGTTGTGATGCACTGAGGTTCCAAACTCGGTTATAGACAAGACTGACTTTATGACCAACAATTTTGACACACATCTATGTTTCTGACTCATATCGATGCCACATGGGCCATTTTCAAAGGGATTTATAAAAAAAAAATGTCAGTCTTTAAATAGATGTAATTTTGTTCTTGAAACATTTAATTGAAATACTGTAGAATTCCATTCATTCCTATGGAAGACTGCTCCTACTGGGGAATACCAATATGACTGACTGGTGGCTTTTAAGCTTCTCATTGGCCAATATACAACATCAGCAATCCAGGGTTTATATACTGTACTTCTTTGGTTTTACCTCAAATATTCCATGGGAAACTCATGGGATTGAATACAGTTATAGGAAAAAAATCTGCATTCTTTCAAGGTTTAAAGAATTTAAACCTCCCATAATACTCTAATCCCCATTCCCACTCGTTAGAAAAAACGCCAAGGCCACTGTTCTCTTAAATGAGCTAGGAGTCAGAGTGCTGTGTGAACAGTTTGTATGACGCAAGCACACATTATCTTCAGGAAATGTACCTTTTCGTCTGTCCTCCCTTCCTCTCCACTAAAGGACGAGAGGCTTACGGTGACGCGGGCAGCTCCTGTCAATGGGACACCAGCCATCCTGCACTTCCACTACCAACTGAGCGAGTGCCGCACGGCCTGCTGGGAAACGGCCCTCTCCTCGGACAGCCTCTTTCTGGAGATCCCCGCTGGGGCACTGGCGGAGGGCAGCAAAGAGGGGTAAGCATAGGCGCAGACGGACAGACAGGCAGGGTGTTACACACAGCTCTGAGACACATACCCCTTGTTAAGACCTACCAGCTTGCCTGCAGACACCCATTACAGAAATGTTGGATGGCCTGTTAGGTTACTAATTTCACATGCAGGTTATACTCTGACAACATTTATAGTATAAGGACAATGGAGTGTGCACATGCTAACAGAAAGGACGAGGTGGGTAGCTAGCTAAGTGTGTCATTGTTGCAAAGTATTTATCAACAAAAAATCTGATCTAATTTTCGTTCTATTATCTATTACCAGGATTGATTTTGGCCCAATAGGCCTGGCACATTACCTCTTTCAATGAGCTTTCAGTTTTGATAAGACTATTTCATCTAAAAATACTTTAGGCCTACCTACAGGAAGACAACTACACATCCCTGCACAGCCTGGTAAGAGTGGCACAAAGGGTGTTAAGCGTCTCCAGTGGTTCTGCAAGCTGACGGGTCTCCTGCTGGCCTGCTCTCCAGAGACCAGACTCTGGCCAAACTCGTTTCTAAAAATGAATTCAAAAGGCACATAAGACTGCGCCTAATAAGGCATTTTTTTCCATTTGAATTGAATTCTAAGTAAGTCACAGTTTATGTGCAATTTATAATCTATAATTATTTAATACAATTTAATGTTTAAATTCTGAGCGCTTAATGTCCCTGCCAACTGTCCCTGCCAAACTCAACGGTTGAAGGACTGAACCTACAACGACGAGTGAACCTAAAAGGGAGGAGGTAAGTGAACTGGTATTGCGGTGCCAGTCCCTCAACGTCAGCAAAACAAAATATTTGATTGTTGACTTGCTCGGATCCACATGAATGGGACTTCTGATAGAGTCAATTGTTTTAAGTTCCTCGGCGTCCACATCACTGAGGACTTGACATGGACCAACAACATCACCAGTAGTCAAGAGGGTGCAACAGCGCCTCTACTTCCTAATGCTCCTGAAGATATTCGGTGGAAGAAATCTAACTTACAGCATTTTGCCATGGTGCGGAGAGTGAAATGTGCAGTTTACAACGCTATTCTACACATTTTGTCACGAGGGGCACATGCCCTGTGTGCTTGTTCGGTAATCCGGCCCTGCATGCATGTCCCTTACATATGACTAATAAAACTTGAACAAATGCCTTTCAGGGAGGCTATTCAATTTCAATTCAATTCAAGGGCCTTTATTGGCATGGGTGACATGTGTAAACATTGCCAAAGCAAGTAAGGTAGATAATATATCAAGTGAAAAAACAATAAAAATTAACAGTAGACATCACACATACAGAAGTTTCAAAACAATAAAGACATTACAAATGTCATATATGTATATGTATATATATATATATGTATATGTGTATATATATGTATATATATGTATATATATGTATGTATATTAATATGTATATATGTATGTATATTAATATGTATATTAATATGTATATTAATATGTATATTAATATGTATATTAGTATGTATATTAATATGTATATATGTATGTATATTAATATGTATATATGTATGTATATTAATATGTATATATGTATGTATATTAATATGTATATATGTATGTATATTAATATGTATATATGTATGTATATTAATATGTATATATGTATGTATATTAATATGTATATATGTATGTATATTAATATGTATATATGTATGTATATTAATATGTATATATGTATGTATATTAATATGTATATATGTATATATATTAATATGTATATATGTATGTATATTAATATGTATATATGTATGTATATTAATATGTATATATGTATGTATATTAATATGTATATATATACAGTGTTTTTACAATGTACAAATGGTTAAGGACACAGGATAAAATAAAAAAGCATAGATATGGGTTGTATTTACAATGGTGCGTGTTCTTCACTGGTTGTCCTTTTCTCGTGGCAACAGGTCACAAATCTTGCTGCTCTGATGGCACACTGTGGAATTTCACCCAGTAGATATGGGAGTTTTTCAAAATTGGATTTGTTTTTGAATTCTTTGTGGATCTGTGTAATCTGAGGGAAATATGTCTCTCTAATATGGTCATACATTGGGCAGGAGGTTAGGAAGTGCAGCTCAGTTTCCACCTCATTTTGTGGGCAGTGAGCATTATAGCCTGTCTTCTCTTGAGAGCCATGTCTGCCTACGGCGGCCTTTCTCAATAGCAAGGCTATGCTCGCTGAGTTTGTACATAGTCAAAGCTTTCCTTAATTTTGGGTCAGTCACAGTGGTCAGGTATTCTGCCGCTGTGTACTCTCTGTGTAGGACCAAATAGCATTCTAGTTTGCTCTGTTTTTTTGTTAATTCTTTCCAATGTGTCAAGTAATTATCTTTTTGTTTTCTCATGATTTGGCTGGGTCTAATTGTGCTGCTGTTATGGGGCTCTGTGGGGTGTGTTTGTGAACAGAGCCCCAGGACCAGCTTGCTTAGGGGACTCTTCTCCAGGTTCATCTCTCTGTAGGTGATGGCTTTGTTGTGGAAGGTTTGGGAATCGCTTCCTTTTAGGTGGTTATAGAATTTAACAGCTCTTTTCTGGATTTTGATAATTAGTGGGTATCGGCCTAATTCTGCTCTGCATGCATTATTTGGTGTTCTACGTTGTACACGGAGGATATTTTTGCAGAATTCTGCGTGCAGAGTCTCAATTTGGTGTTTGTCCCATTTTGTGAAGTCTTGGTTTGTGAGCGGACCCCAGACCTCACAACCATAAAGGGCAATGGGCTCTATGACTGATTCAAGTATTTTTAGCCAAATCCTAATTGGTATGTTGAGATTTATGTTCCTTTTGATGGCATAGAATGCCCTTCTTGCCTTGTCTCTCAGATCGTTCACAGCTTTGTGGAAGTTACCTGTGGCGCTGATGTTTAGGCCAAGGTATGTATAGTTTTTTGTGTGCTCTAGGGCAACAGTGTCTAGATGGAATTTGTATTTGTGGTCCTGGTGACTGGACCTTTTTTGGAACACCATTATTTTGGTCTTACTGAGATTTACTGTCAGGGCCCAGGTCTGACAGAATCTGTGCATAAGATCTAGGTGCTGCTGTAGGCCCTCCTTGGTTGGTGACAGAAGCACCAGATCATCAGCAAACAGCAGACATTTGACTTCAGATTCTAGTAGGGTGAGGCCGGGTGCTGCAGACTTCGTTGATATATATGTTGAAGAGGGTGGGGCTTAAGCTGCATTCCTGTCTAACCCCACGACCCTGTGTGAAGAAATTTGTGTGTTTTTTGCCAATTTTAACCGCACACTTGTTGTTTGTGTACATGGATTTTATGATGTCGTATGTTTTACCCCCAACACCACTTTCCATCAGTTTGTATAGCAGACCCTCATGCCAAATTGAGTCGAAGGCTTTTTTGAAATCAACAAAGCATGAGAAGACTTTGCCTTTGTTTTGGTTTGTTTGGTTGTCAATTAGGGTGTGCAGGGTGAATACATGGTCTGTTGTACGGTAATTTGGTAAAAAGCCAATTTGACATTTGCTCAGTACATTGTTTTCATTGAGGAAGTGTACCAGTCTGCTGTTAATGATAATGCAGAGGATTTTCCCAAGGTTACTGTTGACGCATATTCCACGGTAGTTATTGGGGTCGAATTTGTCTCCATTTTTGTGGATTGGGGTGATCAGTCCTTGGTTCCAAATATTGGGGAAGATGCCAGAGCTAAGGATGATGTTAAAGAGTTTTAGTATAACCAATTGGAATTTGTTGTCTGTATATTTGATCATTTCATTGAGGATACCATCAACACCACAGGCCTTTTTGGGTTGGAGGGTTTTTATTTTGTCCTGTAACTCATTCAATGTAATTGGAGAATCCAGTGGGTTCTGGTAGTCTTTTAATAGTTGATTCTAAGATCTGTATTTGATCATGTATATGTTTATGCTCTTTATTCTTTGTTATAGAGCCAAAAAGATTGGAGAAGTGGTTTACCCATACATCTCCATTTTGGATAGATAATTCTTCGTGTTGTTTGTTTAGAGTTTTCCAATTTTCCCAGAAGTGGTTAGAGTCTATGGATTCTTCAATTCCATTGAGCTGATTTCTGACATGCTGTTCCTTCTTTTTCCGTAGTGTATTTCTGTATTGTTTTAGTGATTCACCATAGTGAAGGCGTAGACTCAGGTTTTCCGGGTCTCTATGTTTTTGGTTGGACAGGTTTCTCAATTTCTTTCTTAGATTTTTGCATTCTTCATCAAACCATTTGTCATTGTTAATTTTCTTCGGTTTTCTATTTGAGATTTTTAGTTTTGATAGGGAAGCTGAGAGGTCAAATATACTGTTAAGATTTTTCTACTGCCAAGTTTACACCTTCACTATTACAGTGGAACGTTTTACCCAGGAAATTGTCTAAAAGGGATTGAATTTGTTGTTGCCTAATTGTTTTTTGGTAGATTTCCAAACTGCATTCCTTCCATCTATAGCATTTCTTAATGTTACTCAGTTCCTTTGGCTTTGATGCCTCATGATTGAGTATTGCTCTGTTTAGGTAGACTGTGATTTTGCTGTGGTCTGATAGGGGTGTCAGTGGGCTGACTGTGAACGCTCTGAGAGACTCTGGGTTGAGGTCAGTGATAAAGTAGTCTACAGTACTACTGCCAAGAGATGAGCTATAGGTGTACCTACCATAGGAGTCCCCTCGAAGCCTACCATTGACTAAGTACATACCCAGCGTGCGACAGAGCTGCAGGAGTTGTGACCTGTTTTTGTTGGTTATGTTGTCATAGTTGTGCCTAGGGGGGCATACGGGGGAGGGAATGCTGTCACCTCCAGGCAGGTGTTTGTCCCCCTGTGTGCTGATGTTGTCAGGTTCTTGTCCGGTTCTGGCATTTAGGTTGCCACAGACTAGTACATGTCCCTGGGCCTGGAAATGATTGATTTCCCCCTCCAGGATGGAGAAGCTGTCTTCATTAAAATATGGGGATTCTAGTGGGGGGATATAGGTAGCACACAGGAGGACATTTTTCTCTGTTAGGATAATTTCCTTTTGAATTTCTAGCCAAATGTAGAATGTTCCTGTTTTGATTAATTTAATGGAGTGAGTTAGGTCTGCTCTATACCAAATTAGCATTCCCCCAGAGTCCCTTCCCTGTTTCACACCTGGTAGTTTGGTGGATGGGACCATCAGCTCTCTGTAACCTAGAGGGCATCCAGTGGGTCTGTCTCCTCTATACCAGGTTTCTTGCAGGATGACAATGTCTGTATTACCGATTTCTTTGGTGAAGTCCGGGTTTCTGCTCTTCAGACCAAAGGCAGATGACCTCAGGCCTTGGATATTCCAGGATGAAATAGTAAAGGCTTTTTGTTCCATAAAGTGTCCAATGTTGTTGGTCGTTGTTTGGCCTCAGGCCAGTAAGTGTGAGCAGAGCCTGCTGAGCATCTGGTACATGCCATTGGCTTGGGCGAGTGTGAGAGTGGGGGTTGGGACTGTTTGCCCGCTCACTACCTGGGCGTATGTGTGGCTTCCATGTTGAGGCCCTCTTTGCGGGGGTGGGGTGCATGGGGTGGGCAGGAGTCGCATAGGTCTGATCTGAGGGGGTCTAAATGGGGTGTGGGCACGGTTGATGTGGGGGGGTGTTGATTGGTTGGGGTAGGGGTGTGGATGTGTCTGGGTGTGCAGTGGTCTGGATGTAATTCCTCTTGGCGTGGGTCCTCTATGTGTGGGTCCAGGGGGGGGTCCTGCAGGTCTGGGAGGGTGTCTCGCTGGTCTGGGTGGGGTGTCTATTGATCTGTTGCTCCTGTGTGAAGTGTTGGGGATACGTTTGAGAGCGATGTCCTTTTAGAGTTCGGGCAAAGATGGGCACTGCTGCCTTGTAGAGGTGGACCTGGTCATAGAGGCTGTTCAAGTCCAGGGTGGAGTGGTGGGCCAGGAAAATGTTTGGTTTTGAGGCACAGTCACGGGAAATACTGTGTCTTGTGTTTACCCGCTGTATTGTGGCAGGGTGGAAGTCTTTTCGTGGTAGCAGGGTGGAGATAACCACTTGTGCGTTGGGGAAAGTAGAAGAAGCCTTTTCAATCACTCCCTTCAGTGCTGTGGCCACTCTTTCCTGCTGTGCCCTCAGGTCGTTTGTGCCTGTGTGTATTTAAAGAAAATGCTGAAAAATGCAGGAGCTCATCTGATCGTGATCTCTCTCACTCATCTCACTTTTCCCATTTCCCCAGTGTTGTTTCCCAACTCCGGTCATCGAGTACCCCTAACGGCACACATTTTTGCCGTAGTCCCGAACAAAAAACACCTGACTCATTCAACTTGTCAAGGGCTTGATCAATAGAGAAATAAATCTTGGTAGTTGTGAACCTTCCAGGTGATTCCATAATTCCGTCAAAATCAGGTTGTAGGTTTAAAGTTTTGATTTGAAGTGGTGGTTATGTTGTTAGAATCCAGTATGTGTTCCTGACAAAAAATCCAAGTTTATCTAACTCCTAATCTATCTTTTTTAAAGAAAATGCTGAAAAATGCAGGAGCTCATCTGATCGTGATCTCTCTCACTCACTCACTTATTTGAAATTCAACTTGTCAAGGGCTTGATCAATATTTGAAAAGTAGAATCAGGTATGTTTCTTCTTGTCAACAGGGCCACTACAAAAATATGTACTGTTCGGGGTACTCGAGGACTGGGGTTGGGGAACACTGCTCTATAGTCCTTTCCTTTTATGAATAGAAATGAGGCATTTACGCAGCGTCGTCATGTAATATGTCATCAGTGTCATGTCAATATCCTCTTGGCACGGCATTGGCGCAGTGCCAGCACAGTCTCAGTGTCTTCTCTAACACTGCAGAGCTAATTCTAAGGGGCACTGCAGCTGCCACTGCATTATTATGTAAGTCTACTCTCTTATGTAAAAACAGTGCATCATCTCATTCTCTCCCCCTTCTCTTTCTCCCCAGGCTCACCAGCCTGCTGGAGTTTGCTGAGGAGAAGCTGAAAGTCAACTACGTGTTCTTGTGGTTCGATAGAGCCAGAGAGGATCGATGTAAGCTCTCCAATATTTAGTGCTGGATTCAAGAGGAGTGCAGCTAGAATTCTTATTTGAAACAAAAAAAATGCCACCCCGCCTCTGTTTTGGTGAAAAGCTCTGGATGGATGCAAGGACTGACCATCCATGATATCAACATTATTGTTTTAAACATGTTGAGGCTATACACTGTTTGTTTACATTTACATTGTTTTACTCTGTTTACAAGATGAATCTTATATTTTGGGTTCTGATGAGGTATGACATTTGAACTAGGCTCATGGGGCATTTATACGTTATATTCTTAAAGAATCAATGGCTATATATCATTTATGTATAAGTCACAAATGGATGAAGCAACTGCCAAGAATGGGCACATAATTGATGGTTAGCATTGGCATGCTAATTCATTTCCATATAATGTACTTGGACTGTCCCAATTAGATGTTTAGACTATGATAAACATTGGAAAGCAAGGGTTTCAGTTCCTTTCCAACTGTAGAACATTTCCTTGGAGAAAAAAAACATTGAATGGATAATAACATTTGATTGAGCTATCCTTTTGTATATTAATAACGTCCATGAAATTAAACGACCATAGCTTATAAGTACACTATACATAAAGTATGTGGACACCCCTTCAAATGAACCACACCGGTTGCTGACCGGTATATAAAATCGAGCACAGCCATGCAATCTCCATAGATAAACACAGAATGACCTTGACAAGTCAGTTCGTCTAATTTCTGCCCTGCTAGAGCTACCCCGGTTAACTGTAAGTTCTGTTATTGTGAAGTTGAACCGTCTAGGAGCAAAAACGGCTCAGCCGCGAAGTGGTAGGCCACACAAGCTCACAGAATGCCTAAAAATTGTCAGTCCTCGGTTGCAACACTCACTACTGAGTTCCAAACAGTCTCTGGAAGCAACGTCAGCATAAGAACTGTTAGCCGGGAGCTTCATGAAATGGGGTTCCGTGTCCGAGCAGCCGCACACAAGCCTAATAAGATCACCATGCGCAATGCCAAGGGTCTGCTGGAGTGGTGCAAAGCTCACCGCCATTGGACTCTGGAGCAGTGGAAACGTGTTCTCTAGAGTGATGAATCACGATTCACCATCTGGCAGTCCGACAAACGATTCTGGGTTTGGTGGATGCCAGGGGAGCGATACCCGCCCAAATGCTTATTCCCAACTTTAAAGTTTGGTAGAGGAGGAACAATGGTCTGGGACTGTTTTTCATGGTTCGGGCTAAGCCCCATAGCTCCAGTGAAGGGATATCTTAACGCTACAGCATACAATGACATTCTAGACGATTCTGTGCTTCCATTTTTATGGCAGCAGTTTGGGGAAGACTCTTTCCTGTTTCAGCATGACAATGCCCCCGTGCACAAAGTGAGGTCTGTCAGAAATGGTTTGTCAAGATCGGTGTGGAAGAACTTGACTGGCCTGCACAGAGCCCTGACCTCAACCCCATCGAACAACTTTGGGATGTATTGGAACACCGACTGTGAGCCAGACCTAATCCCCCAAAATCAGTGCCCGACCTGACTACCGGTAATGCTCTTGTCCATACAGAAATGGTTTGTCGAGATCGGTGTGGAAGAACATGACTGGCCCTGACCTCAAACCCATCAAACACCTTTGAGGTAGAATGGAACACTGACTGTGATCCAGGCCTAACCAACATCAATTCACAACCTCACTAATGCTCTTGTGACTGAATGGAAGCAAGTCCTCGCAGCAATGTTCCACCATTTTTTATTTTTTTTTATTTATTTTTTTATTTTACCAGGCAAGTCAGTTAAGAACAAATTCTTATTTTCAATGACGGCCTAGGAACAGTGGGTTAACTGCCTTGTTCAGGGGCAGAACAACAGATTTTTACCTTGTCAGCTCGGGGATTTGATCTTGCAACCTTTCAGTTACTAATTCAATGCTCTAACCACTAGGCTACCTGCCACCCCGCCATCTAGTAGAAAGCTTTCCAAGAAAGTGGAGGCTCTTATAGCAGCAAAGTGGAGACCAACACCATATTAATGCCTATGAATTTGGAATAAGATGTTCGATGAGTAGGTGTCCACATACACTACATGACCAAAAGTATCTTGATTATAGATGTGGCAGTGATGTTCTAGCGAAGTTAAGCT
Source organism: Oncorhynchus masou masou (assembly GCF_036934945.1). NCBI lineage: Eukaryota > Metazoa > Chordata > Actinopteri > Salmoniformes > Salmonidae > Oncorhynchus > Oncorhynchus masou. Next base: position 51,409,479 of record NC_088233.1, read on the forward strand.
GAGAGAGTGCTTCTAATCTGGTACCCAAGGAAGAACGGCCACAACACTGGTTAATCCTGTCCTGGTCCTGCTAGGTTCACTAACTTCTCTGCATGGTTTCTCTTTTTCTCTGAACAGTATCCATCATAAAGACTTTCCACTACATGGGCTTTGAGGTGGTGAAACCCGGCAACCCTCTGGTGCCAGCTCGGACAGACCTCATCTTCATGGTCTACTCTCTGGAAAACAGCAGCTCCGATGAGGAGTGAATGAAACACCGGACCACCCTGCCGCTCCCTAGCCCACCCATGACCCCCACAGAACCCCTCCCGCCAGCTGCCTTCATCCCTGTCCCCCATCCTCAAACTGTGTGCCCCCTCCCTAACCCCAAAGATACTCTTCCACCCAAACCTCTACCCTTCTCATTGATTGGGTTGTCACAATTTTGTAGACTCTATTATAAGAGGGATGTGCTGCTTGGGGATGCTAAGATCTCTGTGGTGATACATCTTACCCTGATGAGCACAGCGGTGGAGCATGGAAGGGCGGAGCTTGGACCGAGTCATCTCCCGATTGGTTCAGATTTCACTAATCGCCCCACTCCATGCCAGGCTTTACATGTCTGCCCACAACAATCCAACAGGGTGACTTTTTTGGCTGGAAGAAAAAGCATATCTATACTCTGACAGCTTGCACGGAATATCAAAGAGCCTGACTTTTAATGTACAGTAGTTTCTATACAAAGCAGGGCTTGTTTAGTAGGGACAGTAATGTAATGGGTAGCATAAGGGAATTATCTTAAGGGGATATTTGCCTGGGTATGGTTGGGTCAACATGAATGAATTAATTGTTCTGCTTGTGTTTTTTTCTATGATAGGGACAAGTATAACACTGATCTTTCTGTTACAATTGCATTCATTCTATAACACATTTTATTTTCTCAAACTGTTGGGTATATTAAGTCTTCATTCCTACTTTTGCGTCACTAGCTATGATCTTTCAGCTTACGGTTTTCTTACTTTCTTACCAGATTATAGTTAGCGTGATATTGTTAGTCTCTTTTGATATTTGAAAGCTGAGCGAAGGTCGTTGTTTTGAATGTTGGGTCAGGGCAATCGAGTTCACAGCTCTCTGCAGCAATGACGTGCGTTCCCCTCACTTGAGGTCGCTCAGCTACGCAATGAACTTGTGAAACTAACACCTGAATTATTGAGCCAGTAGAGGTACATCGAGAAGAGTGGAAGAGCATTAAACATAAATGTTGTAATCCATTCTCACTCGGCACATAAGTCAACACATAAATATGGCTAGACTTAGCCCTCATCGTTTAGCATGGGCTGAGACAGCTCTTCCTGGTTTCAATCCCAGTTAAAATTCATATCTTTGTATACCATTCTATCAACCAGAGCCCTTTTGTACTAGTAGTACCACCCCCAACAACACCTCTGCTCAGTGGAAACTATTTTGAGAGGGTTGTGGTGGGGCCTTTTCCACCTAAGAAAAGAGTGCAATGTTCTCTTTTACACTTCAGTCTTATTTCCCACATTCATCCCTCGCTACCCAAAGCAATGTGGCAAAAAGGAAACCAACCCATGAAGGGAAAAGTCACAACACAAGCACTTTAGGTAGCCACGTAAAATCGAGTGGAAGTGCATTCGGGTCCATTACGGAGATGTGGCCAGCGCCTTCTATTTTGTTTTGCCGTGCAAACCAGACAGAATTGCCAAAGACATAGTTCTACATTCAGCAGTAACAGTTAAAAAGTTCCGGTCAACAGTAATCCTATAGGATACTGGCTTAAGTTTCTTTCTCACACTAACAAGATCCCTATAACTGTGCAAGGGTGACCTGGTTTGTTCAGGAAAGCAGTATACAAATATATTCCCCTACCAATAGCATTTTGTCTCAGAGGAACATGGTCAAGAGTGATGTGTGCTTGGGATCCTATGTGCAGGGGGCTTTCATTTTTGCATGTGTGTAGAGGTTGAGTCTTCATAGATGGGTTTGGATGACGTCACAAAAACTATACACACTTCAAATGGGGCAGAAGTCCATGAGGAGTTGTGATTCTGATTGGCCAGATATCTACCAACAATGACAAGAATCTGCCATGTGGGGAATTGTAAATGACTCATTTTAGCTAGTTTCATCATGTCCTTGATACCATGTCAATGCTTATGGGAAAATTTTGCTAGCTAGCTAACCAACCAACAACTGTAAAGATGTATTTGAGAGAGAAGTGTTCATTATGCAAATGCATTTGATTTCAATAAACATTGAAGAAATATAGTTTACGAGTCAACCCAGTCGGTTTTGCCCCATAGTTGTGCACGCGTCAGTTGTGTTGCTAAACAACCAACCCGTCTAGCTGTTGAATGAGCAGTGACGAAAACGAGTCTATTCATCTTCAGAGTAATATTTTTATGTATCTTTCTTGTTTGATAGTTTCTTATAGCCTAGTTGAGTTGTTTTGTTTACAGTGGCATACAGAGAATCATTCAATGGCAATCTATACTTGTATACCTTTTAACTTTTTCTGTCCGGAAAAAAATAAAATAAAAATCTATCTTGCTTGTGTTTGTTTATCCATTGGGATGTGTGTGCATAGTTGCTGACAATTGAGAGAGAGAATGTGTTTGAGTAAGAATTTATGTCCCTGGGTTTGATCCCGGGCTTTGGCACCAAAAAAAGGAATATAATAAACGGTAATAACCGACTCATGAGCACCATTATTTGACAGCCAGACAGAACCTGTACTGACAACGGTCCAACAAACCGGTTGTTTAATTTAGCATTTAATCTTCTATAATTGGCAGTAATTAGGATAATGTAGTGGTGATGCTAAATAGAGTCGGTCATATCCACCTACAAAACATAAGACAAAAAGTAAATTGTAGAATTAGAAAAAAGTTCACTGTTATTCCTGCACTGATGTTAAACGTGTTGACTTCATAGAAGTCAATGTCATCCCCAGGGCTTTATTCAATTTCCTGCACTGATGTTATACGTGTTGACTTCATAGAAGTCAATGTCATCCCCAGGGCTTTATTCAATTTCCTGCACTGATGTTAAACGTGTTGACTTCATAGAAGTCAATGTCATCCCCAGGGCTTTATTCAATTTCCTGCACTGATGTTATACGTGTTGACTTCATAGAAGTCAATGTCATCCCCAGGGCTTTATTCAATTTCCTGCACTGATGTTATACGTGTTGACTTCATAGAAGTCAATGTCATCCCCAGGGCTTTATTCAATTTCCTGCACTGATGTTATACGTGTTGACTTCATAGAAGTCAATGTCATCCCCAGGGCTTTATTCAATTTCCTGCACTGATGTTATACGTGTTGACTTCATAGAAGTCAATGTCATCCCCAGGGCTTTATTCAATTTCCTGCACTGATGTTATACGTGTTGACTTCATAGAAGTCAATGTCATCCCCAGGGCTTTATTCAATTTCCTGCACTGATGTTATACGTGTTGACTTCATAGAAGTCAATGTCATCCCCAGGGCTTTATTCAATTTCCTGCACTGATGTTATACGTGTTGACTTCATAGAAGTCAATGTCATCCCCAGGGCTTTATTCAATTTCCTGCACTGATGTTATACGTGTTGACTTCATAGAAGTCAATGTCATCCCCAGGGCTTTATTCAATTTCCTGCACTGATGTTATACGTGTTGACTTCATAGAAGTCAATGTCATCCCCAGGGCTTTATTCAATTTCCTGCACTGATGTTATACGTGTTGACTTCATAGAAGTCAATGTCATCCCCAGGGCTTTATTCAATTTCCTGCACTGATGTTATACGTGTTGACTTCATAGAAGTCAATGTCATCCCCAGGGCTTTATTCAATTTCCTGCACTGATGTTATACGTGTTGACTTCATAGAAGTCAATGTCATCCCCAGGGCTTTATTCAATTTCCTGCACTGATGTTATACGTGTTGACTTCATAGAAGTCAATGTCATCCCCAGGGCTTTATTCAATTTCCTGCACTGATGTTATACGTGTTGACTTCATAGAAGTCAATGTCATCCCCAGGGCTTTATTCAATTTCCTGCACTGATGTTATACGTGTTGACTTCATAGAAGTCAATGTCATCCCCAGGGCTTTATTCAATTTCCTGCACTGATGTTATACGTGTTGACTTCATAGAAGTCAATGTCATCCCCAGGGCTTTATTCAATTTCCTGCACCATTTAGACTTCAGTGGTCTGGCCCTGACAAAGACTTCTGTGAAGTCAAACCTTTGCTTTATTGCTGCAGTATGATATGATACAATGGGGAACAGCAATACACCATGTGTGGGCCTTCCCTTTATCTCAGATGTAGCACAAATACATTTTGGGTCTGCTGTCGGCCGACACGTGTGTGTGATTGTGAACTACCACCTCAACCTTATTTAGACAAGGCTTTACAAAACCTCAAAAGGTATACACCAACAGTAACCTAGTGCACGTGAGATACAAAGATGTTGGGATTAATGGAAGAGGTGAGTCAAATGCAGAGTTGTTTATCAGAATGAGTAGGCCAAAGGCTATAAAACGCTCTTCTCCTGCTGGGCTCTCAGCTCTTGCCGATTCAACCAATAATCTTCAGACTGTTTCCGGGAAACTGTCCTGACACTCCTGATGTTCTGCCAAGCCCACTTTGTCCCAAATTGGTTGATCTTTCCGTCTATTTCCGGGGTGTCAGGCAAGTAAAGGTGCCTTATGGTCCACTTCACCTAAGCATTTTCCAGTCCAGTGTCAAGGCAACGCAAAGGACAGAGCTTGACCTCTGACCTCATTACAGGCGTTGTGTGCAGATGACAGAGTTAGGCCTGTTTACTGCTAAGTGGAAAGTAACT